>NW_027397093.1:9030235-9100506 GCF_003265705.2 Callorhinus ursinus
CTTCTTCTTCTTCTTCTTCTTCTTCTTCTTCTTCTTCTTCTTCTTTTTTGACATTGGCTGCTCTTCTCCCTTTGATTATTGAAATAAAATGATGGCCATTTCCCCCTGCTCTTCCCTCTCTCCATACATTCACGTCTCCGGGCCCTCCATGGCCACCCTTCTAGGACGCAGATGGGGCAGTCCTTCTCCCTACGGCTGAGGACACAGGTTCCCATGGAGGATTCCTAGCCCTACGTCCTTTTCCATTATGATAATCTCTTCCTGTAAGATGTTTCCTGGACAGTCCTCTGCCTGCACCTTCATGCAGTCTTGCTGGGGTGTTGCTGATTTACATGCTCGTTTATAGTTTATGAGGAGGAATAAAATGCACCAACTGCCAAGCTCCTCATTTTTATGATGCCAGTTGTCATGCTAGCATTCATTTCCTATTTACTCACCTTTTGGTAATCGCCTTATCTAATGTTAATAGTTTTATCCATTTAAAGTAGAGAAAAGCCCAGGCGCTTTCTTTTGCCTAAATTTAGAGAAGCAAATAAATAAATAAAGAGAAGTCTGAAAAATCTGAAACCTTTGGAGCCAAATTCCCTGTCCCTGTTTGCTATGTAAAGTATGGCTCATTTCTTTGATCTTGAGTAATAATAATTCTGAGGCGTTATACTGTTTTCATATGCTTCAAAGCTGTGTCAAAGTTTTGCTGCTTAAGGGTACTTCTTTATTCTGTTGGCTCTTGGGTACCAAGATGACAGGTCTTCTGTACGAGGTGGAAGCTTTTTTAAGTCGTAGCCTTCAGCAAAACATCAAATTACCAAATCCAGGGTAACATACTTCTACACAAATGCCTTTCCTGTAGATATATTATACCATATATATTAAATACTTTAGTGTTACACGCTACATTTTATGTGCAATAGAAAGTGATGGTTTGAGGTAGCCTTGGGGGGACTTTTTTTCCACAAGCAGAAAAAGCTAGTGTATACCGTATCAAGCATGGTTTTTACAGGACTTTCTGCCCGAAGGCCTTTGTAAATAAGTAATGATCAACAGATTGGCTGTGGGTTTTTGAAAAGCATGCCTATGTCAGTTTGCATGATGGGGGAGAATTTTCAAAGTGGGTCTTGCTTTCATTGCCTGTTGGAGAGGGGCTGAGGGAGCAGTCATCCTGGGCTGGAGCTGTCTGCTCTGTGGTACATCAGAATTGCTAAACGTGGGTCAGGCGGCGGGCTGAAGCTTGCCAAGCTACAGAACTTGGGTTCCTGGTGTTGGTGCCTTTGGGCTACTCTCTGGCCACAGTTACTGCTTTACCCCACCTGCCCACAGCGGTCTCGATGACAGCTCAGCTCACACGGGCCGTCCCATGACAAGTCAGAGGGTCTTCAACGTTCCTCCTTCACCGTGACTTTCTATGTCCCAGGTGCTCTGCATCGTCTTCTGCCGTGGAAGCAAAGACAAGGTGCTGAGCCCTCCATTTCCTTTCATTTCCAGCATGTGAATGAAGAACCCGTGGGCAGTTTCGCTTGGTTTGAATGTCTGGCACAGACAGGGAGGTGGCCAGGACCTAATTCTGTTACGTGTCTCTTGTTGACTGAGAAGAAAGAGAGGGGCTCATGCGGTCTCTTGTGGCTTCTCCAGGTCACCCCACCTCTTTCAGTACTCCCTTTCAACTCTACAGAAGATAGGACTCTCAGGTCCCATTCCTTCTGACCTGAAAAATCCATAAAGGAAGCTAATGACTTATCTGAAGTGGGCTTTTCGACATGAGTTTGTGGCTTGGCTTGTTTGAGCAGAATCAAGCATTCTGAAGGTGGAAAGGTTTTAGGGGCCTATGGACAGTGATAGGAATAGCTCCAGGAGAAACCCGAGAGCCCAAAATGGGGCTAGGATGGGCTTTAATTTACCACGGTGGCTTCGGCAAATAAAACAGGCTCCTGCACGAGGGTTCCCTGCAAACCATCGGCCAGTGGGAAGTGCTATGGGGACTCTGCACTCATGGTCTTTGTCTCCCCTTTGTTCTGGGATCAGGCTCACCTGGTTTTTCAGTGTCACTTAGCTCTCCCCACAGCCATTAGGTGAACAGCCTCGTTTTGTGTGTCTGGATCCTGACGCACTAGGTTTTATAGTCGCCTGACAGAAAACAACTCTCACAGCCCAACTGAGCCAAGTGGCAAGTGTCTGTGCTCCAAGCCAGCAAGTCCTGTATCGTGACAGATAACCTTCGGCTTCACAAACCCGCCCCAGGAGGAACAGGCCACAGAGTTGCCCAGGTTCCTGTTATCTGCCTTCCTTGTTGATCTCTTAACATGGAATGATTTAAGGAACCTCTCCTCATTTCCCTTTTGAGTCACCAAGCCCTCATTGCCCACTTCTTCCTGCTGGTGAGTCTGTGCCTTGTGGGGATGGCTGTGCTTCCCTTCCGATGCAGGGCAGTAGAGGGCAAGAACATTGTCTCTGGATAACCACGTCAAGTGTTCTTAATTTGGGGGTCCCGCAGACCCCGCTGAACATCATATGAAAGCTCTCTAAAAAGGCTCTCGGCGGCGGGGGGAAAGCACACTGGGCACCATTTTGACTACACTTGAAGCAGATTCATGGATTCCCTCCATCCCTGTCTGGCTTACAATCATTTTCAGTTCTTTCCATGGCCACCTTCAAGGAGTTGAATTCACAAACGCTGGTAGATACTAAGAATATTTCTCCAGCAGGTAGACAGTATAGAGTAAATGCCTGGACTCTCACACAGTATCCTCAAATGGGATCCAAAAAGGCTGTGCATTTCAGCTGTCTGTTTCAATTCCTTTTCTCAGATTAATTCTCATCTAGCAAATGTTTTTTGAAAACCTACTGTATTTGGGGTTGTAGAAGGTCTTTGAAGAACGTAAAGTAAGATGGGTTAGAGTAGGTCTCCAAAACGATCACAGTTTAATGGAGGAGACGGGCAAGCATATATGGCAAATATATATATATATATATATATATATATATATATATATATATATATGTTTCTACATGTGTAAGTAGAAACAGCTTGGAGATGTACTCGCATGGGCTGTGAGAACAGAGGGAGCTGCCATTACTTCTGGTTTGGGAGGCTGAAGCTGGTTTGTGAAGGAGCTTTCATTTAAACCTAGCCCTGGATGATGAGGAGAATTCTCTAGTAATATCAATGCCTACCCTTGTTCATTGTTTACTGGGTGCCAGGCATCATTCCAAGAGTGTTATGACTGTGAACTCACTGAATCTTAACTCTAACTCCATGAGTAGGAATTACACTTTCCCCCATTTTACAGATGAAGAAGCTGAGTAACAGAGACGTAAAGTCTGGTGGATCTAGTGAGTCTTACCCAATGAGGAAGATTTGAACCCAGGTGGTTTAGCTTCCAAGTCCATAGTATTAACTCTTTCACTGTTCTGTCCAATGGAGGAAAGAAGGAGAGTGCTCAGGCCATAGTAAGTGGCTTGGTGTGGCTGGAGCAAGGGGTCCTTAAGGTGGCATAAGTGGACTTGGAAATCTGAAAGTATTCTTGTACCCACTCCTGAAAGCCTTTGCCTTTGCCTTGTCATAGGTACTGGGAAACCCTTGCAAGTTCTTGAGGAGACACTGTTTTGAGAGGATCACTGGTGGCAGTGTAAGGAGAGGTATAGAAGCAACCCTCCATCAGGGCAGCCTTCTGGAGACACACGTTACATAAATAGAGAGGTGTGAGAAGAAGGCCCAGCCAGCCCCAGCCTTCGCCAAGGTCCTTTGGGTACCAAACCACTCAGGGTTTGCTGTAGAATAGTGGGCCAGAAGTGGGCCACAGTCTTCCCAAGAAGGACACACAGCACTCCTGACGTGAGTCCATGTTACACCTGTTTCTCCAGGACCTCGGAAACTTGGAGTCAGATAAAGGGGTCATGAGCCATGAGGACACGTGCAGGATGTGTTTACCAAAGAGATGGTCCCCAGCCAGGCTAGCAAGGATAATTGACAATACTGAAAACAGAGAAATTGAACATGGTGAGGGGAGCTTCATGTCACAAGGCCCAAAAAATATTAGAGATTGGTTGGATTCCTGAATAGGAAGGGAAGTAGGATTTGAGGAAAACTGATTAGCCTCTTGGGCATTTACTGATCATTAAGTGAAATAAACTCGTCTGCTTGTTAAGTCCCATCCCTCTCTTTTGCCTCATACCTACCATAGGGTCTTTTTGTTAGGACTGCCAACTTGAAAGGTTCTAGTAATAGAAAATGGCAAGATGTCCTGAGCCCCGTCAAAGCTGGGGACAGAATGCCACTCTCGCAGTTCCTTCCAACTGGGCAGAATAAAGAAGGAAGGCAGGGACAGCTTAGCTAAGTAAATTCACCTCTGAATGCACCAGCAAATAGCAAATGACAGGCCCCCACGGTACTGGAGAAGAAAGAAATAGTGGGGCTCATCATACCAGGGCTTGGGGTGGATTTGACACAGGTCTCTGGACAAGTTGCATGCTCAGCAGGGGGTCATTATCCGTCCTCTCCTTTCAAGAGCATCTTGCACGCTCTCCTCTAGGACTGAGGAACATGTCAGTCCTCCCAGGTTGTCTCCCAGACATAAAGGCAGTAATTTCCTTCTTCCTTATAGAATGGTGGCTGCCTAACGAGAGGTGATGTATGAGGGGCAGTAGTTCTTGACTGTTGACTTGTTAGGCAGGAAAAAAGATGTAAGTAGATAGATAGAGAAGGTGAAAGGGACTCTGGTTTTGGCAGAGTGGCCAGAGCCTGGCCTGAAGGTTTTGTCAAGGTGGCTCCAGGGATGGCCATCTGGTGGGAGATGGGGGTGGGGGGTAATGGGGGCAGCTATGTCTCAGGAGAGATGCTCATTACGCAGGAGGGTGGGGGCAGTGTCAAAGGATGAGTTAAGGTAGGAGCCAGAACCAAAAGCCAGTATCCTTGCAACATAACAGGAAATAGTATTTGCCCAGAAATGAAATGCACCCCAGAATGAGGCAGATTATTTATGATGCTGATAACCCAAATATGAGCCCCTGAGACCCTCTTCAGCACAGCCAGAGACTCACTTGCACAGCCTGTCACTCTTGAGCATTGCATTCAAGGACTTAGTTACTAACTGCCTTGTTGTCTTTTATGGAGTAGAAGAGGAAATGAAGAGAAAGGAGGGTAGAACACTGAATTATAAGTGTACTTTATAAGAGCTAATATTTCATTTACCTTTTTTTTTTTTAAAGATTTTTATTTATTTATTTGAGAGACAGAGAGAGCACGAGCAGGGGTAGGGGCAGAGAGAGAGGGAGAAGCAGGCTCCCCGCTGAGCAGGGAGCCCGATGCGAGGCTCAATCCCAGGATCCTGGGATATGACCTGAGCCAAAGGCAGACGCTTAACCAGGTAGATGCTTAACTGACTGAGCCACCCAGGTGCCCCTAATATGCGTTTTTATGTTTGTTTATTTGCTGAATAACTCATGGGAGTGGAGGTCAGCAAGAGAGAGGCATTAGTGTGGCATCCAGGTTGGGAACCCCATCAGGTGTTGACACAACCCTTCAGGTTCTGGAGAGTCACACAGAGAGAGTCAGGGTAGGCAACTTGGATGTGCTTTTGTCATCAGCCCTATAGCTCTCCATTTGGATAGGAGGGCCAGGTCCAGGGTGAGCCATGTGAGGTGCCGCCTAAATTCCGCACTAAAGCCTTCACTTGCATCACTCTGGCCCTGACCTTGCTCAAGAGAATCATAGCCTTTCAGTTTGTGTGTTGCAAACAGTTGCTAGCTCTGGTAGAGTTGACTCCAACCATATAGTTTCTCCATCTGGGCAACACTTTATAGAAATGGTTCTCAAACTTCAGCATGCATAAAATCATCTAGAGCCTCTTGTTAAAACAGCTTGACTCAGTAGGTCTGGGCTGGGCTTGAGAATTCGCATTTCCCTCAAGCTCCCAGGGGATGCTGATGCAGCTGGTATGGGGCCACACTTTGAGAACTACTGCTCCATGAGTCAGAACAGCAAATGAAGCTTGATGTAATAGGGGCCCTTCTTGCAGAAATGTTCAGACTTGACAAAAGAGCACTAAATAGTTGCTTCTTTAAGAACACCCCGTCTTGACCACCATTGGCCATCCAACATGATCCTCCCTGCTGATCAGCTCCAGCAGCTGGCTCCAGGCACACTCCTGACAGCCGGACCTGTTAAAGTCATGTTTTCAGAGTCTCCCTTTAGATCAAGATACTCTATTTCAAATATAGTCCCTGTAAAGTGAAAAACAGTGCAAGAGCCTTGGTTGTTCAGCAAACTAATTGTCACAAGATATCAAAGGTGAATGAGCTATCACTGGGCACATTTTCAGGTCTCCATAAAAGGTCTGGTGAGTTTCCATTGACTGGTTTAAGAGCCAAGAGATTAGAGTCAGAGACTAGAGATCGTTCATCAGCTCTTCTCGTTAGTTGGTTGTTTATTGAGCATCTACTGTGTCCTCTGCTGGATTCTGGAAATTCATCAGAGAGTAAGATAAGAGTCCCTTGCCCTCAAGAAGCTCAGCATCTAATGGATGAGACAAACATGCAAATTATTATCTCAGAAGGAGCATCTCTCACTTCTGTAGGAGCTCCTAGGAAGGGCAAACAGCTCCTATCTCTGGTTATGGAGGAGGACAGCTTCAGGAGGAACATTTGACACAAAGAGTGAGGTCTCAAAAATATCCCCAGAGCCCCACAGTGATGCTTGACGTGATAGATAAACTCCATAGAATTAGTCTTTGCCACTGGGACAAAGAGCCTGCCAAGGGCTGAGAAATTCTCCCACATTTTATCTGGCCTCCAGTTTCCCAGGGACACCACTGCAGGGTAGGCTTCCACCTAACGGGGATGCTTGGAATGACAAGAGAGGCCTTATGAGATGAGAAATGAGGCCCCGAAGCTCAAGCAAAGGATGCAATTCAAAAACCATGTTGTAACTTCCCTCTTTCACACCTTTTTTTTTTTTTTTTGGTTTGTTTACTTGTACTTTAATGTAAATTTCTGAAGGCCAGTGTTGAACCCACTGCCACAGAAAAAACTGGGATTTGCTGTATTTGCCTGTAAGGGGAACTGTGCTCTTTAAAATATAATACTGGCTTCCTCATAGCAGGATTGCTAGAAAAGGGATTTGTGGTTTTGCTTTAGGCACTTGTCTTCAAGGCAGGCTTTTTGTGTTTCTACTCTAACAGGGCATTTAGTTCACTTCCTCAGATTAATTGATGGCAAGTGGTATTCCTTGCTCTGCAAATCCTCAAAACAATGATCTTTTATTCTTTATTTGAAGTCAGGCATGCTTAATTTCTAGATGCGGACTTTGGAGGTGTGAGCTAAGATTCAAGAAGCATACATATGAAAAATTTAACTCACTGGGGCTCCTCGGTTGCTACAAAAATGTGGGTATCCCTGAACGGAGCCTTCACACACTAGAACATGCAAAATCTCTCCCAGGCTTAATTGATCACTGAGGCTCTCCTTAGCACATTGTCCTGACAAAGGCTCAGGGGGTAATTTCCTACTGATTATTCACGCGAGCTGTGCATTTCATGAATGTCCCCCACCCCCACCCCAGCCCTTGCTGGTCGGCCTGGCTTTACAGCTCAGGGCACTGTGCTTCAGGGCTCTGCAGTGGAGAAGGAACAAAATCCGGCTGCCTCCTGCAAATGGGAGGGGGTGTGATGGGGCCAAGCAGCACTGGCTTCCAGTCAAGACCTGTCTGGTCAAACCTCGCCTCTCCTCTCACTGGCTGGGCCGCGTTAGCCATGTTACTTATCCAACTCTCTTTCCCAACCACACAGATGGGTAATAGCAGTAGAAATTACCTGCAAGTGTTACAGTCATGAGTAGATCATAAAAGGGTGGCAAAAGTTTCAGCCTTGCAATATTTGTAGCACTTCAACTCGTGGTGGCTATCCATTCATGGTAGCAACAGTAGTAGAAATAATTGTAGTAACCCCATGTTTGTATTATTGAACTGCTCTACATTTACTGTCTCCTGTCATAAGAGCTACAAATACATGAGTGGGCTTTTAGCAAAGTATAAAGAACGATAATAATAATAATAATGGTAGTTAACACTTACGGAAGGCACGCTCTACCTCAGGTTCTATGCTAAGGGCATGACAAGCTTTACTCATGTAACCCTTTAATGATGGTGATTAACACTCTCATTTTACAGATGAAGAAATTGAAGCAAGGCACGATGTAGCAAGTAGTAGATAAACCAAGACTTGCAGACATATTTTGATTGTGGAGCCACTGTGCTATCTTGTCACTAAAGAAATAGATCATTTCCTGCCCTCAGTGATTTCCACCCCCAAAACATCCCCTTTGGAGAAAGACTCTTGGTTCAAATGAATAAATTAACTGCCTGGCGCCCAGGCTTCCTCTTTCCTTTGAATTGGGTTGTCATAGGTATCCATCCAAAAATGTGGATGCAAGTTAAAGACTAGAGAGAAGTGCCGTCTCAGGAAGAGCACATCTAATTGTATATGCAGGTTGGGGGGGGGGTGGTGCTGAGGAGGGGCATTGGCCCAAACTCTTTGAATAAGATATTGTGTATTTCTGGTCTAATTCTGTGTATTCCTAAACTGGTTGTAGGATGCTTTTCTCCCTGAAATGAACAGGTGAGACTGAGGGGCAAGAAGGGCAGCTTGGTCCCTTCTAGAGACTGATAGCTGATACATGGTGCCCATTTTTCAAGTTGGACTGTTGTACGAGTTTCCTGGGGCTGCCATAACAAAGTAGCATATACTGGGTATTTTAATCAATAAAAATTGATTTTTCTCACAGTTCGGGGTGTTGGAAGTCCCAGATCAAGGTGCCAGCAGGGTTGGTTTCTTCTGAGTCAGTGAGGGGAGGCTCTGTTCCAGGTCTCTCTCCTTGGTTTCTAGATGGCTGTCTTATCCCTGTGTCTTCACATGTCTCTACATATCTATGTCTAAATTTCCTCTTCTTCTAAGTTCAGCAGCCATACTGAATTAGGACCCATTCTAATGACCTCTTTTTAATTAATTACCTCTTTAAAGACTATATTGTCCACTCGCATCCTGAGATACTGAGAGTTCAGACTTCGATATACAAAGTTCAGACTTTGTGGGGACAGAATTATGCTCATTTAGCAGCTATGCAGCAGATGGACCTCGGCTCATAGAGTTTCTGTTACCTTAAAATAGTGCATGCACATTGGCTCAGTGGTAAATGACAAATGAGCCTCAAATCAATTATGGTGCATTTTAAGGGAGTTGAGATTACTTTGTGAGTTGAGGAAATGCATAAAATAATTAAGACAGGAAAGACAATATCTAGTATTTCTCCTTAGTTCCAACTAAGTGGTCTTTGAGGAATCGTCTGAGAACATTTGAGTGTGGTTCTCTTAATCATTTTGTAAACAAGTGATGCTGGGATTCTTTGTTCAGGGAGGTTTCTGGTGGACTTCATTTCCAGATACAACAAACTGTCTGGTTCTTCTCCTGGGCCTCCCCTGACCGCAGCAGTGTTGGTTGTTGTGCTCAGTGGCAAATGCTTGAACTTTCTTTTATTGATGTAAACTCCATCAACCTCAATTTAGAAGTTCCTGTGGCCAGCTGGCTTTTCACTGTTTACCTATGTCAGAGACCTTTGCAGTTTAAGCCAATCTAAGCCACTTGAAATAACTGTAGGAACAGACATGGTAAAGAAATTCATCCTGTCTGGCCCAAAGTAGTTACAGACCCTCGTGTTGTTGGAATGAATCATGTTCCAAGCCTCCTTCCAGATGGTAGAACCCAATGGATGAGGAAAACTCATGGTCCTTCATGGAACTCAGTCTTTATTTCTTCTTCTCTCCCATCTTCGCTCCAACAACAACCTTTCTTCAGTTACTTAGTGCCCTCTGGCCTTGTGATGCCCAGCAGTGGCCCAATATTTCCAGAATTCTTCTAGCTACTTCTGTCTCTGAGAGAACGGTGCTTCTGTTCTGAGAAGGTCTTCTAGGTTCACCCAACATTTATAATGAAATCTCTGTATCCCAGCTTTTCTGGAATGTCTCAAATGATGAGAAATCCACTGCCTTGGGAAACATGTCATTGTTTTTAAACCCCTTCCATTTTTATAACATTCTTCGTGTTCAGAAGCTTGATATTTGTTCTATCTAAATTCCACACATGGTTCTTAGCCTGCTCTCAATCAGTCATATGCAATCAGTGGATTCCATCTTCTATTTGATGACCACCATTGCACATCAGAGGACAGCCAGTGTGCTTGGCCTGAGTCTTCTATACCTCAGGTTGGACAATACCATAGCCAACATCGCCAGCCATGGTTTGGGGTGCCATCCTTGGGCTCATTTGGGCCTCAGGTCTCTGAGTGGGTCCTAATGGCTGTTAGTGGATCAACACTAAACTATGCTGAGATTCCTCACCTTTCAGGGATAAGATAAAATGTTCCCTTCTCTGGGCAGCCTTCCTACATATTACTCAAATACCAGGCAATTAACACCTTCTTTCTTGGTATTCTCATGCCACCTTGTATGCTATAACACTCATCACACTGTATCACAACTATTGATTGACATTTCCTCTCTCTTGCTATATTATGACCCTCTCTTTGAGTAGGGACTGCATCTTAATCATCAGGGTAGCCTCCATTCCTGGGTCAAAATAGAAAATTCATGTTTATTGGTTGCTTTGATGATTCAAGAAATCAAAGTTCAACATCCAGGTACCAGAGCTGGTCAGAAAAGGAAATATCTTTGTTTAGGGAGATTTTTAATGGTCCTCAGCTCAGATCCTTTGAGAAAGATCCTGGGTAATACATTTAAATTATCCAGACCAGGGTGAGAGGTGTGTAGGGAGTACAGATTGCAGCATGGCATACCACTGAGACTTCCCAGATGCTTCTGGATATTCCAGTGCCAATCATGGCTTGCAACCCTAGTGTCAAATTACACCTGAAACCAATATAGCATTGTATGTCCCCTATACTTCAAGAACAAATAAGATTTTTTTTTTAAAAAAGAAATTGTAGGGGCGCCTGGATGGCTCAGTCATTAAGCATCTGCCTTCGGCTCAGGTCATGATCCCAGGGTCCTGGGATCGAGCCCCGTGTCAGACTCCCTGCTCGGCGGGAAGCCTGCTTCTCCCTCTCCCACTCCCCCTGCTTGTGTTCCCTCTCTCACTGTGTCTCTCTCTGTCAAATAAATAAATAAAATCTTAAAAGAATAAAAAAATAAAAACATTATATCTGCTTTCCCCAGACCCTCACCCCAGTTAGTGAGACTTGACATTAAAAAACTCTCTTTTTTTCCTCTCATTGAGGGATAACTGATCATCAGGCTTGTTATTTACTTTTCTAAGATGAGGGTTAGAGGCATTAGGGGCAAATCTCAGACTTTCTTGAGATAATATTTCCTCTCTAACCAATAAACTGGGCAAGAGGATTTGAAGCTGGCTCTATTTCTTCAGGGAAAATTTATTGAGATTCTCTTGCAACTAAAATATGTTCTTCTAGGACTGGGAAGAGTTCATTCTACTTATTTTCTGAAATCTCCTCTCTTTGGTGCTTTCTGTCCACCTACCTATCACAGACAGATATCTATAAAAACTATTAAAGATGTTTCAAAGATGAAAAAAAAAAAATCAAAAGTTGCTCTTGCCCTGATCTGTGACCAGTTCTGAGAGCAACTGCCTTTTTATTTTAGCATTTTTGACCAAGTTCAGTATTTGAAAGGTGGCCTGGTGGTTTACAACACCTTAAGACCTCCCAACAGCTATAGAGATGCTTTTCCAAGGTGGATTGTTTTTCTCCTTTGAAGATTAGATATGACAGTTCCTATGGTAATCTAGCATGTTTGGTGAAGATAACTTTGCAGGATTGCCTCACGCAGTATTTGCCATTTGGTACCACCTAAAAGCAAATCCTCAGGAATAAATAAATGCAGTGAGAGTTTTCCCATCTTAAGTGGGGGTGGAGTGAGTATTGGGGGGGGGGCGGGTGTTCATGATACATATCCTGATATCCCGAAAGCTTAATTCTAGGTCTGTGGATCATGTAGGAGAGATTCCTGTCCCACTTTCTTTTTTACTTTTTTTTTTTTTGAAGATTTTATTTATTTATTTGACAGAGAGAGACACAGCGAGAGAGGGAACACAAGCAGGGGGAGTGGGAGAGGGAGAAGCAGCCTTCCCGCTGAGCAGGGAGCCCAATGTGGGGCTCGATCCCAGGACCTTGAGATCATGACCTGAGCCGAAGGCAGACGCTCAATGACTGAGCCACC
Source organism: Callorhinus ursinus (assembly GCF_003265705.2). Lineage (NCBI taxonomy): Eukaryota > Metazoa > Chordata > Mammalia > Carnivora > Otariidae > Callorhinus > Callorhinus ursinus. The sequence continues at coordinate 9,042,471 of NW_027397093.1, forward strand.
TAGGCATCCCCCTGTCCCACTTTCTATGCTGTGGACATATAAATGAGAAGTATCAGAGAAATGTCAGGGGGAGAAATACTAAAAACTAAATAGTCACCCACTGATGCTTAAAATAGATAATTTAAAAGGCAAAATCACATTATAATAAGTTTCTGGAATTTGAACTTATTTGTATTTTCTATCTTGAATTGGTGATATTATTTAGGGAAGATAGATCCCCTGCAAGGACAGATAGGTATGTGTGCCTGGGACTTGTCCTAATTATATGTTGTCAGTGGTATAGAAACCTAAACGACCTCCCCCAAAACTGAGATATGGAATCACTATCAGAGATGGAGTCTGGACAGTGGATATGGCCCAAAATGTAGGAGTATGTCTCTTATGCTGTGAGCCTGTTAGACCCGTCTGATTTTATTGTAATTCCTAAGGTTGTTGGTGAGGCTCTGCCAACCCATTGGAGGGGAGTCCTCTGTAGCAGCATCTTTCCTTTCCACCAGTAAACAAGGCAAGAGAGTGAATTCAAGACAAGTTGATTAAGATGCGTCTGAGCTTGAGCTCTCATCCAGCGAAGGCTACAGTTGGGAGGTGTAGTGGGGGTGGGGGAGACCATCATTGGACGGTGAGTGCAAATACAGTTGTCAAAGCAAGGAGAGAGGGTGTTGTTTAGTATTGAAATCATGTATTCCAGATGTGGGCATTTGGTAGTCAGTCTGCTCTGATGTGACATGCTGCTGAATCTTTAAAGGGCTTCAGCCAGGGAGAGCAAAATCTGATTGGGCAAATTGCTAAAATATTTAAAGTGCAGCCTGTTAAAGCTTTTACTGCGAAGAGCATCACGTCAGAAGTTGTAGTCAGAAAGAGCAAGTAATTGGCTTTCCATCCTCATGCCAGTCAGTCAGCATGAGGCTCTATTCCTATTCCTTCCTCTTCATTGCCAATGCTAATAACAACTCTTTGGTGTGAGTGTGTGTGTGTGTGTGTGTGTGTGTGTGTGCACGCGTGCATACATGCACACATGGGGGAGATTGGATAGCTGGTCAAATGAGAATAGAAGGGAGAGGTATCCGTGAAAAGAGGCTAAGTCCACAAAAATAACGTGAAGGCCATTCTAGGGAAATGGGAACAGGAGGTAAAGGCAGAATTACTAGTTAATAAAGGTCACCTGCCTTTCCAGGTGGTGGTGGTGGTTGGGGCAGTTGTCTTTCAAGGAATGGGTTCTGCAAGCAAAAGAATGACCTTTAGTGACAGCCACTTTCTCTGCATCTTTCATCTCCTCTGAGCTGGAACTCAGGGGACACTTTCCATTTATAATTTATTACATTTTCCACGTAGGTTTTCTTGTCCTTTTCTCCCCAGGCATGACCCCTTGTTAATTCCTGGCAATGATCAGATTGACAACATGGACTCCAACGTGAAGAAGTACGACTCTACTGGCATGTTTCACTGGTGCGCACCCAAGGAGATAGAGAAAGTCATCCTGGTGAGTGGCAGGCCACAGAATCTATGCCATCCACTTCGGTTCCAAACTGCCATTGCTAGGAATGAGGTTTCCCTAACCGGCTGAAGATACAGTCCCTGGTCCTAACTATTTTTGATCATTAAAATTTGGGACTCAGATTGAAGTAGCTAGAACTCTCATCAGAATACGAACCGAGGATGGAATTTTTAATCTCTGAGTATTTATTGGCTTATTACAATATGGGGCAGGCATGTGCTGTGTGTAGGACATCCATAATTCCTATGGTTGTGGCTCTGCTTGACCTCTTTACACTTCAGTTCTCTTACCTGTAAGAAGATGAGATGAGACTGACTCTTAACTCCTAGGATTGTAGTGAAGAGTAAAACCCACAGGGGACTCAATAAAGTTACTACTCCTACTCCTACTACTACTTCTTCTTCTTCTTCTTCTTCTTCTTACTAAATGCCATGAAGAGTTGTGAATGCTACCAATCAAATAAACAATGTTACTTGTTTATAACAATGTCTTGTCTTCTTCTAGATAATAGCCTTACATATTTGGGATCCTTCTTAGCACATGATACAAAATGCATTTACTAATGATGACAATGATGAGCCATGGGTCCACCTCGGGCAGGTGGGGGCTCAGAGCCCTGTTTCATGGTTGGGTCATCTTGGTAAATGGCAGTAGGCTTCTTCTGGTCTCTGCTAGGAATGTCGGCCTAGATAACAATCCATTCTACACTGTGGACTTGTCCTATTAACAGCTTTAGGTTTTAATGCCCACATTGGGTTCCCTACAGTTTATTGTCCTGCTAATCCATGAAAAATGGATTAATAATCAGGAAGGTCAGATGTCTTCTCATCGCAGATTGCTGTGCCCTGCTTCTTTGTGTCAGCCAGGAAAATCCTATCATTTCTGATATCATGGCCACCCTTCTTAGAAAAGGGCTGCCCCAGTTCCTCAAAATGGCTTTGTACTCTAATCCACTAGATTTTTCCATGTGTGTTTTCTCAGTTTAATTATAATCAAGCAATTAAGAGCCAATACAGGGTTGTGCTAGAGGCTGTCTTAGAGGTGTGAATGTTACAGACAAAAGCACAGAAAGAAAGTCAGAATTCTCAAGAAACAGCTCTTGTCTAATTTACCAGGAGTGCAAATGGTTCTAATCATGAAGGTGCTCCATGCATTTACATCCTGGTGTATTCACTGCACTTTTGCCCTGTTGATCCAAACTCAGACTGGTGTTACCCACCTGTGGCAGGTAAAAGGGCTGGGTATCATATCTGGAATCCAGGGTTTTAATGGCTTACCAGTATTCCTGAAGAGGGTATGGCTAACTGACATCCAAACAAAATCCCCTCTGGCATGAAAGAGTTTAGGGAAGTGAGTTACTGCTTCTGTCATCTGAAAAGTAACATCATTTAACAAAACATTTATAACAGGCCGTCTATGTGCTAGACACTGCTTTTGCGGCTAGGGGTAAAGCCCCTGACAATGACTGCTGTCATAGAGCTTATGTTCCAGGGGAGGCAAAGAGAAGATCTCCAGGTAAATAAATGAAGATAGAAAAACATTTCAGACACGGATCCAGTGCTATGAAGACCAATCAAGGAGGGCCATGGTCTAGAAAGGGACCAGGAGGTGCTACTTAGACAGTGTGGTCCAAGAAGCCCTCGCCAAAGTCCCATTGGAGCAGAGATGAGAATACTCAGAAGAGCCAGCTATGTGAAGATGCTTTGGGGTTGCATGGACCCTCTGGGTGCAGGACACTAACTGCTCTGGGGTTAGAAAATATGAAGTGGCCTCAGTCTTGAGGAAATGATCATCTAATTAGAAGATATAAAATGTAACTATGAAACAGTGTACTTAAAGCTAAGTGTTATGAGGCACAAAATGCTATTCAAATCTGGGGGAGAAGACTAGGCTGTGTATCTCAGTGGCCAGAGAAGTCTTACTGGATGCAAACAAATTGTTCTTTGAAGGGTTTAAGGCCATTAAGGCCCAGCTTGGGTTAAACCTTCAAAGATGTATAAGAAGCACCAGATGTACATGAGAGTAGTTTCTCTAGTGGGTCTTAAGCCTGGTAGCATCAGACTCTCCAGGAACTGGGATCCAACAAGATTCTGCAGGTGATGTTACTATGGCCAGTCTAAGGATTGGTGTTTCGGTCCCCAGAGCTAAGCTCCTGTGGTCAGCCACTTTGCTAACTGGAGCCTTACCCACTTCCCAGTGTAGGTTTCCAACCCCCGCTCTGGACCCAGTTTGTATACCTCAAGCTCACTGAACAGAGCTAGACTCCAGTTAAAAGTTATTAGAAACCCCATCACAGCATATTACAGACTGGTTGATGCTCTGCTAACGGTATCTGGGCACTCAGACTTCCAAGCAGCCAAGAAAACTAACTCTAGGTCTTCTCCATGAAGCAGTGAAATGGGATGTTGACTTCCCAGTGGGTCCTCCTTGGTCACTGTTTCTAAGATATATCTTACAGCTCCTGTCTTAGGTGTTCCTGGGCTATTGCAGAGGGAAACCGATAATGGTGACAGCCCTGCTTTATTCTAACGATCAGGCAGTGAAAGCTGGCTTCTTCTTCTCCTTGGGGGTTACTGTAATAACCCTGACATTGTCGTGAATTGTAATATTGGCATTTAAACAATCAATACACCAGTCAATTCTAGGGATTAAATCAAACAGAGTTTGATATGTGCAGTGGACATTAATATGCCTCCCCAAAAGCCACATGGGGCCATCCAGGCATGCAGTGGGTGGATCGAGAGGAAGGAAGGCAAGAATGGGAGGTATTGGACCAGACGGAGGAGTGGAGAAAGGCCCACTAAGTGGCCTCCTTCACTAACACAGTGAGCAAAAGTGTGGCAGTGGCTAATCATTTGCATGGGAAGTTGGGGTCCTCCATTCCCTGGGGTGATTTTATTCATTCATTTGAGATCAAGCCTAGGGTCGGGGGAGGACATGGGCTTATTACTCTTGCTGATCGATCTCTAGATCCTTTTAATTGTTCTTTGGGAGTCTTCCTCTGATGACTTACCCAGGTGGGCCTCTCCAGGAATGTACCTGGAAACCACAAAGCAGCAGTGGACAGGGGTCGACAAACTCTTTTTACAAAAGGTCATCTAATAAATAATTTAGATCTTGCTGGCCATATGGTCTCTGTCACAGCTAATCAGCTCTGCTGTTGTAATGTAAAAGCAGCCATAGGCAATACCTAAATGAATAAGATTGGCTGTGTTGCAATAAAATTTTATTGGAATTTGAATTTTATGTAATTTTCACATATTATGAAATCTTCTTTTTTTTCCAACCATTTTAAAATGTAAAAACCAATCTTGCCTTGGTTCTAGCCAAACAATAGCAGGGTGTAGACCAGATTTGGCCTGTGGGCCATAGCTTGCCAGCCCCTGGCTTAGGATGTTATATTCTACCTACTGATGTAATGATGTAGTGTGAAATCCCATTGGTGAGTCCAGAACTCAAAATTCAAACTTCTCAAGCTGAGACTTAGCATAGATCTTACCATTTTATCATCATTTCAGCAAGAGAGCCAGAAAAGGCAGCTTATTTTATCAACAATTTCATGGAAACTAAGACTTCTTTTCTAAGCAACATAAATATTGCTATTCCCTCTTATTTCCCCCCCCCCTAAAAATCATCAGGAAAGAGCACCGGCTCATATGTATTATGGCATAACTTTCTTAAATCTTTGTCAAAAAAGGTCATGTTATGTGTGGATATATGTTTATATATACTTATTACACCAGTATAATGTATACACACATACTCAAATTATAAATACATATGGCGTGACTGTAACATTGATGAAATAAAAATGAAAGCACATAGTAAGCACTCAACAAATGTTTATCTTTATGAAAGTGATTTTTTTAATCCTTACCACAATCTCTGAGGTCTTTTCTCCAATGCTGGTACACTTCTCCCTGTTGCAGACTCGAAGTGAAGCTGCCATGACAGTCCTGAGCGGTCACGTCGTGGTCTGCATCTTTGGTGATGTCAGCTCAGCCCTGATCGGCCTCCGGAACCTGGTGATGCCACTTCGTGCCAGCAACTTTCATTACCATGAGCTCAAGCACATCGTGTTTGTGGGCTCCATTGAGTACCTCAAGCGGGAATGGGAGACGCTTCATAACTTCCCCAAAGTGTCCATATTGCCCGTAAGTCCAGGGTCACATTAGTGATGTTTTTTTCTTCTTTCCCTTCACAAAAGAAAATCCCAGACGGATATGATAGTTGTAGCTTTGATCATGCGTCTGCTTCTTCATCTGGTTATGGGCCTGAGGACTCAGCCCTTCCCCTCTGCTCTGTCTAGGAATAGCTAAACCCTGGGAGACCTTATTAAAAGGAATTTGCAACCAAGTTCAGCTGCTCATCGAGCATAAAGTTAGGCTGGTATCAAATGCATTACCATATCAGTGTCTCTACCCTCTCTCTCTTGCGCACCCAAACCTAGTGCTTTGAGATATTATGACACTTATAGCAGAATTTACTTATGGAACTACTTCTGTCATTTTATTTATGACATTATTAACGCTTCTATAAATCTTGGTTGTACCACTTTATGTTTTTAACCAAGTGCATTTAAGAGTTCTTTCTTTATTCCTGCTGCCAATCCCTTCTGCTGGCCACTCCCTGCCTCCCATTCATTTAGAAGCCTAGCAATGTTTTCATGGGCACATATGTGCATGGGATAGTCTTGATTTTAAAAAATCCTAGGAACTGTTTGAGACTCTATAAGTCAGTGTAAGGACATGGGATACATGATCTTGGAGTCATCTAATGACTTCCTAATCACTAATCAATATATTTTTCATAAACTTTTAAACAATTCTAGATTTAGTAAACTAGTAAACTGCTTTAGTAAACACAGGGAGTTAAAAACAGTCACCTGAAGAAAAACAAATAGTCCTATGCATGGAAAAGCATAAACAGATATATACCTTTCTAATTTCAGTCATCGTAGATTTGAGTGTGTATTTCCACGATTGTCTTCCTACATGTGCTTTTCCACATGGTCCCCTGGTCCCACGGGACTGGGGTCTAAAAGTATTTTGAAAAGAGCTTATTATTTTGCGGGGCTACATGAGTCTGTGTGTGTGTGTGTGTGTGTGTGTGTATACACATGCATGTGTGTGTGTACACATGCCTGTGTGTGTGTACACATGCATGCATGCGTGTGTGTGTGTGTGTGTGTTTCCTTCTTTGTACTCTTCCATACATGCACTCACCTGTTGGTATGCATATGAATCAGCTCTCATATTTGCAGGTCCTTTTTAAACTCTCCAAAATTTAGCTCACTCAAGCACAATATGTTTGTACAAAATGGGCCTTCATCTCTGTCTTCACATATTTCATTGTTTAAACAGTGCCCCACATCTGGAGCCAGCCCACAGAAACATGGTGTTTCTATGTATGTCACTTGTATTTCTTGAGTTTTGAAATCATGTGTATACAACTGTGCAGGGATTGTCTTATATCACGATTACTGCTGGATTCCCTACAAGGTGAAAATTAAAAGAATATGGATGTAGGCAATTGAGGCTTATGCACTGGTGAAATGATTCAGGAAGTTGGTCAGACTTATTTTGTACCAAGAGATCCCTGGAAAAGTCGGGTTCTTCTCCTCTCAAAAGATACTGCTCCAGAGCCTAGTAGCTTCCCAGCCCCATAGCACTAAATGCCTCTTCCTCCATCATATCACTTTGCAGCAGTATTTTGGGGTCTGAGAGCAGAATCATGACTGTCACTGAGTCATAAAAGACGGTTGATGGTCTCAATCTGTGCAGCCAAGTTCCATCAGCTCAAAGCCCCTTCTCCAGGAGGGAGACTGGGAGGAAGGGATCCAAGGATATCTGGTAGCTGGCAGACCCCCTCCCTATACGGTCAGTGAGTTGAAGGCAACTCAGATCCCCATGTAGGCAAAGCAGAAGCTGGATTCAGGCTGGAGAACCCAGTATGTGAATTCCAAAATGAGGCCATATGGCCCCTGGGGAGCCCCGGCATGGGCTGACCTAGGATCCCTCCTAGGGGCACAGAGCCTGTGGAGGTCACACCTCTCCCCTCTAGCACTAATCCTTTTATTTCACCTGAGCTTGCATTCTCTACCTCTCTGTCATTACCTCCTTGTTCTGTTTCTTTCCCCCCCACTGCTTTTTGTTGTTACGGGATTTTTAAAAAAATCTGTTTACTGGCTTATTTATTTTTAATTATACCGGTAATATACAAATACATTCTTGTTATAAAATATTCAAACAAGACAGAAGTATGTAAAGTCAAAAACAAACTTTTTCCCTTACCCCCAATCTTATTCTCCTCCCTAGAGGTAATTACTATTATTAGTTTAGTGTATCTTTTTCTTGAAATTTCTCTCTGAATGTACATGCATTTATCAGTATATTCATGAATATATAGTTTTATTTTGTGGGTTTCTTTTTCCATAAATGAAATCATACTTTTTGAATTATCTACAACTTTTTTGTGTGTGCCTTTCCCCCCGTCCCCAACTTATCCCACTATTTCAGAGATTCTTCCAAAGCTATGCCTACATGGAGAACTGTTTTGGTCTCTTTACCTGCTGCATAGACTTCCCTTGAACGTATGTCCGGTGGTGTATTCAACCATCCCTATGTTGTTGGTCAATTAGGTGATTTTCTTGTTTTTTTGTTTTGTTTTGTTTTTTAGAGAGGGAGCAGGGAAGGGAGTGCAGAGGGAGAGGAAGAAAGAGAATCTTAAACAGGCCCCATGCCCAGTGCAGAGCCAGGTGTGGGGCTCCATCTCACGACCCAAAGATCATGACCTGAGCTGAAACCAAGAGCCGGATGCTTAACTGACTGAGCCACCTAGGAGCCCCTCTTGGTTTTTGTTTTTGTTTTTTTCTTGCTGAAAATATGCAATAAAATTATATGACTTGAAGCTTAACTCCTTTCCCCTGCCCCTTTGCAAGATGCACATTCCTTCCAACCCTCCCACCTCCTCCAGGTGGAGCAGCGCCATCAGAGCCCCCTCATCACACCACGCTCACTGGCTATTTCCCCTCGACTGCATTGGAAATTCTAGTTGGAGCTGCTGTTTTTGCCCGAGACAGAAGTGACCTGCTATTAAATAAACAGGCATTCGAAACCCACCCCCTCGTGATGTTCTGAAAGCCAGAGGTTGCCACAGGACAGTTTCTTAAATCAAGACAATTTCCAGGCAGGAAGAAGATGTAGGACCTTGGCATTATTCCTCTCCCTCGTTTGTTAGCAACAGCTTGATTGAGTGTGGAGAGCAAGCCTGAAATGCCGCCATCAGCACTGACTACCCTTTAGATTAGCACACAGCTCCTATTCCCTTGAATGTAGTTAGGCCAGCTTAATGTCAAGGCATAACAAAGATACTTGTTAAATAATTTCCCAAAGCTCTGGCTCAATCTTTAATTTGTTTTTATTTTTCCCCCTCTTCCCCTCTTGTCCCTCGGTCTCACTTTTGTTTCTTCTTTCTTTCTTTTTTTTCTTTTTTTTCCTTTCCTCTATGCCAAAGGGTACACCATTAAGTCGGGCTGATTTAAGGGCCGTCAACATCAACCTCTGTGACATGTGCGTTATCCTGTCAGCCAATCAGAATAATATTGATGATACTTCGCTGCAGGACAAGGAATGCATCTTGGCGTCACTCAACATCAAATCTATGCAGTTTGATGACAGCATCGGGGTCTTGCAGGCTAATTCCCAAGGTAAGGACAGCCTGTAATACTTCTCTGCTGTGCCTACAGGGGACAGGGGCTGGCAAGAGGGATATCCTTCACTCAGTAATTCAAAGAGGCTCACATCAGCCTGCCTGGCAGTGACACCCGCGGTCGCTGGGATGGCTTTCAAAGGGGCATCCACTGCCTCTTCTTACCATTGCGGGAAGCAGGCTTGAGACCTGAACACCCACACTCAGAATAGGCTGCTGTCCCAGAGAGGAAAGCAGCCTTTAAATTGCCACCCCCTCAGTCTTCCCAAACAGTGGCTTGATGACCAGGGTCCCCTGATTAAATCAGGCACTGCAAAGATGCTGCCGGAACAATTCCCAATGTTTCTCTCCAGTATATATTTTTGCCATTGACCTATGTTAAGCTTTGCCATTGTTATTATTGCATGGGGTTGTTAAGCTTTACCCTGTTATACGCCCACCTACGGATGGTGACCCCTGGACAGGGGGGGACAGTATGGACACAAGAAGTCATTTAGCAAGAGGTGATGCTCCTCGGGTCACCCATTCTCTGCAGGAGGCACGACAGAGTTAAATGATGCACATCTGCCTTCTCTGCTCTGCCCCCATCTTCCTTGTCATTTTCCCTGGGATCCTGGGCAGGTAGCTGCTAGTAAAGATGTCATCTAGAAGTCTCAGACAGCACAGCCAAACCTCGTAACAAACAGCCTCACTAATCAGGGCCTCGGCAGGATGGGATGTGAGGCCTCGGTGCAGGCTTGCCATGAACAGCAGGATCATTGCCGTAAGTGTTTCACCAGACGGGTGGCCCTGGGGGCCTGATGGGGGCCTGAATCCCATCATTCCAGGACTGAAGGTGGAGGGAGCAGGGCCCAGGAGAACTATAGCTGCTGGGATGAGCAGTGCCATCTTACTGACAAGGGAGAGCTCAGCTCCGTCATGCCGCCCACACCGGTCATGCTGCACGTGCATGAGCTTCTGTCAGCTCAGCACCATCTCTTTACCACAGCTGTTCAACGGTGCAGCAAACCTGGGAACAGCCGTTCCTGGAATCCTCTTCTCTGCACGGTTCTGCACCAACGTCTGCCAAGGAGAATGGGGCCCAGGGACGAGATCTAGAATTTGGAAAAGGGAAAGAAGCCTTAGTTCTTTGGAGGCAGTGGCAGCCCGACCCTGAGCAGATGCGAGGTTCAAAGCAGCTCTTAGGGGAGCGTTCTGAGCATCACTGGCTTTGCTGCTAGGGACTGAGGGGGCTGCTGTGGCCTTCTTCGAGTTGCCTTGAGGTCTCCAGCACCTCCCGTGGAAAATTCCACCTCGTGTTGCAAGTGAAACGGCCCTTCCAATGATTGCGTCAATATCTGATTTTCTTCATACTTGGAATAGAGTGGCTTCTAGTCTTCATTGCTTTTTTTTTTTTAATTCAAGTTCGTTAACTTACAGTGTAGTATTGGTTTCAGGGGTAGACTTTAGTGATTCGTTACTTTACATATAACACCCAGTGCTCATCCCAACAAGTGCCCTCCTTAATGCCCGTCACCCAGCCACCCCATCCCCCCACCCACCTCCTCTCCAGCCACCCTCAGTTTGTTCTCTTAGTTATAGAGTCTCTAATGGTTTGCCTCCCTCTTTATCTTACTTTATTTTTCCTTCCCTTCTCCTATGTTCATCTGTTTGTTTCTTAAATTCCACATGAGTGAAATCATATATTTGTCTTTCTCTGACTGACTTATTTCGCTTAGCATAACACCCTCTAGTTCCACCCATGTTGATGTGAATGGCAAGATTCCATTCTTTTTAATGGCTGAGTAATATTCCACTGCATACACTTCTTTTCTTTATCCATTCATCAGTTGATGGACATTTGGGCTCTTTCCATAGTTTGGCTATTGTTGATAATGCAGCTATAAACACTGGGGTGCAAGTGCCCCTTTGAATCAGCACTTTTGTATCCTTTGGATAAAAACCTAGTAACGCAATTGCTGGGTCATTGGGCAGCTCTATTTTTAGCTTTTTGAGGAACCTCCATCCAGTTTTCCAGAGGGGCTGCACCAGTTCGCGTTTCCACCAACAGTGTAGGAGGGCTCTCCTTTCTCCGCATCCTCGCCAACATCTGTTATTTCTTGAGCTGTTCATTTTAACCATTCTGACTGATGTGCGGTGGTTTCTCATTGTGGTTCTGATTTGTATTTCCCTGATGCCGAGTGATGTGGAGCATTTTTTCATGTGTCTGTTAGGAGTGGCTTGAGGCAACCCTGACTGATCCAGTCTGAAGCCTGGTTTTCACCTCTCTATGCCACCAACCTCTGTCTCTCCCCTAGTCTAAATCTTGGTATCCACTTGCTTAGCCGGGCTGCAGGCAGAGCAACATGTCAAGGCTCTGAACGAGAGTGTTACCTACCCCGCTGTGTCCTGGAGAGCCAGAACCTGCCTCCTGCCTGCCCTGCCTGTGCAGGGAGTGCAGGTGACAGAGGGTATGAGGAGACCGTAAGCTGACCTTCTAGGAAGTGGAAGAGGCAAGCCACCGTTTGGTTCCTGCCTTTAAGTACTTGTTCTTCCATGTATGTCCTCCCAACTCTGCCCCAGCATGAGCTTGTTAGAGATGCAGCATCTCATGCCCACCCCAAACCTCCTACATCCGAATCTGCATTCTAACGGGGTCCCCAGGTGACTCATGTGCCCTGCTGTAAGGCACAATAATCTGCAAGCTAACAACACCCGGTCCAGTGAACAAACTGACCAACCCAATCAGATGCTCCTCTTCTTCTGGCAGGAGCTAGCAAGGGGAATGGAGAGAAGCAGAAGCAGGAGAAGCAGTCCCTTAGGGGGGCAGGGTGGGGGAGATGGAACTGAGCTGGAGGGGCAGAAAAGTGCACGTCTGTTTTCTCCCAATTTAATAATTGTGATCGTCAAGGTCCATAGATCAGAATCTCAATGCACCATTGAGTTATGTGTGCATCTGACATGGGTTTTCCTTCCAGCTCTCAGAAACCAGATCCCAGCCTGTCAGATCCTAGATGATGGCCAAACTGGTAAAAATGCTTTCCCTCCCTTCTGCACATACCCAATTCTCAAAAGCCTTCCCTTTACTGTCTTTAGCTTGGGAATAAGCAAGGAAAATGGGTTTTGGTAGGAGATAAGGAAGAAAGGGAAAGGGAGCTTAGTTTTCTTACAAAAAAAAAGAGAAGGGCCCTCCTTCTTTTGTACACCTGTTCCCCTGAAAGCACTCACACACGCACACAGGCACGCAGGGGCCAGAAGAAGGCAGAGGCTGTATCTTAGGGCTTGTGGCTTAGAGGATGTATCTTGGTCCGCAGTGGAATGGGGCCCATGCCTCCAGCAGCTGGCGAGCAGTCTGTTCTGCCCTCAGGGAGAGACTGCCAGAACTATAGACGCACTGAGCCCACATTTCCCCTTGTTTTCTTACTCTGTCTGCTCTTCTCTCGCCCTTGGTTTCTAACACTCTCCTCTGGGGACACTCTGACTTTCCTGGCCATCAGCGCAGGAAGTGACTTTCTCTCTGATGAGTGAGTGCTCTGGGTTCACCTTGGGCTGCTCATCATGCAGCCCACCCTTGGGTTTGTCCTACCCCATGGGGCTCGAGGGACAAACTAGGTTTCCCCGCTACTGTGTCCCTCCTTGAGACACTCTGGACCAGCAGGAATGCTCATTGGCCTCAGATATTCTCACTACCCTTCATCTGGGCATTTGTCACCACCACACTGCGGGTGAATTGGAATTAGAGTACAAAATGATTTTGTGTTCCTCTTTTCAGTGGGGGAAGCAAATCTAACTTGCCCTGAGTGATAACGACAGAGCTTCCTGGCCACTGTTACCCAGTTTTCATTATGATTTATTCTGTAGTTCTTATAAAACCCCATCCTTTGCTTTGTCTTGAGAGCTACATGACCATGTCTCCAGAACTCAGCAGGACAGAAATGTGGACTCAGAACAAACATGTGTGCTTTGGGGCCAAAATACCCATGCATTTTTATGGCAAGTTTTCCTCACATGATACAGTGTAACATGAAAAATGTGTCTTAACACTGAGGAGGTAGAGTCTTTGTTGAGATTTGTGTTCAGACCCTTGCCACTCTGCATTACTTGGTCTCCGAGACCAACAAAACCTCTTTTCCCTTTTCCCTCTCCTCTATTCACATTGCCTTTTGGTGTCACTGTTCTAGGCCACATGGTGTCAGAACTGACCCAGCCTAGGGATTCTGGACCAGACACTTTCTAAAAGATTTGAGATGTGATGCCTGGTTGTCAAAAACAATTACAGAGAAAGGTGGCATACCCCATGTTGGATGGTATATCCAATGTGACAGTTGGGTCTATGAGATGCAGTTTTAATATACAGCAGGGAAGACTGCAGTGACAATTATATAAAGCAGGTGAAGCTGCTTCTTGCTGGTCAGCAAACATCAGCTCAGAACCACTTTACAGCTCTTTACCAGCAACTAAGTGCCTTTATTTACAGAGCGCCTGTCACTTCCCTTTGGCTGGAGAGCTGGTGTATTATTTAGCACGCATTTATCTGGGGAAAACATTTCAATTTAAATCAACTGGTACAACAGTGGCTCTTGCCAGACTGTTTCCGCGTGGTTCTAAAAGACAAGAACTGAGTGTGATCTTGAAAGGGAGGGTGAGCCGAGGAAGGAAGGGTCCATTCTCAGAGAGCCCCTTGAGTCAGCACCTGAAAAGAGGGAGCATGTGATTGAGTTTCCCTTTGTGCTTTTGTATCACATTATGAAGTGAGCATCTTAGAGTTTCTTCCTGGTGAACCTTCTCGTGAGGGTAACTCTTTAGAGAAAGAGAGAGGAATAAACGAGTGCCCACTATACATCAGGCACTGTAAAAGCCCAGAGCACAAAGATGACTTGGACGCAGCCAGTCACTATCCTTGAGGGCCCAGGTGAATGGAGGAGATACCCCCATAAACAATCACAGTGCAGTGAGACAAGGATGAGACTAGGAATACAACTGTACATAAGGCTCCTCGTTTTATATATTTTAAGGAGTTGAGAAAGCTTCCAAGAAGAGGTAACATTTGTGGATGAGTTGAATACATGTGGCTATTGAGCACTTGAAATGGGGCTAGTGTGACTGAGGAACTGCTTTTTTCCCTTTTATTTAATTTATAAATTTAAATTTAAATACAGGCATGTGGCTAGTGGCTACCGTATTGGACAACGCAGGTCTAGAGCACAGGCTTACAGCCTTGTTAAGGGCTGGGATGATCGGAAGATGGTGATTAAATCCACCTTTTAAAGAGCTAACAGGCAAGAATATGAGCATGGTTTAGATGTGGGAAGAGATGGCAGCATGAGCTATGTAGGGAGACAGTTAACGGTAGACATGAAGGGATGGATAAGCACTGACAGGACAGCTGTAGTGATGTCAGTCACAAGGGCAAGGCAGAAATTAAGGTGGATTTGAAACCGAAAAGATAGCCCACTGAAGGCCAGTTGGGTGGGAAGGAGGTGTGGATGAGCAAGGATGAGGAGTTGATAATGAGTTTTGAGGTTGGCTACTGGGTGGATATAAAAGTGATGAAATAAGCTGAGGACTCAAGGGGAGAAATAGGCTTCTGGCAGATGGTAAAGAATCTGGTCCTCATCCATTTGTTGAAAGTAGGGTATCTAACAAGATATCTAAGAAGAAATACAAACATACAGCTATAGGGATAAAGTTAGGTTTGAGGGTACAGACTCGGAAATCATTGGTGATGGACATGGTATAGGCCTTGAGTGTGGATATTTCCCAGGGAGAGAAGGCAGAGCAACTAAGAGGAAACGGCCAAACTGGAACCTTGGAAATGTCAACACCAAAGGGACAAACAGAGGAAAAGAATCCAGTGAAAGGTGTCGAGGGCAAAAATTTAAGGAAGTAGGAGTGGATGCTGCCAAAGGGGAAGAGAGTTGAATAAGTTCCAGATAGCTGTTTCGGATATATCCTAATTATTTGTTGCTACATGTGTTTCCTTGAGTAGACTTTGAGCTCTTTGAGAGGCAAAGACTCTTCTTCTTTTGCTCATCTCGATGTCCCCAGTGCCCCAAGCACAGGAGCTGGCAGAGTTGACATGCCATAAGAATGTGTTGGGCTGAACTGATTTGAAAGGAAGCGATGATTAGCACTGCCAGATACTATAAAAAAAGTCATATAGATGAGGTCCTAGAAAAGGCAATGGCACATATGACCCTCAAGAAATTGTTGATGACCTTGGCAAGAATGGCTGAATAACTGGTTGCCAGTAGAAGCTGGCATTCAGGGGTCTGAAGCATTAATGGGAGGTGAGAATTTGAAACCAGATATTACTTTTTCAAGTGCTGAAAGGGAAAGAAATAGGATATTTCAGAGTATCTTGTCAAAGAAAAGATTTCCTTTTTCTTTTTAGAATGTGGAGAAAGATACCATATTTGTTGGCTACAGTAGACTGAGGTGATACCCCATTGAGAGGGAAAGTTTGAAGCTTTAGGAGAGGGTTGTTAAATGACAGAGAGAGGAACAGAGACGAGCAGGAGAACTAAGGACAGGCCAGGGCAATTGGGATGGGGAACTGACGGTGACAAAGGCTGAGAGCAGACATTACAGTAAACATGTCAGGGAGATGACTGGAGCGAGGCGAGAGCATGAGTGAGCACTGGGGAGGGCCAGCTAGGGTTGGTTGGATTTGTGATGGTGCCATGGTGCTGGTCAACACAGCTCTTTGATTTTCTCTGCAGTTCTTGGCAGAAACAACAGAAAACATACAAAATGGCTTTAATGTGGGATGAGGACTCAGAGGAGGTGAAGGATTCCGTGGAGCTGTTGAGAAAATATGAAAATGAGTGGCCACCGGGTCTAAGATGGTAGACAAACAAGTCAAACCAGTGTCGGGGCTTATAGAAAGAGAGGCCGAAACAAAGCAGGAAATAAGTCCCCATGGGGTCGAAGAACAGGGTGTGAGGCAAAGGCATGGGTGGACTGAAGTGTGGGAGGTTTGATCTGAGAGAGGAATATGTGATGAGCTTGGAGAATGAAATATTCCTTGCAGAGCCAGAACAGAGCTTGGTGGTACTATGCTGAAAACCGTTCATCCGCATGAGAATTCGGAGTCCAGGGCCAAGCCTGTCCGACTACCACAAGCACCCCCAGCAGCATCAGCACCAACAAGAACGGTAATAATAACGCTAATGCTCATGAACTTTTGCCACCATTCTGTGGTAGGCCTTTTGCCAACTGAGATGATATGCATTTCTTAGATCACTGGTTTTCCCCCTTGACTGTACATTGTAATCATCTGAGAAACTTCTAATAAATATTGGTAGCTGGGTTGCACTTCAGCAACTCTGGTTTAAGTGGCCTGGGGTACAACCTGGCCATGAGGAGTGTTATAAACTCCTAGATGATGCCGTGTGCGGCCAGGGTTGGGAAGCACTGCCTGAGTTGGTCCTCAGAGGTGGTGTATGTGGTAAGGAGGTTACTATTTTGATTGGAAAGAAGAGAAAACTAGGCCTTGAGGAGTGAAGGAGTGGTTTTAGCCGGGGTCTCTTGGTCTCCCAGGGATCCCAAACTTTAAACTGTTTTACTTCTTTAGGACAATGCTGTTGGCTCAACTAGTTGGTCTGCCTTATTTCTTTCCTATTATCTGGATTGTCATCAGCTTCCCAAGACTAAAAGCTTTAAGTGGAGAGAAAGGGGGCAGGGGATGTGCTGGAGACCAGGCTCAGGTTTCTGCCTACTAGCTGTATCTGCCATTTTGTCTCTGTCATGTGTCTCACGGTGATAAGTGAAGGATATTAGTTGCCCAGTGGACAGGCCTTCCTCTTGATCATAGCTTTTGAGAGACAGCGGTGCAGAGATCTAGCACCACCCTGCCACTAAGCAGCAACAATTGCTCACCCCCGGAGCCAGCTGTGTGTTCCCCTCAAGAGCTTGAGTTTCTTCAAGAAGATGGAGCATGTGTATTTCAACCTTGGGGTTAAATTGGGATGTTGGTGTTAAGGTTCCTCTGTGGTTCCCTTTCCTGTTATATGCTCTGCATTCCTCAGATTCATGCTACCTGTCATGAAGGTGTCAATCCAATTCCACAAACCTTTATTAAGTACCTGTTGTGTGCCCAGACTGTGCATGCCAGGCATTGCTGGGGAGATGTGGGTACATGAAGCACATTCCCTGTCCTGGCAACCTCCTCTGCAAATGTGTAGCTCTGCTTCCGAATGCTGGTCTATTACCAGGAGAGAATTACAGTCTGTGGAGGCTAACGAGGGACAGGAAGAGAAAGAGAGTGGGTTTGAGAGACACTTTGAAAAATGCATAGGATTTCACCAGGTAGAAACAGGTAGAGCTGGCTGCAGTCACAGAGACTAGAAGTAAGGGGCAGGGGGACCTGGAGACATGTTTGAGGGACAGTGATGAGTATAATCTGGCTGGAATACAGGCTATGTGTAAGACAACAGGGACACCTGAGGCAGAAATTTGGGTTAGGCATTGAGGGATTTTTTAAAATTTTGAGTTATGAAGATATAAATATTTCAGTAGGCACTGGGGAGCTACAGCAGGTTTCAGAGTGAGAGAATGATGTGCTTGGACCTGAGCTTCAGGGAGATTGATCTGGCAGCCCTGTGAAGCATTGTTTGGAGTGGGAAAGAAGAGGTTGCAGGGGTCTGGGTAGGAACTGTGGTTATCCAGGAGACCAGGAACCTTGAACTGGAAAAAGAAGGGGACATTATTTTACCGTGAGACAGAGTAGATGTAAAACAGATTGCGTGATCATGAGCTTCCTTCTCAGTGACAGGGGACAGCGATGCACTTATAGGAAGAGGCCTCATGAGGTACGGAGGATCTGGCTGTGGGAGAACATGGTGTTGGTAATTTTGGGTTCTAGCCAGGGTTCATTTCTATATAGGACTTGGCAGAAAATCAGGGGACCACAAAGAGCAGATGGGTGGAGATGAAGTTTTGCATCCAGGAGAGGGTCACAGCTAAACGTTCGCCCCACTGCTCATGCTCTACGAGTGGAGAAGAGCCTCAGAGAGAGCTCTGAGGAAAGAGAGGTGAAAGGCAGAAGGGTGAGGATCATCTTAGAAAGGGCAGAGGAAAATGTTGGTAGAAGCTGAGGCTCCACAACCTGAGCTGGGCTCCCAACTTCCCAAAGAAACATATGTCAAAAACGCGAAATGAATGTCCCCTGACTGCTTTTCCTCACCCCTCTAGGTTTATTTTTCTATATTCTACACCTCTCTATAGCCACCAGGTTAAAAAAATATATAGTGGCTTACACAAACACACCAGTAGGTACACAAGCATGTCCGTTGGTGCATACCAGCACACATATATGCGGACACACACACACACACACACACACACACACACACACATACCACGGTTCCTCCAGCCCTCCATGACCCTCAGCCATTTAGGTGACACTAAATGATACCCACACATAAGCAGATGCTCTCCCTTGTCTGCATTTCAACAAAGGTTAAGAGCCTCCAGTAGGGAATGACATTTTTCTTTGGAAGTATGGCCGTGGTCCTTGGAAAGACAGCATTAATTGGGGGCATAGGGCGTATCCTGAAGTCTGAGATTTCTTTTACTGTTCCAGAGAAGAAAATGTGACTTCTTTTTTGTCTCTGGGGGAGGCTGTGTGGATTCTCAGACCTCAAAATTATTGAATGGCAGAAGTCAGGATTCGAAAGGACCTTCCTAACCTGGAACTTTGGGGCAAAAGCCACAGGATGGAATGTAATGAAGACCTCTGAGCATTAAGTTTCAAATAATCACTGAAGACAGACAGCATAAACCTTGTTGATAGAAATGTGATTTATTTTGAGTAACGGTTGTTTCATACTGGTCGTTCTGAGAGGGAGTGTGTCAAGAGCTACGAAGGTTTGAAGGAAAAAACTAACAAACTCAAGAATGCCGCCAAGGGGATGGTCAGAACGAGGAAATGCTGGGACAAGCTGTCACTTGCCAAGCAGTCAAGAGAATAGGGGGTAGTGGGCTGAAAGGGCCATTTTATCTTCTGCTCCATGGGGAAAACCGGGACCGATGGCTAATGATGAAGGAGAACCAGATTTTAGCCCCACATAAGGAAGACATTTCCAGAACAGAATGGGCTGCCTAAAAATGTAGTGAGCATTCTGTCACCACATGTCCACTTGCCAAGGGAAAGTCACTGATATGATCTTTGTGATGAGAGGGACATTGGATCAGATGAATTCTTTGGTCCTTTATAACTGAGGGTCTGTGGTATTTTCTTTATTTTTATTACATGCGGATCTCCGTTTTCAATGATCTACATTCTTACTCCAGAGGGAGCGCTGTGGCGTTTGGTGGGATTGCGGTTCTAACGGGTCTTTCAGTGGAAGCTTTCAAGTCCTTCCAGAATGGCACTGTCTCTGGGTCTCAGAGGCAGTGGGTGAGCAGCTGCACATCTGGCTTTTCCGTTAATTTGACAGACCACCCTCAACTTCAACTCCCATATCACCCTCTGTCCTTCCCAGTGTCCCTCCTTTTTGTCCTCCCCCAGCCTCACCCCTGCACACCAAGGCCGCTCCCCAGCCCCCCACCCGCACCTATACACAGAGCCTCACACACATTCTCCTGCCCCAAAACCAGAGAAGCATTTTTTTCAGCTGCTCCCTATATAACATGCACTGCCACGATATTCTCTCCTACTCCTGAAAGGGTGGTGGGGGAGAAGCCATTTCTCTCTACCCACCGAATGAAAAAAAGCTCTGTGCTAAAATATTTTTCTTCAGTTGTAACTGAAACTGCTGTTGGCTTCAGTCCACAAAACCAGAAAGACAATTATACTTAACCGTTTAGAGATTTATAAAACCATGCTGGAGTAGCCTCTAGGTAGTAACTTTAGATACCCGGCCCAATAATTTTCTTTTATTGGTTTGTGATTTAGGTCTTATTTTGAGTCCTCTATAATAAGAGTAGTACATTTCATTAAAAGAGCTTACTAACCAATAAAGAAAATCTGGCTTAGGGCTGGAGCAGGTCTCCAGCATAGAGAGGGGCCTGCCCTGGTGCGCCTCCTCAGCGGACGTGACGAGACTAATCTCGGCACGGGGGTGCACATGTATGTCAGCAAAGCGGCATGTGCGGCTGCTTTCTAAATGACTTCAGCTTGGGAGAATTTGTCCTACGCAGCATATTTGACCACCATGAGGGATCCTCTTAAGACCGCCATTGACTATTCTGGTAATAGATTCCCAGCGACGAAAAGAAGGAAACATAGACACAAGAATAGTTGTTAACAGGAGACGAAGGCCTGGGCGCCTTGCTGAACCTGTGGAGGTTTCTCGGCCTTCTGTACATGAGGATCTTCCTCGGGGAGTGGAGGTGGGGGATTAAAAGTAAAAATGGACCAAATCGCCTTTTCCTTCTGACTGCATGCAGAGCAGATAGAGTTCCCCACTCGGGCTGTGCCCAGCGTGGGGCAGCGGCAGGGAAAGAAAATCTTAGCTTCAGAGACAGAAAACAAATGTCAGGTGGTGCCAGGGTTGGGCCAAACTCATCGTCCTCACATCAGGCTTTTCCCCCTTAAAACTTGGCGTGTGTCGTTAATGCTTCTTTTTAAAAAACTGTAAGTCTTCTTTTTACCGGGTGAGTCGCATTCATATGCAATATCTCATTTAATCTTCCCGATAACCTATTAAGGCAGACGTCATTTATCTCCATTTTACAGATGAGAAAACTGAGGCCCAGGAAAATTCAGCGACTTGCCCAAAGTCTCATAGCTTGTCAAGAGCACATGGAGTTGATGTCCAAACTGATTCCAAAGCCTGTGCTTTCCTCAGCACATTGGTCAACTCCATAAAAGAGAACAAGTGCTATTCTCATGAGAACAGGCCTGAATCTATACGTCTGCTTTTAAGGGTCATGGAAGCATCCCCGGGCATGCTAAACTTCTCTTTGCACCCAGGGACTAAGGTTTTTTTTGTTTTTTTTTAATGTCCTTGTTCTGTGCATCCCCATTTTGTAGGTCCCTGGCCCTCCTTGCCCCAGCAATCAGAGACATTGGGATTCTCTTGGTCCTGGTCTTTCTTGCTGACCAGCTATGCAAACAAGGTAGAGTTGAGAGAAGTATGAAGAGCTCTGCTTAGCCTGCCTCTGTGAGCAGTTTAATTGTTGGAGCTTTTTTCCCTGTTAATATAGATTTGATTTTGGAGCTGTCAGTACAAGAGTGGAAAGTTTGAGACCCTGATGTTGCTTTCTGTTGTCTGGACGCTTACAAAATATTTCCAGGTTTTATAGATTCATCCCACCCTCCAAGTGGACATTTCCATAAAAGGCAATAGATGAGAATAAACAGACCACACTAGCCCCCAAGCCTAGGATGTGTGATACTCCAAAAATGGTCCAGATGATGGTCCTTTGGGAGGAAAGTGTGGTTGTATAATCAAAGAAAAGTAAAAGAAGTCTTGTCGTCCTATGGACTCTCCAAGGGCCCTGATGAGATTCTGGGTAAGGATGAGTCAATCAAGAGTTCTTTTCCTGAACAATACTTTGCTTTATACCCCACGGCTGAGGCTAGTGTCCCCACTCTTCCCATGGTCATGCTGTCATGGAACTAATGGGATCCATAGGAAATTATAAAATAAGTTGTATGGCACAACTTGAACACACATATCTAACAAATATGGGGTCAGGAACATTCCAGAGTACCTTGCAAAATGCCTGGTGTGAGTCATTTGTAATTTTCTGAGGCGTGAGTTTAATCCACATGTTGTGATGGTAACGCTCAAGCCAAGAGCTGGCAAATGAGCCTAACCAATCATCCAATGGATTTTTGTCTTTATCCATCTATTTATAACCAAAAACTCATATGAAGTCCTAAAACCTTTATTTCTTTTCTTTAAAAGGGGCCTGCAAAGAAACCAACTGATTTTTAAATTACTTTAGTTCTGGATTTATAGGATATTTAAGGAGCATGAGTGGTTCTTAAATATTTCAATTATACTTCAAGGAATGTTCTAGTGGAAATCATCCCCCAAATTCTAGAACAGCAGCATAGTAGTCATTGAGCCTCTTGTTGCATATCTCCAGTAAAGAGTTTCCACCAGATATAAGAGCCACATGGATGTCACCACCATGTGTGTTATGAGAAGGCAAGGGCTGCTTTGGGCAGCAGGGGTTGGGACCAGGGGCTCTAGAGTAAGTGGAGTTGAATTTGAAAATAGAAACAATTATCAGTAAGTAATAAAGGGGCTACAGGCAGGTGGAAGAGACTGAGGAGGAGTAAGAGAAGGCTCATAAGCAAGAAAGGCCAAGTGTAGTTCACAAAGGGGCTCTTGGCTATGTGTCTGCTGATGATACAACGCGGGGCCTTAAAGGTCTCAGGGTGTCAGAGGAAAGGATTGTAGGTGAGGTCACTGTTGACCTGGATAGGCCCTCAAAAGGATGGCCTGGTCTATCATTTCACTGAGCTCCCCACTCCCATCAACTGTTAGAAATATATTTAAATGTGTAGCACAGCACCTTACACCCAGTAGAAGCCTGTAGAGATTTGTGGAGTGAGCAAATGAATGATTTAATCCCCATTTCTGTTGTTTGTAGTCTGAGCTGTCTTTGTTTGCCCTCAAATGAGATAAAGCAGTTGCATACTTCGTAAATACCACATCCTTTCCTTCCAGGCTTTAGTCACTCTCCGTTCATTTGACCACTGGCCACCGGGCAAGGGCTACAAAGACCCAGGATGTTGAACTTGTCAGATTTGTCCAAACGTTCTTTAGTAAATCACCTCAGTCCTTTCACCTTTACTAATAGCTCCCGATCCTCAACCTTTCCCTGGGCTCATTGCAGGTGGTGTTGCCCTATACCAGCCCAAGGCCTGAGGAAGCTGTGGGACCGAGACCTCCAAAGTTCAATAAAAGGCAGAAACCATCGCTGCTTTCTGCTCCA
Organism: Callorhinus ursinus; assembly: GCF_003265705.2. NCBI lineage: Eukaryota > Metazoa > Chordata > Mammalia > Carnivora > Otariidae > Callorhinus > Callorhinus ursinus. The sequence continues at coordinate 9,065,554 of NW_027397093.1, forward strand.
GGGGGCTTTGAGTGGTTTCGGAGAGCTTTCCCGGCCACGTGGAGATGGACCCTTCTCTTAGCAGCCGACTAGCCAATGGTGCCCGAACACCTGGGCAGGAAGAATTCAGCAGATGGGTTTTGTCGCTCTAATTTATGATGCTGAATCACAAATGGGGCTATCAGAGTGATGACACAATCGTTTAGGGTCAGGAACCAGGTTCTAAATCCTCCTTGTGGCCATCATGTGTTATTTGACTTTGGATAAACACTCTATGATTTCATTTCTTCATCTATAAAGTAAGGTTCGTTAAAGTGGCCCCACCTAAGTACCCTGAGGGATCATGTGTGAATCTCAAGAGGTGATGGCCACAGACAAAGCATCAGCAGTTGTAGAAACAGGATTCGCTGTCAAGTTGAATGTTGGCGTGTGTGGGCTCTCGCGCTAGCAGCTTGGGTTTGAATGTGAGCTCCACCACCTACGGGGCCTGGGCAAACACTTGAACTTCTCTGTGCCTCTGTTTTCTCTGAGAATACAAATTGCACCTGGCTCTTCAGATTGCTCTGAGAAGTAAATCAGACAGGGTTTTCTCTATTCCATCCAGTACCTTTACATGAGTCAGAGATAGTCACTCCTTTCCAAGACACTTTACTTCCATCTGTTGACAAATGTTCATAATATGATTGTGTTTGAACAATACACTTGTCCACTATCTGCTATGAAAAGAATAAAGTAATAAATATGAAAATATACCATGTCCACAGTATGAGTGGTGCTTACCTAGATGAGCCTTCACAACCACGCATGGCCTACTGTATTTACCTCTGGGACATCTGGGATGACCACAGTTGTACCTACTTAGAGGACCTTCACAACCACATGTGGCAACCCTGAATGAGTGGACACAAAGCACTTAGTAACGGGGATACGGTTAGAGATCAAGCAACATTAGCTATTTTTGTCATTTTTATTTTTGGATAGTTTTACTATTTTCTTTCATTCGTTCCCCCAAAATAACAAATAGCAAGATGGGGTTATCTATTTGTACCTAGCGGCCGGAATAATTGTTGATTCTGCTGGTCAGTAGATATGCATAGAAAACAAATAATGGTGGCGACCAAGACATCTTTGGGAGATGGGCAGTCCGGGTGCAGTAGATTTACAGATGCCTGCAGGGGAGGTGAGGACAAACTGGGGCAGACTGACAATGACCACTGGGATTTTCCCTCCATAGACGGGCTAGTGTGGCACCACACAATGGAGCTTCTCTATGAAGCAGAGAGGCTCGGCCTCAGACAGCGGCGCACTGACAGAGTAGTGCTACTGGCAGAGTGGGGCCCGTGCTGCTCCAGCTGGGTGATAGGGACGCCTGTCTTCCCTCCTTGGCCTCTTTTTTCCTTACTACTATTAATACTACTACTAATTTTGGCCCTCAACCAGGAGACCTGGGGAACGTGGAGATGGGGTCTTGGATCCCTTTAAGTACCTAATAAAACGATGGCTCTAATCTTTGTTCCTCTCCTTACCTCCCCCTAGTTGTATGCAGAAATATTTGCATACAGATTCAACAAGTTTGCCTAGCCTGGGGGTTTTCCACCTTAGCTGCACATTGCAATTAACCACGGAAATGTTAAACCCTCACCCAGAGCAATTAAACCAGACTCTGGGAATAGGATGCAAGTGATAGAGATCCCAAGGTGCAGCCTGAGGCGAGAAGCACAGACCTAGCTGCTTTGTTACTCAAGGTAACCATCTATGATTATCATAAGGGGCTGTGATTCAGTAAGCTTACATCTCCGTGGACCTGGCAGCCACCCCAGGGTGCTTGCGGGGAAGTTTGCAAAGCATGCAACGGACATTACAAAAATGCGAGTTATATGAGAAATGAACTTTGACTCATGAACTTCCAGGTGGTTCCCAGCCATAGGAGTGCACAGGCGAGGTCAAGGCAGGTGGGTGTGGGTAGTTCTCTGAATGCCTAATCGGCAGTGAAGGAAATGGAAGAAGTTTGAGAATCAATCAAACCCTGGGTACAAAGAAGGACAGTAAATTATGGGAATGTCATGGGTGAAGTTTCACACTTAATCTATAAACCTACTTTTAATGGGCCCCCAGGTGATTATAAATTCATGGTGGCTTTCTTTTTATTGAATTATATGAGGCTGTTCCACATTTCTAAAGGAAGTCCAGGTGTGTCATTATTTATTTATTTATTTATTTATTTATTTATTTATTTATTTGCATTTAGAATACTGTAGATTTTTTTAAAAAACCCTCTTTTTATGAGCATTAATTATATACCATGCAAGGAAGCAATTGCCTCTATGTTATGAAATATTAAATCAAAATGCTTCCTGTTCCCAGATGTCCCAGAGATAAATACAGCAGTATTTTGAAGCCCCTTTTGGAGCTGTTTTGCCTGCAAATTTATTGTTTTGTCTCCATTTTCAGAAAGCCCTGTTTTCCGTGAAGTATAGCACTCTAGGTAGTGTTTAAGACGCAAACTCCTCTGGAGTTGCCTGTGTCGGCAACAACTCTTACGTAGATGGCACACGAGGGATGGCGCAGTGATCGGCTCCTTTAAGATGACAAATGGGCAGAGAGTGTTATTGTCTTTGATTGCATGCCTTACATCATCTGTATGTAGGAATAAAAGGGCCATACTTTATCTTTAGCCATTTTATAAATATTTAAGTCCTTATAGTTGCCTAAAGATATTAAAGCATATTTTACAGTAGTCGGAATATAAATATTATATATAGTACAAGATACCAAAGTAGTTTAATGAATTCATAATTTTCTGTTCACATTTATTGGAATGTGTTTTATGTTCCAAAAGTTCCATTTAAAGAATACGAGACCATTCTGCTTCCTGACAACACAACAAGGGTTGGCCAGCATTTCGGGCGGGGTCTAGGTTCCTTTCATTAAGAAGCAAAAAGGCAGGAAGTCAGGGTACTGGGATATATTTCCTCAATCTCTACATTTAAAAATATATATCAATAACTTTTTGAGTAAACAGTTCTGGGGCTTATTTAAATTACAAAGCCTTCCAAGGAGAAAACTTTTTATAGCCCCTTTCCTCTATTTCAAGGAGATGAATTCAAAAAACCTAAGTAAGAGCAATAAAGATGTAGTTGGCAATTTTCCTGTCCTCCCACCCCACCCCCTTTTGTAAGCCCTGTCTACCAGTTTACAGCCTGATTCAGGGTATTGGTTTGAACAGTGACTTCCCAATGCTTTCTGATCACGTCTCCCTAAGTTAAAGAGTGTCCAGCCTGCTCCTTACTTTTCCTAAATGCAAGGGAATGACAAGGAGAATATTACTGCATCTCTTTTCAGTTTTCTAGTGAAATATAAAGACTTTCCTCTTTAATATTTCACAAAGTTTCTCCAGTTCCCAGTGGGAGTCCGTGCTGGGTAATGTTTGCTAATTACCAACAACAAAACTAGACATACAACGCTGGTAAATTACCTGACCCTTTCCATTTTAATGAGACAACAAGGATTTCGCGAAGTGATGTTGTTTCACTGGTTAATGGTGTCAGCAATGTTGTAATTGTGGGTTGAGACACATTAGCTGAACAACCACATGTAGAAAGGGCTTTCTCTTGACAAGCCCTTTGGAGACTAGAACCATATTATCATTAAGCCTTTGTCATTTGCATGCTGCTAATCACTTACTTTATTATCCTGAGTATCCATTGTCTTTCTTTAATTGCTCTTTAAATTAAAATTAAAAATAGTTGTAAAGCCCACAATGGCTGGGATAGCATCTTGATTATGAAGATAACTTCAAGAAAATGGAACAACTGGTAACATATTCCTGGGATTATGAGAGAGTCCCACTGTTATGTTACCATGCCTGCAGGCCCCAGGGGCCTAATTGTGGCTGTTTCTCTTCCTTTAGCCCATACTGTTTGTTTAATAAATGGTTATTTATGGCCTTTTTGGCCATTATAGCAACTTTGGAGAAAGTACATCCTTCTCACTGGTTTGAGCACTGCAATTTCATTCTCTGGGCAAAGGTATAAAATACAATTGAAAGGCAGGATCTGTACTAGAGCCTCTGAAAAGAGATCCTTTTGATTCTCCTTGCTAGTGTATTCTGGACATGTTTACTTTACAAATTTGGGGTCATGTAAGAGACATAAACTTCAGAGCTGAAAGGGACCTTAGAGTCGTCCCCATTTTCCAGGTGAAGAAACTAAGGACCAGAGTGGTTGCCATAACTATAATCACAGAATAAGAGATGAAGCCGGATTGTCTGTTACTGAAGGGAGGATCGTGCCTTATGGGTGACTCCTGAAAGATGATATGATGTCATGCCTGGAGTTGTGATATGCAAGCTGCATTGTTGCCATGATACAGTGCATTTAGTGTGTGCCTCTTGTATGCGCACATCAATGTGTTTGTTGATACAGACTATGTGCTAGCATACTGGAAGAAAGGGCCCGTTTCTTCCACTTCCTGAACAAAAAACAACCCCATGGATGACTCTGCAGTCATTGCTGAATAAGTGATTAAACCCAGAGTTATCAGGGTTCCACTGTCATATACGACGCCCCAGAATTAGGACGATAGGTTTTTCAAGAACCAGAGGGATTGGGCGTTGCCTTATCTGCCTCAAATGTATAGATGGGAAAACCGAGTTTGAATAATGCATTGAGTCCTTCTAAGTTCTCATAGGGAGTTAAGGGTTGACCTGGGCTTAAAACCCACATCTTTTGATTCTCTGTCCATTTCTCTGTCAGCATTACCAATCTATTGTTGACATCATCATCATCATCAAATAGGTTAGTACTTAGGAAGTGCTTACTCTGTTCCCGGCATTGTTGTAAGCAGTTTGCCTGTATTATTATTTTTTTTAAGATTTTATTTATTTATTTGAGAGAGAGAGAGAATGAGAGATACAGAGCACGAGAAGGAAGAGGGTCAGAGGGAGAAGCAGACTCCCCGCTGAGCGGGGAGCCCGATGCGGGACTCGATCCCGGGACTCCAGGATCATGACCTGAGCTGAAGGCAGTCGCTTAACCAACTGAGCCACCCAGGCGCCCTTGCCTGTATTATTTACCTTACCTAATCTTCATGACATATTACTCTCCCATTTTACACATGAGGAGACTGAGGCACAGAATTTAAGAACATTTCCCCAAATCACAAAACGAGAAACTGAACAAGGCAGCACTCAAACTCAGGCAGTCTAGCTCCAGAATTCAAGTTTTTAACATAGCGTTTTGGTTCATTTCAGGTTGTGGTCAAGGGATACTGATTATAGTGTAAACGACTTTTCAAAATCAAATTAGCACCAATCAACTTCTTCTTTAGTGAAGATTTGTGGGTATGGGGTAATACCTGATCCCAGTTATATATTCATCTGCCAGCATAAACATATATTCAGGAAAGCCTTTAAAACTTAAAAGAAAAAAAATTACAGTGCTTTCTGTTAAAGGACTATCAAATGTTTGGAACCTGGGCTGCTCTCTCAGGCCAGGCATCCTGTCTGGAGAACCTTTCAGAGAGAGCCGGTTGAAAGTTGTCGGGGATGGGATTCTGCTTTTCCTGAATTGCATGGCAATGCCTTGGATCACTTGGCAAATCCGTCTCTTACAGCTACTTAATTTTCTGTGCCCTTAAGATATGGATGTTTTTAGTTTGCCTGGGATTTCATAGCTCTGGTTTTTGCTACGCTCGCCATTGGTTCATATTAAACCAAACAACTGGGGCCCATTTGGCATTTGGTGTTTTAAAAAGTAAAAGGACATTTGAACTACATGACAAATGCTGAAAAACAAAGCCCATAGCACTGAGAACATAAAGAAACTATTTATAATGTAAAGGTGGCTACATTTTCAGTCAATCTATCACTTTAATGAGCTCTTTGCATTTCTTTGATTAATGCTCACAAAAGCGGGAGAAAAAAATTGATGTAATGGAAACAAAATGCTATATAGTCTTGGCAGCACAGGGGAGGTTTCTGTGTGTTTTATTAGTATCCACTGCATATCACTGTCTTGCAATGTATATGTCTATCTTTTCCCTGGTGTAGCATGCCTCTGGTTTACTGGAAATGTGATCCAGCATGAAAGAGGAGACCCCATATTAGTGGCAAAACAGCCTTTGACCTCTTGTGGTGGCAGCAATTCGGAATTAATTAATTTGGAATTAATAATAATAATAAAGGAAAGGCTGACATAGTCCATGCCTTATTGAAATGAAGAACCTAACAAGTATGAAGACCAAAAAAAATTTAAAAAAAAAGGAAACATTAAAGACACTGAAAAAACATTTAAACATTAGAGTGTGGTAATTCATACATAATTAGTAATTTATTTGTTCAGTTTAAAATAATAAAGAAAATGGGAAAAGTACAGAAAAAGATGTCTTTGTGAAGTAACCAAATGGGGGAAAGAAGGTAGTCAAGGCAGGCTTCCTGGAGGAGGTGAAGGAGGGGCCGGAGCTGTGTTTGGAGGGAAGAGAGAAAACCACATTTCTGAAGTGGCTGAGCCTTGGGATGAGAATCAGCAGGTGCCACTCCTCTGTATTGGAAACCAGCTGACTGTTCCTCCCTCCACCACGTGCCCGGTGTTCTTTAAGTCACATGAGCAATTGGCATGCTTTCCTCTGAGCTTGAGTGGCTCTTACAAAGTAATGGGAGGTTGACATGGCAGAGACCTGGGAACACTGAAGACTCGCTTTTTTTTTTTTTTCTTTTTTTGAGGGAGAAAGAGGGTTGGGTGGGAGGAGCAGGGCAGAGGGAGAGGGACAGAGAATCTCAAGCAGACTCCCTGCTGAGCACAGAGCCTCATATGAGGCTCAACCCCATGACCCTGAGATCATGACCTGAGCTGAAACCAAGAGTTGGATGCTCAACTATCTGAGCCCCCCAGACTCCCTGAAGACTCACTTTTTAATGTGTAAACTTCAGCTGGTTATTTCCATCCTAGAACCTTAGTTCCCCCAACTTCCAAACCAAGTGAGATCTCAAAATAATATTTAGAATCTTTAGAGCTCAACAGGGTGCATCCATCCACCATATCTCCACTCCTAAAGATCACATGAGCTTTCAAGTTTTTCTTTTATTTATAATTTTGATAATTTTTTCTCATTGCACAAATAACATATATTCATTTTAGAAAATTTAGCAAGTGCATATAAGCAAAAAGAAGAAAACCCACATTCCCTATAATTTTACCACGTGGACATATTAGTGTTGACACATTAGTCTTGTTTCTGTAGATATATTCCCCCCCAAAAAAGGACCATATATATTAGTATATAACCTGTGTTTTCCCACAAATATTTTATCATGACCACTTTCTATGTCATTAAGTATTTTCCTGCCTTATATTTATTGGATTATACTTAACATAATCAGTTTCCTAAAACAGAACATTCCTGTTGTTTTCAGTTTAACATTGTTACTTAATAACTACAAATGAAGACTATTGTAATCAAATCTTTAATATAAGGAAATTATGGCTGTACACATATTTTTAGAAGCGGAATTGCTTAGGCCAAAGGGCACATAAAATTTTAAGTTATTTGATTTGTATCGCCAAAGTTTGTCTTATCTTTAAGTTGTAAGATGAATGCAGAGGGGGTAAAAAAGCAATTGAGAAGTTGTGGAAAAATCACTATGACACCATGAGCTCTGGGGCAAATGAAAACATTAGACTAGATAAATATTAGATTTCTTTCCAAATCTGTGGTCTTAGTTGTGTTTGAGTTGTGAGTAATTTTGTCCCTTTCTTCCTGCCTTCCTTCCCTCCTTCTTTCCTTCCTTCCTTCCTTCCTTCCTTCCTTCCTTCCTTCCTTCCTTCCTTCCTTCCTTCCTTCCTCTTTCCTTTGAGAGATAGATATTGGGACAGTAAGCTCTTTAGGCTTACTTTAAGGAAAGGCATTGTCTGCTTAAAAAAACTTAATGAGCAAACAGCTATGGAGAACTTTGGTTGGTTGGTTGGTTGGTTGGTTGGTTGGTTGGTTGGTTGGTTTAGTTTGCTTTGCTTTGATTCAGACCCAAAACACAAATTCTAAAAAAACATGAGGTACATTACACAATGGGTAGAGTCAACTTACCAAGATATTCATCAAATATGGTCTCTAGAAAAAAGTACTGTCAACAATATCAAATGTTACTTACTATAAATAGAAGAAATAGAGGTCTCACTGACCCAGGTCTTGTGCGTAGTCAATGGAAGTGAAAAGGAAAGCTTAAATGAAGATACAGTTATTTGTGTTAATACAAAATCAGACGTGCATGAGCTATTTCACCAAGCAGACAGATTTTCTGTTCGGAGCATTTTGGTTGTAAGAGATAGAAGTTCAACTCGAAAAGGCTTAAACAAAAAGAGAATCATAGAACTGTGGTGCCTGTGGCTTCATGCACGTGGGCCCACAGGCTTGAACGATGTCAGAGCTCTAGCTTATTCACTTTACCTCTTGACTCATTTGCCCCATGACAGGCTAAATGGTCACCCACAGCCCTGTACTTACCTCCTTCTGGCTTTGCAGCCCCAGCAAACAACAACAACAACAACAACAAAAATAGTCTTTTACACCAGGTCCTAGGGAGACCATACATTGACCCCAGCTTGGGTGACAGGTTCATCTTAAACCAGCCATGTGCCCAGGATTTGGGGGGACCATCTTGCTGACCTTGTGAAGTCACACTGTCTGTCTTCATTTTGTCACTCCTGTGGCCAGGGTGGGGACAAGGTTGCCCTCCGCCTCTCCCCACTCATTGTGGAATGGGTTCCTTGTGTGGAGAAGGACTTGGAGGGAAGCAGAGAATCATCTGTCCTGGTTCTGCCACCAACTGGTTCTGTGACCTTGGGTATGGTAACTTCTTTGCTCTGAGCCTCAGTTTCTTCATCTGTGAAATGGAGAGATTGACTAGAGAATTTCTAAAACTCTTGAGGCTAACATAGTATGATTGATAGAGGCCAAGGAGACCCAAAGGTGTGGTTTAGGTTTCTCAGAATTGTCTATTTATATGGTTTCTAAGTTCTGCTTTTAGGATCTGGCTTGGGACGCTTATCGACTCCAAGCATATGAGCTATTTGGTTGAGATTGGCAGGGGCATTCCCCGCCACGCCCCCCTCCCCAGCTCTGCAAACTTTGTCCTTCAGCACCCTGTCTTGGGCTAGCGCACCTCAGGTTCCTAAGCAGAAAGTGGTGGGTTGGAGTGCCCTTTGGACAGTGTCAGAAGATGCTGCCTTGTTAAATTATCATTTTTTTATTGAGTCAACTGGTCAGCTGCCTGGGCTTCATGACTCTGGGACTCCAGCTTTGTAGGAGGCCCTGAAAACTACTATGAAAAAATATTACAAGGTTAAATTAAAATTTTCCCTTGACTGGGTTGCTCTTGCAGACTTTTCCAAAAATCTGTCTTCCACATCGAGCCTCTGCGTGTGGATGTTCCTCCTACAAGTTAGAAAGCATAAGCTTTCTATGCTTCTACACGTAGAATTTTCTTGACTTCAGCTGCTGAAGAATTTGTTGGAATACACACTGCAAAATGACTACTGTGGCTATTACCGTACTTGCTCAGGGGAGCTATTCAGATGCCTCATTTATTGGAGCTTAATAGATTAAAAGTCCAAATTGAGTCTCATGATATAAGCCTAATCAAGTTCTAATCTGCATAATTTTCCCATAAGCAGCAATGGGAAATTTGGATAATTTATGTTTCTGTAGTTGCCAATCATGTGTTAAATAGCATTGTTGCATTTACTTATCAAAATATTTTTATTGATCTTCACTTCATCTGACATTTCACTTTGGGATTTTTTTTTTCCTGGCATTAACAGGAAATTTAATTCATCTCATAGATGATGTAATATGAGATGTTTCTCTTGATTTTAACATGTCTTTATAGATCATTTTTAACGGTGATCTTTTCCTTTTACAACTTCATATTGAATACCTGTCTCAGCAAAGCTAGATGACTCGGCCTAATTTATTTCCCTAGTTTAACGTAGCATATGGATTTCTAACCATCATTTATATGCACACAATAAAAGATAATTTGGCCCACCATTTGAACCAATTCCTTTATGTTAAATCTATGGGGGTGGGAGAGGCACTTACCTTCATTTCTCCATCTATTCTAGGGGAGGTGATTGATAAGAATTTCCATCGCTCTCTCTCCCTGGAAAGGCTTGGGGATTTAACTACGGAAGATTTAGAAAGTACTTTGTGTTTTCCCCCATGGAAAAGTACCGTAATAAAGCATTTATTATATGTACCGAGTTGTGCATGCTACCGTACCAAAGCAAGTTAAGCATAACTACAATGGGTCCCAGTTGTTATCAGCTATTGTTTAAAAGTGAAAACAGTAAAAGCATAGGACTGGCTCAGGGTGCCTGGGTGGCTCCGTCAGTTAAGTGTTCGACTCTTGATACCAACTCCAGTCTTGATCTCAGGGTTGTGAGCTCAAGCCCTGTGACTTAACAACAAAACCATAAGACTGGCTCAGGCCTCCAACGGGCCTGCCTGGGTCAGCCCCTGAGAAGGAGGGAGCATCCCACACAGGGGGAAGGCAGCATGGACATGGTTATCCATGGGCTCTGATGTCAGCCTGCCTGGTCAACTCCCAGATCTGCCATTTACCAACTGGTTGTGCTTGAGGAAGTTCTTTGACCATTCAGAATCTTATTTAGCTTATCTACCAAATGGAGATGTTAACAGTTCCAACACTCATGGAGTTGTTCAGAGGAATAAATAAGGTGGCCCATGAAAAGTTCTTCGTCCAGCTTTAACGCATCATAAAAGTCGCGGCATGGTGGGTTAGAGGAGACCTGGGGTCAATTTACCTGGGTACAGATAATTAGATCTGCTAGTTCCTAGGTGTGTCCTGGGGCTGATTACTTACCTTCTCCATGGTGCGGTTTCCTCATCTGCAAAATAGTTGTATCTACATAGGATGGTTCTGAGAACTAAAGTTATTACATGAACGGAGTGCAGTATATAGTAAGCACTCAATAAATGTTAGCGAATTTTTTTCTTGAGGTTCTAGTTACACCTATCTTCTTTGTTCCCAATCTAGAACACTCTTGTCTTTGTTTTGAATTCCATACAGACAATGATGTTGAGTCTCGTTTTCTAATGCACTCACCTCTGCATTACCCTGGAACCCAACCCAAGTCTAGAAGTCTAGCCGTTCTCGATGGTATAAATCTTGTCTGAGCCACAGCCTTTTTCTCCCCCTATAACCACATGATGCCTCATGAATGCTGCACGTAGATGCAAGCACGCAAAACAACTAATAAAAAAACAAAACCTTGGTGATCTCCTTTGTATCCACTTCTATCTCTTCTCCTTGAACTTCTTAGGAATGGCCCAAATGTTTGTGTTAAATTCTTTAACTTGAAGCCATCCTAACTGAAATGGTCTTGTCTCATTTAACTAAAGGTCACTTAAGTTACTTAAGGTAACCTCCCTGGCAGGGGCTGAGTGCTACCAGCCCCTGGAGTAACCGATACCATGAAAAGAACATTAGACACTGCTGATTTTGTTCACCTGAACCAACAGTGGCACGTATGGTTAGGAACACAAATGCTGGAAAAGAACGAAGAGAGTAGTAAAAACCATTTTAGGAGCCTTGGATCTCAAGAAGGAAGTTTTATATCCCTAAATAATCAAGAATATCGGGAGATCAGGTCTGAAAAAAGAAGGCTCCAGAGAGATTCTGCAGTTGCTATAAGGAATTAAGAGACTTTCTTAGTCTTTCTTAACAACTGGCCCCAGTTTTCGTGTACCTAAGGAAAATCCTGACCATCTTCCTATGCAAAAATCTTTGTTCCTTAGATATTTTGAAGTTCATTTTTATCACTGAAGTGATCTGATTATTCCTACCAAAATGGATTTGTAGTGCTCATTGCCTTACCATTAATTTTCTAGGGTTTACTCTACATGAAAATTCTTTTTAAAAAAATATGCCAAAGGCTTCCTCAATTCTTTATCCATAGGGAAGAAGTGGTGATGGATGCTATGCCTATCCACAAATAATTGTGTACCTAGTGAAGTATTATCATCAGTAGTCAAATTTTTGAGTACTTGCTTTATACCAGACATTATACTAAATGTTTTGAATACATGGTTTCATTTTATCCTTACAATTGCCCTATGTATGAAATACTTCCATCTTATAGACAAAGTAACAGAGGCTTACAGAGAGTCAGAGCTGTGCTCATAGTTATATAGCTTTTAAGTAAATGAATCAGAATTAGAACCCAAGACATCTGACTTCAAAGTTCATATTTTAACTCTCTACTCCATTTCTTCTCTATGGGCAGGCATTCTAAAGACAATCTAGGAAGTTTAAAAAAACAAAACTCAGTCTCTGGCCTAAAGTTCGTGGCCTAAAGTGGGTTAGTCCAGCTTTAACGCATGTGGAGTGAGCATGCTTAGGAGGGGGGCAATATTGGGACCGTTTATGCCTAATGCCAAAACAATGGAAAGGTAACATAAGCCCCTCACATCTGCCCCTGAGGATTGGAATGGGGAGGGCCCTTCAATTTAATGAGATCAGGTAATCTTTGGAAGTCATTTTTAGCTCCAGACTTGCCTCCTATGGCCATGCTCAACAGAGAGAACAGGGACACATGTAAAGAATCAGGAGACCAATTTGGTAAGAGTGAACTTGAATCTTTTCCTGATTAAGAATTTCTCATCCTATCTCTCAGATGCCAACATTCTTAGTCCTCTCTCCTGGCAAAATAAGTGCTTGTTTTCTAAAATTAATTTCTCCAGTGTTAAGTTTAACTAATGAAAGGAGAGTTTGCCAGTTTCACCATTCTCCAGTTGTAGATTATGATCCCTGGAGTATATTTCATGTGACTGTGCTCTCACGTGCGGAACTAGAGTGCTGTTTTACGTAGAGAGACTTAAAGTTCAACCAAAGATGTATCCACTGCAGCAAACAATGATGGGGTGGGGAGCAAGACAGTTGGGAAACCTGGACACAATTTAGAGCTGCCCCTTTATCAACTGCAGCTATGACGAATAGGGTCGATGCCATCAAGGGCCAGAGCACCTCGTCTCTTCTGAAGGAAGGCGCCTGCATTTCTCTTCTCTCCAAGGCCATTTAGGGAATCTGGGTCAGCCCTGTCGTTTCAAACCACAGGTTTTCCCATATTAGGACCTCTAAGAAAACAATGTTAATGAATTCTGTTCATCTTTAACAAAACTCTATAGGAAGGGGAGGAAAAAAAAAGATGAAATCTACTTCTTTTGTCTCTGCCTTTTGCTTTGAACAGTTTGTAGCTAGAAAAGTAGCAAAAGAGAAAGAGACATTATCATTGCTGAAGTTCTCTTGCCAACAAAAGCACCCTCTTCTTGGGGTCATGCATAGGAGAGAGAAGCGACTTTTAATGGAGAGATGTCTTTGGACACCCACCGTAGTTTGTCAGTTGCAGATGCTAATGGAACCAGGCTTGGCGACTGGAGGGGAAAATGGAATATGAAAGCAAAATGAAATAGGCCTATGAGGCAAGCATGTCATTTCTAAATGAAGGTTTCATGCAAAGGAGTTGAGTCTTTTCACAGCTGAAAATGGAATCTTTAAATAAGATAAAATAAAAGGATGCTGTGGCTTGTTGCAGGTTCTGTAATGAAATACAGTTTTCCTAATACCGTGTGACCTGCATTTCTCCCTGTTTTATGGGTGCTATTCCTTGACGTACAAACCCGTATTTTCTCAAGTCAGCATTTGATGATGGATGTCAAAATACAGGCCATGTATTATGCATATAGCATTACCGATTTAAGGTGTTTACTTGTCAAGTTGAAGAAATTCAAAAACGTCACAGCCACCGAGGCTGCACAGCTGTCACTTGTAGTTTTTCATGCTTTTGAATGAAACTTCTGATGAAAACAGTTTAGTTTTCCCCTTCGCTATTCTGGGGAAGAAAACAGCTAGCATTTAAAATGCATGTTCTTGGTTATGTGGTTGGCTGAAAAATGCACATTCCAAAGTTTAGAAAGATGGACATTATACTGTCACTCGACATTACTTACCCTGTGCACAGCATATCAACACAAAGAATAAAATTAATGGCAATCAGAGAATGAACAGTAAATAAAACTTTCCTTTTCTTTCTGAAAGTATGGCGTTCAATAGTATGAAATTTATACACAGGAGAGCAGAAAATAGGAAGACCCTTTTATATTTTGCTGGCATTTCATGCATAATGCACCTCGAAAACAACAGGCAATTATTGAGCACCTGTCATTTCATTCCTGATAGATGGAGCTTCACACGTACTATAAAGCAGAATCAATCTAACATTGCCACATTACTGGAGGCTAGGTCAGGGATCTGACCACATGGGTCTGTTTGGAATTTCGTCCTTGGAAACTTAGCAAGTGACTTTGTATCTGCAAGTCCTTAATTCACTGATAAGCCCACGTAGCCAATCCCCCAAGGACAAAGAAGGGAAACCAAAGTGAATGTGAACATCTGTCTGCCTGTGTGCTAAGGTCAGGAGCAAATTGGGTCTTGCAGCCAGCACAGTTGATGGTAGCACTTGCCAGGTGCGTCACTTGATAAAATTAATTTTCGCCAAATGAATATATGAGGTAAATAAATGTCTCATGTTTGTGGGTCTCTATGCTCATCCTTAAAGAGGCAGCTGTTCAGCCGTGAAGTTGTGGTTGGGCCAAACTCATTCTAATATGTGCTTGGGATTTGGGTCTAAGAAGCTCAAACAGCTAAGATCAGAAACCAAGTAGGCTACTTTCCAATTGCCTGTGCCCGCGTTTACCGTATGAGGTCCGTGTTTGGCATGCTGGGGAGTTCCGGGACCTGCGACAAGCCAGGGGCATCTGCAGTAGTCAGGAGGACTTCTTTTTCAAATGAGAAGAAAATTCTTCATTTGGTCTTACACAAAAAGAAAAATATATACAGTTGACCCGTGAACAATGGGGGAGTTGAGGGGTGCCAGCCCCCTGCACAGTTGAAAATACATGTATAACTCTTGAGTCCCCCAAACCTAACTGTTAATAGCGTCCTGGTGACTGGAGCCCTACTGATAAACATAAAGTGTCGAGGAAACTACTTTTGGTATGTTGTGTGTATTATATACCATAGTCTTTCAATGAAGTAAGCTAGAGAGAAGAAAATGTTATTTAGAAAGTCATAAGGAAATTACATTTACAGGACTGCATTATATCTATCAAGAAGAATTCGCATATAAGTGGACCCACACAGCTCAAACCTCTGTTGTGGAAGAATCAACTACATATTTATAAAATTGTGTGTGTGTGTGTGTGTGTACATATAGTGTGTGTGTGTGTGTGTGTGTGTGTGTGTGTGTGTGTGTGTGTACAAAACCAAACTATCCTACCTCAGGATTTTTTACCATAAGAAAATATATATGTATATGTACATATACATATGTAATTATTATATATATAAAATATAGACAATCTCACTATCATAGTGTATATTATAATCTCATTTGTATATACTGTATATAAAGTCCTATGTAGTAAGAAATCCTGAGGTCAGTTGGTTTTGGCTCTAAGGCTAGCTAATTCAGTAACTCAAGGATCGTTCTTTCTATTTTATTTATTTATTTATTTATTTATTTATTTATTTATTTATTTATTTATTTTGATAGAGAGAGAGAGTAGGGGAGGGGCAGAGGGAGAGAGAGAGAATCCCAAGCAGGCTCCATGCCCAGCACAGAGACCAATGCAGGGCTCAATTCCAAGACCCTGAGATCATGACCTGAGCCGAAAACTGAGCTGACACTCAACTGACTGAGCCACCCAGGTGCTCTCTCAAGGATAGTTCTTTCTGTTGTTAAATCTTTCCATCATTTGTTCAGCCAATCTCCTTAAGCTGGCTTTGTCTTCAGCTGGTGCCCATCCTAGTTGCAAGATGGCTGCCACAATTCCAGGCACTACAGGTACGAGAGCAATGTCCAGTGAATTAAAAGACAATCTCTTCCTGTGTGATTATTTTAAGGCAAGGAAACCCTTCCTAAAAGTCCCCAAGCAGATTTCCTCCCACTTCCCTTTGACAAGAATCTGTCAAAAACCCCGGCTTGAGTCACTCACTGGCAAGAGAATAAGTAATCAGTCAGGATAGGTTAGGTTATGCCGTGGTAACAACACCACGATCCCCAGTGTCTTCAAGCAACAGAGATCACCTCTTCACTCACTCAGAATGCTTTGCGGTCTGGGTTACTGTCCAGGGCTGCTGCCCAGCCTTCCTCTCTATAGTAACCCATGTTCCCATGGTTGCCACAGTCTGGGAAGGGAGGCAGAAAATCAAATCTTTGTACCAGAAGCAATGGTATACATTGTTCTGTTCACTTTTCATGGCCTAGAGCATTTCCTGTCACATGGAGGCACAGAGGTACAATCTTCTTGTCTGCCTGGAACAAAAATCTGTGAGCAAGAGCAGTAATTGATGTAGAGACTCATTTTTAAGGAGCTATCAAGGCAGGTTAGAATTATTGATAATGGCCTCCTACTTTGTCCTTCACCAAAGCAACACATCCGAGTTTATCCTGAGAGTGCTAATTGTTGACCTGCAAATAATGCATAAACTACTTTTTTTTAAATTAAGTATGTATCTTATACTCATATTATTCCCAAGCTTTCCATGTCTCTGACTTATCTCCCTTCTCTCTTTCTTTTCCACTAGGGTTCACACCTCCAGGAATGGACAGATCCTCTCCAGATAACAGCCCAGTGCACGGGATGTTACGCCAGCCATCCATCACGACTGGGGTCAACATCCCCATCATTACTGAACTAGGTAGGGGTGAATGTCAGCTTTGGGCAGATTTTGTTGTCCTCTCTTCTAGCCATGTAGGATACGAGGGTAGCCTGTTTCTTAACTCCTTCAGCATAGAGGGCTCTAGTGGGGGGGGGCGGTGAAGAGAGGTATGGGTAGCAATATGACAGATTACCAAAAGGAAAACTGATCTATCTTTCCTCTGAGATGAATAGACAGTTTCCTTCACGCTGGTCTCTGTTCTCAATGGAGTCTGAGATGATGGATTTGAGATTGGGGCATAAATTAGGGAAGGGGGAGGAAAGGAGGAAAGGCATAATCCATGAACTCTTCCTGGTGATTTTCCTTGGAAGCACCTCCAGACAGCTCCTGCAATCAGAGCCCTCCACTGAGGTACAAAGCCACAGGTCTAAGCCAAACCCATTCTGAGAACTGGGTGGAGGCAGTGGGCATTTAATCTATTCTCGTTGAACTTCTCAGCTAATGCTGCTCTGGCCTAAAATAAGATGGGGTTTGGACGGCCATGATCACAGGCCAGTGGAACCCAACTTTTAACCCAGCCATGGCATTCCCTCCTACCATCTGTGAATTTGCAAAGCTGCTGAGTGGTCTCTTTCCCCCAAGACAATACTAACCACCTACGGTGATGGGTCCCCTTACGTTACAATGTGTCCTCTGTTATTCCCTCATGCTCTTCTTTTTCTGTACTTTCCTCCACTCCCTTTCCCCAACCCTTAAATGCTGTATCCAATTAGCTAAACCTGGCAAGTTGCCTTTGGTATCAGTCAATCAGGAAAAAAACAGTGGGACGCACATTCTAATGATAACTGAACTGGGTAAGAAGCACTGTTTTCCTTCACATCGGTATCTCCTTTTGTTCTGTTGTTGGTGTTTCCAACTATCATCGGCTTGTTTTTTATTTCATGGGCTGTAACAGAGAGACTACCCCATGGCACTGCTTTGAATGTGTTTTATTTGTGGCTCTGGTTGGAATCGACTGTCTTGTTCTGGCCTTTCTTAATGATTTTTTCCCCCACACAGCATCAGTAAACCTTTGATCACACCCATCTGACCTGGCAGTTGCTTCTAAAGCATCTTTGCTCTAATTCATTTTCTTTGGCCTGGGCCTCCCCCCCCCTTTCCATGTATCCCCTGCTCTCCCGCCTTCTCCCTTATATTCCTCTTCCAACACGCTGTCAGTTTGACTGACATGTCTTCACAGCTCTCAGAGCAGTCAAAGGAGAAATATAAAAATTTTAAGATAAGAAACCTAAGACGGAGCCTTCCCTCTAGCTGTTTATTTTCCTTTATTCTGACTTTATTTGCCTTTTTTTTTTCCCCCCTACGAGACCTTTTCTCAGAAGCTCTGGTTCTGAGGCCATAAAAGCAGCCAGCTCCTAGGGGACCTTTTTCTTATGAAAGCCAGATTTCAAGAAGGGTGCCGAGGATGAGGTTAGCAGCCACTGAGCCACAGGTCTGCGCTCTGACCCCCACCCGGCTGGCCCAGAGCCTCCCGGAGATTCAGAGTGGACTCACCAGGAAGATGAAGGGTTCTGGTCATGACTACATTTGTCAGGCCCTTCACACTTCCCCGGGACTTGGTTAATAACTCTGTAAAAGGCACCCATCAGCAGCAGGTCTCAGAACTGGGGATTGATCTTCTAAATAGAGACAGCAAAAGTACTGCTCTGCAGAGGGGTGGATAGAGAGGTGGGGAGCACCTGCCTTCGAATGACTCACAAATGAAACGAACATGCCATTCTCTTGGCCCCAAAATATATTTCGAAATAAGAGAGCAGGCTTTTAACACAGTAATCTTGCTTGTGAGGTGTCTGGAAACTAAGGAATAAATTGTCCACCATTCATCACTGCATTATTGTAGACGTAGCTATTTATCAGGACAAATTCACTCAGGTCAAGGAGTATCGCACTATTTTCTGTTTCCAACAGTAGGAGAGGTGTCTTTTTCATGTTTAGAGAAGTTGGCTAAAAGCCTAGGTTTCTGGATTGCTCTTCTCAGGACCTTAGAGTTGTAAGAGGCCCAGGAAGCTCATGCAGCCCAGACCGCTGGTTGGAAAATTCATCCAAATATCTCCATCTCAGAAACCTTCAGCGGCATTTCAAAATCATTACTGCCAGGAATTTCTTTTTCTGTTTGGAGTTTGTATGCTACCAACTAACTAGGATATCTCAATTTGTGATTAGGAGAAGAGGAAAGAGAAGGCTTGGTGCCCCAAATCTGAGGCAATGAGGCAGACATTCAGTTAGCATAACTGAATTTCCCAAAGCCTTCTTCCCTCACCAGATTTCTTCTGTGAGCTCAGAGAACCTTCCATGTGTTCACATCACCCTTACCTTCTGTGTTAAGCCCTATTTTCCTGGTGGTCATACCACCTTTGGCAAACATACCATCATCGTCTGACCACTTCGCTTCCCCGCATCCCCACAAATATTTACTGTTTACCTGCATGTTCTGAGATGTGTTCTGCATAATGCCAAACCAGTAAAATGCCTTCTAAAAAGCACAAAGGATACCAGGTTCTTTTAAAGCTGTGTAGTATATTCCTGTCTTCATCCACTTGGAGAGTTTCAATTGATGGTAGTGGGTAAAAAGCTTCTAGAAGTTCCACAAGAAGGACATTTGTTTAAGGCTACTTAACCTGGTTTCTAGTCATCTATGACCTAAAACACTGGGGGAGGGGTTAAAAATCACATGTTAGCACCATATAATTACTGTTCTGTGAAATAGGCTTTGGGTAACACTGTCTGCTCTCCCTGTGAGACTCTCCCAGAACAAGACACAGGATTTTCACAGAACCGTGGTTCCTGCCTTAGCTCTTTCCCATTGACTGAAATGCCTGGCTCGCTGGCGATCTAGCCATCTCTCCCTACCTGTGGCCACTTGCCCTCCAAGTCCACTACCAGCCCTTCCCCATGGTCTTGAAAAGAGATAACAGATGCTACCCCTTTTGGAGTGTCAATGCACACACCATCCTTGGTTGTTCTAAGTAATTAAAACCATGCTCCTCTGCATTACTGTCCAGAGTTCACATTTTCTGATTCACAAAGCAGGAAGCCAAAACTGTGGCCTCCAATGTGCTTTTGGGTAAATGGAGGAAGGAGAGGAAAAGCTCCCTCCCATTTGACGGTGTAGGATCCCTGAGCAAAGCCTTACTTGCTTCTGAGAGAGGCGGAGGGAAGCTGGAAATTTTCATAATGTAGTAGGGTAGACAGAATATTTAATCAGACAGGCAATCCCGAGAGCAGCTAATATTTGTCAAGGTCCTGGGCCAGGCTCACCAAGCACAACCTCCTAGGAACCTCCTGACAATCTCATGAGAGCTGCTAGTAACTCTCCCATTTTATACAGAGAGAAAGTAAGGTGCAGAATGATGAAGCCGCAGGCTTATACAGAGTTTGTACAGAGCCCGGATTCAAAGCTTACTTGTCCGATCCTGCATTTTGTACTTTTACCCACTAGCCTGTAATTCAAGTGTTACTGAGCAAAGATGTTCCTCCATTAAAATTTTTCTCTAGGGAAACAAGATGGTGTCATTTAAAACTAATTCCATGCCTAGCTTTTTATCCTATTATTTATTCTGCCTTACACAATAAACAAGCAAAAGTTGAAAGAAAAAGTTATCCAGAATGTTACGCTTAGGAAAAAAAATTAAAACAATAACTCTAGGAAAGAGAATTCATTACCAATACATTTAGAAAGGAATCAGAAAAAGGAAACCTCATCTATTCTTTTCCTAAAAGCACCATAATTATTCCAGAAATCACGAGCGCTCATCTCCTCCCCCACCACACACTTTCTTCCCTATTACTTGCTCTGCAAAACTGATAATTTCTGAAGCCAAGATGGGAATGGAAATTAATTTGTCATTTAATTTTTAATAAGTTAAAGACATCTCAGTGACACAGCCAATCAGTCTGCACCTGCCTGCCGGAGGAGTCCTTGAGGAATCCTCAGATGGAAATGAACTACAGCATCTCATGGAGCTGCAGCACATAAAAGATTGAGCTGTGTAGAAGGGGAAAGGGAGAACGTGGGCGTCCCCATGCAACTCGGAATGCACAGCAAGTACTTGTCAGCAAGCAGCCGGAGACAGCCAGGGATCCATCCCACCTGGGGTCACTGTTCTATCAAACAGGGCCTTGTCGGGGTGGTCCTGGATTCAGGGCTAGGGACACCAGACCCTACCCGGGCTGACCCCAGGGAGGATGTAGGTCCTGCCTACAGGTGAATTCCTTGCTATGCGCCTTTGCTGTGCTCCTAGTCTCCTGCTCTCCGGTCTCGATAAGTTGCTTTCTTTTCCTGTGGCTAAACTTAGCATCCCAGCATGGCTACTCATGGCTACTCATCCTTGAAATATGTCCATCTCTCAAAGGACTTGGCAACCGAAAAATACCCTGAAGTGTTTTTCGGTCATGATTCTAAAACTATACCAAAGGACTGACCAGCACTGTCCAGCCATTCTCCAGTGGTCTGCCATGGAGCAAGGCTGCTTGAACTCATTGCTCTCCAGGTCTGGGAAGCTTGAACAATCACATAAGAGCAGTCCATTGAGTCCACTGGCTCCCACCCCAAGATTCATCCACAGCTTCTCCCATGCTTTTCTCTCCTTTTCAGTGACTTCAGTGTTGCTAAATCAGTAACGTGCTCTTTCTCTGGCTTCGCTGCGTGTGTGTGGTCTTTTGAGCTAATTCTCATTTTATACTTTTTCTAGTGAATGATACTAATGTTCAGTTTTTGGACCAAGACGATGATGATGACCCCGACACAGAACTGTACCTCACGCAGCCATTTGCATGTGGGACAGCATTTGCAGTCAGTGTCCTGGACTCGCTCATGAGCGCGGTGAGTGGGTGCGGGATATGGGAGTAGGGCACCTCCGACCTCCAACATCAAAGGCGCAGGACTGGAGCTGGGGACAGCATGACCACACAAAGCTTGCAATCTAGAAGGGGATACCAAACTGTTGTACAAATAAATGTTTGCTTATGAATTCTTGAAAGTATGAGGAAGATCAGGAAGAGGGGAGATTTTGTGGGGAAGAATATCCCCCTCAAAGAAGGAAAGAAAATGCAAAGGCCTGGTGGTGAAGGAAACTGGCAATTTAAGGAGGCCAAAGAAAGCCTTTGTAGCTGGGCCGCAGTGAGAAAGGAAGAGGAGCGTATGAGGCAAGGTTGGACCTATAAGACCAAGAAACCCACTGTCATGGCTTTGGTTTTTTTCTTAAGGTCAATGAGGAGGCATTGAAGGATGGTTTTAAGCTGGCGAGTCGTGTGATCCGGTTTATGTTTTAAGAGGATTGTCTTGGCGGGTGTGTGGAGGACGGCTCAGGAGGCAAGGTGGCGGCAGGAAATCTGAATATGGGGCTGTCAAGGTTCGGATAAGGATAGAGCTGGCAGGGCTAGAGGGAGTGGGGTGCGTCCGGGTGGTGTTGGTCAGGAAGATTGATAGGGCTTGGGGATAGATTGAATATGAGCAGAATATGGAAGAGGACAAAGTGTCAAGGGTGACTCCTAGGTCACTGCTCGTCCCTGAAATGTAAGGCCTGGGAGAGGACCCTGCATGAGGGTCAGGCATGGCCAGTTTCCTGCTGCTGGGCAGGAATGAAGTAGCAGCAAAGGGAGGAGGGTGGGCTGTCTGAGGGGTCAAAAGCATCACTGGTTTCTTTTATAACTTGATATGCACCAAACAATCAAGGCATTGTTTTTTCACTTTTGAGACCCAAAACAAGTAACATTAAAAAGTAGGCCCCCAGTTCATGGAGCTCTCTTGAATTGCAAAAGGCAAAAGCAGACACTAGAATGGGTTACAAGAGGGGATTGTGAAGTGTTCCCACTGAGTGTCTTTATTTATTATAGAGAAAAGCCTCTTTATTTTGGAATTCTCAAATTCACAATTTATGAAAATACAGACATAAGCTGGATAAAAACTGACCTTTGAGGAATCCATGAAAAGGAGTTTTACTGAACACATTAAAACCGTAAACATAGCTCTGAGAGTTTTTATACACATACATTTCTTAAAGTGCTTAAGAAGGCTATTCTCCTGAATGTGTTAAACAACTGATATGCTAATTATGCATTATTCTTCGCTATTCATTAAAGCTAATCCCAGAAGAACCTCTATTTGAGGAAAGAAAAAACATAAAGCTTTTTAAGACTAATTTAGGTTATTCTATATTCCTGAATGTGGTCCAACTGCAAGCATATCTTATTTTAAAAAAATTAGAATTATAGATTTAAAAATAATTATGAAGCAATATTCATCTGAATTAAGGTTGACTAGGCGTCATGCCAGACCTTTGCTTTCCAAAGCCAAGAAGGAGAGAAAAAGGTCACTAGAGAAGGCGCTCTCGGTTTCCAAGGACTTGTGATTTCTTTCTGATGGCCTGATGGTTCTGGGCCTAACCTCTCTACCTGCTAGTGATGTTGGGCTCAGTTTGTTCAAACTCCTTAAGCAAGCCAGAAGGAATGATGAAAGCTACGGGATGTGCTCAGACAGTGCCAAATTGTCTGTACTGGTCTTCAGTTTCCAATGGATTTCTGTAATTCATCTCTTTAGAAATTTCATTTTACTTCTGATCCTAATTAGAGAGATTACGGGAGACTGGTCTCACTAGAAGATGGTTAAACTGGGTACAGTAGCTTTTTTGTTCAAGAACCCCAGAATACTCTATTAACATTTTATAAAATCCAAACTTATACAATTATTTATGTTTCTACATATCAGACATGCAGGATATTCCAGGCAGCTATATAATTAGCAAGGCCACTTTTTCGTACGTTATTAAGAACTTCAAAATGTTGACTGCAGAGCTTTCAGCCAAGTGAGGGGCCCTTCTGAGCATGCACCATGGGTGACCGCACAGGCCACATGCCCGTGAAGCCAGCCTCTCATACCAGTAAGCCCATAAAATGGATTTTAAGCAGCAAAGAACTTCACCCCTACACAACCGAAGGGGCACTGGGTGGCCACGGGGTGGGAGTAGGTGGCCCCTCTGGATCTGAGCGGCACCTCTGTCCGTCTATAGCACTACCAGTGAGTCAGTTCTTGGAAACTCAGATGAGAAATCAAAGTGGGTTGGTTTGAAATTTTTAAGAAGCCATCTCTAATCTCCTTTGAAATGCAAACTGAAGTGTCTTGGAGAGAGGAGCTAAGACACCTATGGACGCGTGTGGATGCGACCGGTCTGCCGAAGCATTCCTTCTGAATTCCAGCCTGGGAAAGAAGAGTATCAGGAATCTAGTAACAGTCATTGCACTCACCATCGGCTTCATTTATTGAGGGCCCAGAACTGTGCAAGGCACTTCAGCCACAGTGTCTGATCTTTCGGACAATAATGTGAATAAACCTGAAGCAAGATGTATTTAACTGATTCACTGACAGTGACTTTTCAGATCATTAGTCAAAACACCTATCCGATGGTTCCAGGCCTGGTTTTCCTTGTCTGGGATGAACAAGTTCCACTGTGACGTCTTGCATTGGGTCGGGCTCAGCAGACCCAGGCGAATCAGGCCTTCTGACAAAAATGTTACCAATGATTTCTTTGCATTCCACCCCAACCCTAATTTATGAAAAACCAGGAGATTAGTCAGGAACCAAGGCAGTAACTAGAAGGAATTGAAAAGATTGGCAGGAATGTAAATTGAGAAATTGAGACTCCAAGCATCGGGAACCAGAGGTAAGCTTCCATCCCAGGCATTCGCTTACAAGCAACGCCACGATGTTCGCATACACTCACCTCCTCAGATGTCCATGATCTCCTTTTTCTAGCCCCCAAATTGCCACTTAGTCGTGTGTCTAAACATCCCCTGAATATTGTCCTTCATAACTCAACTCCTGCTGCTTACTGCCTCATTTGTTAAAAGAATAGTGTTTTGATTTGTCACAAGCATCCCTGAACAGATAGGGATGTTGCAGACATGGCCTCGTGGCTTTCTCCTGCTAATCAACAGCAGAAACACATGATCAGAAGGAATAATTATGCTTGTGGGAATGTGCCTCTAGGAAGAGGCTCACAACTAGGCTATGCATTTTTCAGAGTGGTACCAGCTTGCTGCTCACACACACATGGAAAAGATGAAAGGAAGCGTCTCTGCATTTAGAGCTGAAACTGGCACTCAAGTGTTCAGACTTCTTTTCCACAGACAGCCCTCGCCCCACCCACAGCCCCAATTTGAGTTCTACCTGGCCCCTCCCTAGGCAGAAAAGTCATGAACCAAGAGCCAAACTGCCCGGATGCCGATCCCAGCACCAGCATTTACTGGCGGTGTAAACTTAATCTCTCTGTGCCTCAGTTTTATCATCTTTAAAATTGGGATAGTAATAGCACTTACCTCATAGAATTGTCGAGATAAATAAGTGAGTTAAGGCTGTAAAGTGATTAGTGCAGCACTTCACACATGACAGGCTCAATATTGTATTTATTATTATTGATCATTGCCTTCACTGAGCACTTAACTAAATGCCAGGCACTATTTGGATGCTGGGGATTTAGCAGTGGAGAAGAAAGAGGAAGACCCTGCCCTCATGTTGTTGGAACTTTCATTCTAGTGGGCAATAATTATGTAAATGATTACGTAAATCAGTAATGATAGCTACCATCGGTAGTAGTAAATGAATAAAATCAAATGGGCGAAACTGATTTGAAGAACATAAAATCGTTTGAATGGGTGTGGAGACCTGTGTTAGCCACAATGGTCAGAGTAAAGTTGTCTCAGCTGAAAACTTGGAAGCTGACACCAAAAAGTCAGAAGAGAGCACGTGGGGGCGAGGGTGACGAGGTTTCCAAGGCAGGAGAAAGATTGGAGGGCAAAGCTAAACAGTGGTGCTGAGCTGACTTTGGGGGGGTCTGAGGGAGTTGTTGAAGGCTGTCATGCTTGGAACATAGTAGATACAGGGGAGGGACATGCCAGAAGCAGTCAGACAGGCAAAGCTGCTGTCCACACTGTGAGTATGGAGTACAAAAGACCATGTCCCATCAGGTCCTAAGTCAGGGTTAAACACTTCACTCATCTTCCTTTGGATCCCACCAGGACCCTCCTGAGGTCACTGCTTCCTGTGTGTGCTGGCTGGAGGGGCACACCCATCACTGAGTTGACTCCTGAAGTAACCCCCGATTGTTTTTCTGTCCCACACTCCATCCTCGTGCACTCATTTTAAGAGAAGAAGGGAAGAGAAACAGCACAATGTATTGGCATGAGGACCTGGATTGATCTCTGGCTTCTAATGAATCGTCTCTCGTAGAAGTCTCAAAATGGCACATTGCAGGCAACACCCATCCCACAGACAAGTTCTGCATTTCCCAGAGTTTTTCATTTTTAAATGGAATTTGTTGCCAATATTTTAAAATCATACATAAAATATGGGTTTCCGGCTTATTTTGATTGGAGTCACAAAGCAGATTCCCAGATACCCACAAAGCACCGACTGGCTAGAGCTGAGTTAGGCTTCCTTTAGTTACAGCCCACCGTGTTCCCTGTTGAACTCTCCCAGGCCTGCTTCACTCATCCCACTGGTCCCTGCCTCTGCATCCCACTGAACCAGACTTACAGGCCTCCTGCTTCTAATTTTGTGAGCCTCTGCGACTGTAGTCAGACAGCATCCTTGGGCTTCTGGCCATGTGCCTGTCCTTGGAGTCAGGAGGATGAGCATATGATGTCCATTTTCTTTGAACCCTCAACCTTTTTGGGGATCTCTGCTGCTGAATCCCCCAGGAGCCCAAGAAAAACTTCAGTATGAGCATTTTGTGCCAAGCGTGTCTTTGCTTTGCCCACTGCACCAATGCCCAGGGTGGGTATTTGCATGTTCGATGAATTTGCATTTCAAAGCAAAGGCGAGGACTTATAGGAGAGACAGTGTGGTGCTGGCTCATGAATTAGGATGTACAGGTTCCGGTCCCAGCTCACCAGCAGCCCGTGCATGTCTTTTCCACTGTCTGGGACCCAGTTGGGTCCAACTGTTAATGGGAATGATATTAACAGTCCCTTATCACATAAGGGTAATTGGGTAAGGACAAAGGTAGATGAAAATCTTTCACAGAATAGACAAATATTTCTTCAGATCAAATGTAACTACAAAGAAGTAGATTTATTATATATGTGTGTATACATATATACACGTATGTTATATGTTTCTGTATTCTATTCTCTAATATCAGAGCTGGTCTCTGTTTGTCAGAAATAACTGGGCTTGTGTTGGTAAGACTGAAGAATGTGGCCATCTGGAAGATGGACCCACATGATTTGCTCTCTTAATTGTAATTGTGTTTTGGCTGCACCCCAGGAGGATGTCATGGAGCCGACCAAGTTCTCCATCAGCCCGAGCTAACCCGTGCCACGTTATATAAACAAATGACTCCTCCCTGGCCCTCTTCCTTACACTCCACTCAAGAGCTTCATTTCTTCTGCTCTCAAGGTGAGGGACGGCCCATGGGCCATCCCAAGGCAGAGGACCTAGCACTGGTGTCCATGTGGCAAATGGGAGTGTGCTCTGTTGCACCCGGAACATACCACCACTGTTTCATCAGGCCAGGCAGGCCCGGGATTGGAAAAAAAAAAAAAAAATCAAATTGTTCTCATCCTTCATGAAAGAAAAATACTAAAAATAAAAATCTACACCATGAAAACTAACAAATCTAAAAAATGGCAGCTATGGCATGGAAAATGACAATTTTAGAGCAATTATAAACGAAAGGCAAAGTGCCATTAAAGTTAAGGCAATGTTATTAAAAGATGTGTTAATTTCCAGTTAAATTTTCTATAAAAGACCAATTAGTTTAAAAGGCTTGACAGCATTAACTGTGAAACATAAGCTCTGGTAATTATACTTTAAAAAAAATAAAAAGAGGAAGACGCACCAGTGAGTTAGAAACACAGGCGCAGAGGGGTGTACTCAGAGCAGGCTAGGTGGCACTGCGGGCTCAGATTTCCCTGTGCAGTCAGGTCCTCTGCCCAGCATTTCTCGGCTTCCTCCATGCGTGTTACTCCGTCTACATATGGGGTCTGAGAAATGTCAAAGTTCAGAGGCCAAGGAGGCTATGCACGTGATCTGGGCCAGATCTCTGATATAAGAGATGAGAACACAGAAACACAGAGAGAGGGAATTTTCCAAATTGGTTGCTTTGCTAGCCGGTTATTTTTATAAGCTACCGTTTATTATTTGTTGTGCATTTCAAGTTACACGAAGTATCTCATTTAACACTATCCTATAAGCTGGCTTGCACTGGGATTTTTGTGTTCTTGTTACATGGATGAGGAATTGGAGGCATAGAAAAGTCAGGCAACATTCCCATTGTCATAGGTGTTGAGTGGCGAATCAGGGATTTAAAACCATATGAGCTGAATTCCGAGGTCAGTACACATAACCAGGGGTGCCATGTTGTCTTATTGGGATGAAAGGCTTCTCTGACTAGGGGTGGAACCCCAACGTTGGTAGTGGGAAGAGAGACTCCCATATTCCTTAGACTATGTGGGTAGCTCAGGAGGCGAAAGATCACACTTCCATATTACAATCCTCCCTTCGGAAGTCTGTGTTTCTTCGATTCTAGTGTTTTTGTTAATCCAGAAAAGAATGATGCCCTCTGGGTCGGGTGAGTCGTACAGAAGTTTGTTCTAGCTAGCACATTCTCCATAGGAATTGTCTGTTATAATTGGCATTTGAGAGCCTAGCATCTGTTTGCTCCATGGTACTGAAACAGCCACTTTCTATGCAGAAAGCTCTGGATTTGCTGCTTAGCTGCCGACCAATCAATGTATGAAGAAACTTGTGCCTTCCATTATGACCAACTAGACATCCTTTTTCAAGAAAAGCATTGTCTTTGCACTAAGTTACTCAGATCACAAAGAAATCTTGATACGTGCTCAGAACACACCCACATGAAATGCTTAAAGTACTTCTCTGCAGCTGAATATTGAGCCAGCCAAATGGGAGCAGGAGTGCTCTGCTGAGAGACAGGCGTCATTATTCTCTGTCATAGCAGATATTGATGCCCACAGTGTGGCTCCTTGATGCCTGCATGGGAGAATCAAGGAGAGAGATCTAGGATACAGGTTGGAGGGTAGAGATTTGTGTTCAGAGTAATGAGTGGTTCCAGAGCTGTTCAGGCACCCATAAAACCCTGTGACCCACCCTGAAATTATACCCTTTGCTGGGAAATTTTGTAAGTGACACACTCTTTGAATAGAATACAGTTGCAAGCCAAACCAAGACCTAGGGATTAGTAGATGCTCAATAAGTGTCAGTGACTGATTGATCAAAAACTCTGTGCTGTTACAGTGTAACTGATTTCAACACAGAAGGGGAAACATGTTGAGGTCAAATCCTTGAGATTTGACAAAACAATAACCTTTCATGTTCACCTTCTACACTTATCATTGCAAAGCAGAACTTACAGTGTTTTATGTTTAAAAATCATTGACAGTTTTCATTAGAAAAGTTATTCATGTTCAGTGTGGGATATTTTGAAAGCACAGAAATATATAAAGAAAAACATTTAAGTGAACCATATTTCCAATACCCAAAGATAAGCATGATTAATATTTTGGTGTATTTCCTCCCAGATGGATAAATATGGATCACCCAGTTTTATATCTTGTTTTTTTTTCTTTTCTTTTAACGCTTAGCATTTTATCCAGAGCATTTAATCATGTCGTATTATTGCGTATCCTGATTTGCAATGCCTCCATAGGACTTCCTGAGACTCTAACCTAGAGATATTCCAGCACCTGTTTAACCATTATTTACCTATCGTGAGGCATTTCACTTTAAAAATTTTTTGTTTTAACAATAATTAACCCTGGGATAAACATTATTGCACATAATCTTTGAACAAGAAGCGATTTATTATCTTGAGGCAAACTTACTGGGTTTTTAACAAATAAGAACATTTTCAAAGCTCTTGATGCATATGGCTGGATTCTCTCCTGTTAATTCATACTGCCATCATGGGTGTGTAAATCCTATCCCGCGTGCTCCAGCGGGCACTGATTATCATTTTCTCTAGGAGGTCCTTTAATTGTGTTTATGACAATTTTTGAAGTATCTAAACTTTTAATTTGTATGTAATCATGTAAATGCATATTTACTTTTGTGAATTATTTTAGAGTGTTTATGCTTAAAAAGTGCCTGCTGAACAAGAGAACTATCAGGTATCCTGAATCAGTTAAATATTCAGCTATATTTTCATCAGGTTGTTTGTGGCTGCATTTTTTGCCTTGAACTATTTTATAACATTTGCTTCCTTTCTTTGGCCTAGTTTTATTGAGATATAATGAACTTATAACACTAAGTACATTTAAGGTATATAATGTAATGACTTGATATATGTATATATTGAGAAATGATTACCACAGTAGGGTTAGTTGACACATTCATCACCTCACATAGCTGTATATTTGTGTGGGTGTGTGAGAACTTTTAAAATCTACTCTCTTGGCAACTTTTAAATATACAATACAGTACTGTTAACTGCAGTCACCCTGCTCTACATTACATCCCCAGAACTTAATCATCTTATGGAATGAATGGAATTCATCTTACTGGAAACTTGTATCCTTTGACCACCTTTACCTCTTTCCCCCCCATCCCCCATGTCCAGCCCCGGACAACCACCAATCTGTTCTCTTTTTTCTGTGAGGTCAGGTTTTTTTTTTTTTTTTCCAGGTTCCACATGTAAGTGAGATTATACAATATTTGGATTTCTCTCTTAGACTTATTTCACTTAACATAATGTCTCAGGATTCATCCATGTTGTTGCAAATGACAGGATTTCCTTCTTTTTATGGCTGAGTAGTATTCCGTTACACACACACACACACACACACACCATATTTTTTTTATCCATTCATCTGTCGATGGACACGTAGGTTATTTGCATGTCTTGGCTCTTGTAAAAAGTTCTGCAGTGAACATGGGAGTGCAGCTGTATCTTTGAGATAGTGATTTTGCATCCTTCAGATATACAAGAAGTGGAATTGCTGGATCATATGGTAGTTCTATTTGTAATTTTTTGAGGAACAGTTATACTGTTTTTCATAGTGGCTGCACCTATTTACATTCACAACCACAGTGCACAGGGGTTTCCTTTTCTCCTCATCCTCATCAACGTGTATTTCTTGCCTTTTTGACAACAGTCGTTCTAGCAGTTGTGAGGTGATAGCTCGTTGTGGTTTTGATTTGCATTTCCTTGATGGTTAGTGATGTTGAGCACCTTTCCATGTACCTGTTGGCCATTTGTATGTCTTCTTTGGAAAAATGTCTATTCAGTTTCTTTGCCCATTTTGAATAGGATTTTTTCGTGGGTTTTTGCTACTGAGTTACATGAATTTCATTCATTTCCTTTTTTAGAAATTTAATATAAATATATTTTCACAGTCAAAATATATAAAATAAATAAAATTGTAGGAAAAATTAAAATCAGTCAGAATTCTGTCACCAAGAGTTAATCACCAAGTAAAATTTTGGGGTACTAAGTACAATTATTTTTACATAAATAAGCCTGTATCACTTGGGGTCTGCCCTTTTTTTTTTAAGATTTTATTTATTTATTTGACAGAGAGAGAGAGAGATCACAAGTAGGCAGACAGGGAGGCAGAGGGAGAGGGAGAAGCTGGGTTCCCGCTGAGCACGGTGCCCGATGTGGGGCTCCAGCCCAGGACGCTGGGATCATGACCTGAGCTGAAGGCAGACGCTTAACGGACTGAGCCACCCAGGTGCCCCGAGGTCTGCCCTTTTAACGTGAATTTTATGTCATGTTGTTTTTTGGATCCTGCCTTTTTGCATATTTTACTATTACATCATATAATTGTTACTGTGCCATTAAATATTCTCTGAAAACATAATATCTGGACAATATAAGTAATATAAGTGTGTCATGATTTATTTAATCATTACTATATTGTTGAAGAATTTTTTTCCAGATAGCCAGTTATCCCTAAATCATTTCTTTTTTTTTAAGACTTTATTTATTTATTTGAGAGAAAGAATGAGAGAGAGAGAGAGCACATGAGAGGGGGGAGGGTCAGAGGGAGAAGCAGACTCCCCACCAAGCAGGGAGCCCGATGTGGGACTCGATCCCGGGACTCCAGGATCATGACCTGAGCTGAAGGCAGTCACTTAACCAACTGAGCCACCCAGGCGCCCATCCCTAAATCATTTCTTGAAAAAACATTTTTTCCTTATGGTGTATGATGCCTTCCTTATCATATTAAAGAACAGAGCAGCAAATTTTTTTCGTAAAGGGCCAGGTAGTGAATGTCTTAGGTTTTTGAGAGCCATAAGGACTCTGTTGAAAGTACTTGACTTCTGTCATTTTAGCATAAAAGCCCATTTGTAAACAAATGGGTATGTCTAGGTCCCAATAAAACTTTATTTAAGAAAACATGTGGCAGGTTGGATTTGGCCCAAGGGCCAGATTTGCCAGCTCCTGTATTTGTACATAGAACTATTAGACTGTTGTTCTCAGTAATCCATTCTGGTTGATTGGTCTTCTCATTTTTACTATTGTCTACAATGTTAAGTTATGAAATATTTAATATTTATTAGAGTCCCTGGGAGGACAATTTCATAAACTGTTTCCAGAGGAAATTTGGCATAGTTCTATCAAGTTTTTAAAAAGTCCAGTTGAGGGGCACCTGGGTGGCTCAGTGGGTGAAGCTTCCCTACTCTTGATTTTGGCTCAGGGCATGATCCCAAGGTCCTGAGATAGAGCCCCGTGTGGAGCCCCATGTCTAGCTCTGGGCTAAGCGTGGAGCCTGCATAGATTCTCTCCGCCCCTCTGCCACCCCCTCCCCTACACTCACACACACACACACACACACACACACACACACTCTCTCTCTCTCTCTCTCTCTCTCTTTCTCTCTCGCAAAATAAGTAAGTAAATAAATAAATATTAAAAGTCCAGTTGAATCTATGACATATATCCAACTTAAAAATTTTACTTGAAAAAATAAGACATTATATCATCCAGTTGACATGTTAAGGAATATGGTATTCTTTTTTATTTTTTTCCTAAGAATCTTCTCTGTCTGTGGATGATCATTATTTTGCTTTCCTTTGAACAACAGTAGCTGTTCTTATGCATGACCAGGAGCTGTGATACTAAAGAGAGCTTCCAGGATAGGAGTGTTAATTCTCAAACGTATATGACACTATATTCTCTTTCTTATTTTTCATTTTACTTTTTTAGTTTTATTTGTCATAGGCTTGTTTCGTTTTTTGAAGAATTATTTCTTGTATTTATCATTTTAATAAATATCCTCTTGTGATTTCATTTATTGATGCTTTATTATTTCATCCTTCTGCTTCTCTAAGATAAAAAAAGAACAGTAAAAGACAGTTCTTTTAATGCTTAACATTATTTATTGTAATTCTTTTGTACTTAATAATAAGATCATTTAAGGCTCTGAATTTGTTTCTGTAGCTTTGGCCTCAATCCATGACATTCTTATATGCCATTTTCAAATAGTTAACTTTTAAATACTCTATATTCTAAGTTTGATTTCCATCTTGACCTATAGTTAGGTTTTAGAATACTTTTAAACTTGGAGATGTTGGGATATTTACTTTTATTTCTACTATCATCTTAATTTTCTAAATGTAGACTCTGCAGCTTATGCTTTATTGTATATATTGAAATTTTATACTTTGAGTCGTTGATCTTTTTTTGTAATTACTGTTTGGAAGCTATCTAAAAATGTTGCAAAATTTAGCACAAATCTACTAAAGCACTTTCATTATATCCTTAAGTTTCTCATAGTTTGGTCTGTGTGAGCTACTGAAGCTAGAAACACAGTGATATTTTACATATTACTCTCAGTCCACATTTATTTTACTCTAATTGCTAATTAGTTTTACTTTCTATATTTCCGTTATATTATTTTGTGCATAAGTAGGTTATATCTTTATTGTAAATTTTCACTATCAATACAAAACTAACTTGCTTAATGTAACATTTAAAAATTTTCCCTTGAAATACAGTTTTGCATGCCTATTTTGTTTTGCTTTTTCCTATTTCTCTCTGAAAATATCATAGTTTGATCTTTATTTTGGCTTTTGAATAAGTCTGAGAAGCTTTGCAATTTAATCAAATCCTTTAGCTCATTTATGTTTAGTTATTAAAATATAATACTATAATTTTGCATTATGCTTTATACATGCTTCTATACTGGTGTCTTTTATTATCCATCTTTGTGTATATAGGCTATATTTTTGTATGCATATTTTCTCTAGCAATGTGTAAACTATCTATATTCTATTTTTGATTCTAGTTAGTGGTTACCAGACATTCTATGAATATGTTTGAAAGTATATTTTCTTAGCATTATTATCTAGAAAAATTTAGCTTTTGATTCTTCCTTTATATCCATCCTCCTCTCTCCTACCTCATTTTTCTGACTTTTAAAAATAAATTAATATTACCATATTAACAAATAATTTTGTCAGTTTTTCTTTCAAGAATTATTTTTGACAATTGCATTTAGTTTAGTAATAAAACATACAACCATTTCTTAAATTCGATGTTTCAATATATTTCATCAGTATTTTAAAACCAAATTTGCTCATTTCTTAATTTCTAAAAGTTTCAAATGATCTTGAAGGATGCTGACTTTTGTTGCTTATTTTTTTAATGAAGTAAATCAATAAATGCTTAGACACTCAGAGATTCAAAAATATTTGTTTTTTTTTTAATATTTCTATTGCCTTCACAAATGATTGATGATTTAGCTGCGTGTAGAATTCTTGGAACAAATGTGTCCTTTCCAAACTCAGTTGGCATCATTCTTAAAATTTCTAGAGAAGTCTCTGGCTAACCTGATCGTGTACATATTTTTTTCCTCACAGCATTGTGTTAGGTGACATTTTTTCTTCATTTAATATTTTAAATTTAAATATTCAACTGTTACAGATTTAAGTGATGGCCACATTCCCTTGGTGAGCCACAACCTCAGTTCATTCTTTAGCTCAAGAGAGGTTGTGTTCATTGTGTCCTTGCTTGCTTACTCATTTTGACTTGCTTGAATTTTGTTTACAGTGTTAACTTGTGAGCACTATCAATTTGACCTCTGTTGTCTTTCCTCAATATCTACTAACATTCTCATTAAAAAAGACAAACAGGCAGGAAGGCAGACAGGCAGACAGGCAGATAGACGGACAGAAAGAAAGAAAGAAAGAAAGAAAGAAAGAAAGAAAGAAAGAAAGA
>NW_027397093.1:9100516-9121601 GCF_003265705.2 Callorhinus ursinus
AAAGAAAGAAAGAAAGAAAGAAAGAAAGAAAGAAAGAAAGAAAGAAAAAGAAAGAAAGAAAGAAAGAAAGAAAGAAAGAAAGAAAGAAAAGAAAGAAAGGAAAGAAAAAAGAAAGAAAGGAAAGGAAAAAGAAAAAGAAAGAGAGAAAGAAGGAAAGAAAGAGAATGGGAAAGAAAGGAAGGAAGGAAGGAAGAAAGAAAAAAGAAAGAAAGAGAAAGAAAGAAGGAAAGAAAAAGAAAGGTCTCTACATATTTCTCTATGTAGTTTCGGCCAACTTCTTAGTCTTACTTCCACACCACTGATTTTGTGTGCATGTGATTTTTAGTTCTACAACATAGTGCCTCTTTTTCATTGTTGTTTTGGTAAGGACACCACATGAGATCTACCCACTTAAATTTTTCAATGTACAATACAGTATTGTTAATTATTGCTTCTTAATGGATAAAAATCTGGCCATTGTAAGTTTAGTTACCTTTTAACTATTTCTCTTTATAATTAAGATTCTCCCATTTAAAATGTACAATTCTGTGATTTTTAGTGTAATCAGAAATATGTACAACCATCACCAGTCAATTTTAGAACATTTTCATTGCCTCAAAAAAACCCTCCATATGCTTTAGCAACCCCCACTAACCTCTGTCCCCCTCCCCCAGCCCTAAGCAACAATTAATCTACCACCTATCTTTATAGATTTGCTTCTTCTAGACATTTCTTATAAATGGAATCATACAATATGTAGTCTTTTGTGACTGACTTCTTTCACTTAACATACATAATGTTTTCAAGGTATTAGTACTTCATCCCTTTTTATGGTAAGAATAACATTCATATAACTGAATAATATTCATGGATATAACACATTTTATTTATGCATACATTAGGTGATAGACATTTGGACTATTTCTGTTTTTAGCTGTTATGAATAATGTTGCTATAAACATATGTATACAAGTTTTCATATGGACATATTTTTTAAATTTCTCTTGGGTATATATATAGAAGTAGAATTGCTGGGTTATATAACTCTGTTTAACTGTATGAGGAGCTGCTAAACTGTTTCTCGAAGTGGCAGTATCATTTTATATTCCCACCAGCAGAGTGTTAGGGTTGCAATTTCTCTGCATCCTCACCAACTCTTGTTATGATTTGTCTTTTTGATTATAGCCATCCTAGTGGGTGTAAAGAGGTATCTCACTGTGGTTTTGATTTCCATTTTCCTGATGACTAGTGATCTCGAGCATCTTTTCATTTATTTTGTTGGCCATTTGTATATCTTTTTTTGAGAAATGTTTATTTAAGTCTTTTGTCCATTTTTAAAATTGGGTTATTTGTCTTTATGTTGTTGGGATATAAGATTTTATATATATAAAGATTTTATATATGTAGTCTTAAATAAGATTATATATATTATATATATATTCTGGCTACTATATCAGATATATGATTTACAAATATTTTCTCTCATTCTGTAAGGCTATTTTTTTCACTTTCTGGATAGTGTACTTTGATGCACAAAAATTTTAACTTTGATGAAGTTAAATTTATCTTTTTTGAGGGGGTTGCTGTGCTTTGAGTGTCATATTTAAGAATCCATTTTCAAATCAAAGGTCGTGACACTTTACCCTATGTTTTCTTCTAAGCGTTTCATAGTTTTAGCTCTTACATTTAGGTCTTTGATCCATTTTGAATTAATTTTTGCATATGGTGTGAGGTAGGGGTCCAATTTTATTCTTCTGAATGTGGAAACCCAAGAATTGTAGCACCATTTATTTAAGAGACTATGTTCTTTCTCCGTGGAATGGTTTTGGCACCTTGTTGAAATCAATTGACCAAAAGCATGTGAGTTTCTTTCTGGACTCTCAATTCAGTCCCATGTCTGTCCTTATGTCAATTCTACACTGTCTTGATTATAGTAGTGTTGTAGTGTATTTTGAAATCAGGAAGTGTGAGTCCTCCAACTTTATCTCTTTTAGATTATTTGATTATTTGGAGTGCTTACAATTTTATATGAATTTTACCATTTTTAAAATTTTTTTAAAAGATTTTATTTATTTATTTGAGAGAGAGAGAGAGAGAGAGAGAGCAGGAGCGGGGCGGGGGCAGAGGGAGAGGGAGAAGCAGACTTTCTGCTGAGCAGTGAGCCCGATGAGGGGCTCAATCCCAGGACCCTGGGATCATGACCTGAGCCGAAGGCAGACGCTTAACCCACTGAGCCACCCAGGTGCCCCTCATATGAATTTTAGAATCAGCTTTTCCATCTCTATAAAAATGGTTTTGGGGGTTTTGACAGAGATTGTACTGAATCTGTAAATTGTTTGGGGGAACACTGTCTTAATCATATTAAGACTTCCAATCCATAAACATGGGATGCCTTTCCATTATTTAGATTTTCTTTAATGTCTTTCAACAATATTTTGTAGTTTTCAGTGTACCAGTCTTGCACTTCCTTGGTTAAATTTATTCCTAAGTGTTTATTCTTTGTGATGCTATTATAAATGGAATTTCCTAATTTTATTCTTGTATTGTTCATTGCAAGTGTATAGATATACAAATGATTTTTTGTATATTGACTTTGTACCTGCAAACTTGCTGAACACATTTATTATCTATAATTGAATTTTAATAGATACCTTAGAATTTTCTATATATAACATTATGTTCTCTGTAAACTGAGATAGTTTTACTTCTTGCTTTCCGATATGGTCCCCGCATTTCTTTCTAGCCTTGGCTAGAGCTCCCAGTGCTGTGTTGAATAGAAGTGGTGAGAGCTGACTTTCTTGTCTTGTTCCTGATTCTAAGGGGAAAGCATCCAGTCTTTCACCACTATGTCTGCTGTTAACTTTGGGTTTTTGATACATGCCCTTTATCAGGTTGAAGAAATTCCCTTCTATTCCTAGTTTATTGAATGTTTTTATCATGAAGGGATATTGGATTCTTTTAATTATCTCTAATCACATCTACTTAATTTAAATATCTTACATAAAAAATAATTGGGTAAGTTGTATGAAGTCAGCTTTTTTATAATCTGATCTTTTACTTCTTATAGAAACTATACTTTAAAAAAAATTTTATTCTAAAACAGGTGCTTCTTTTTCTTTTGCTTCTTTTTCTTTTTCTTCTTCCAGCAACCATTTAATCAGTCAAAATGATGCTTTTCCTTTATATCTTAAATACTGTGGTTCCCTTTTAAAAAATATTTATACTGGCTTTTTAAATTTCTCTCTACCGAAAAACAGAGTTGGGTATACGAGGTCGTGAATATTCTACCGCCCACTTTGCGAGCTGTTAGATTCCTCCTCTTGGTCTTATCTAAAAGGGTAATTAGAGCTCAAAGGCCCTTGTCAAAGTTCTATGCCCAGCACTCATACATTTAATGTGCCCCAGTGTTAAGGAGGGGTCTCCTGCTTCTACTGATGTGACATCTGACTGTAGGGAAGAGGATTTACCTCTGAAAACTTTGGTGGGTGTGCCCCAAGGCCACCTCCACTAGAACACACCTCTGGGGGCTCTTGCCATTACTGCTGTCCCATCCCAGGATGCAGGGCCCTGGTGACCTTTGTTGTGTCATTCCTGATTCCAAATAGGGTCTTGAATGGAAGCAACTGAAAAGTACAGATTCAAGGATGAAATATATGGCCTTGGTTTGCCCACCCCTTACCCCAAACATAAATGATTTTTAAAAAGGGAAGGTTGAGGATGAGCTGACCATTCCTCTCACCGGTGAGAGCTCCGAGTGTCTGCTATTAGGTCGGAAGTATTTATCAGCGCTTCTCGTGCACCAAGCCCTGCTCTGTGCACCTCACGTGTATTAGTTCTATTGTCCTTATAACCACTCTGTTAATACATTTTACAGATCATGAAACTGAGGCACAAAAATGACAAATAACTTTCCAGGGTCACACAGCTCCTGCGAGGTGAAGCCAGCATTAAACCCACCGCCTGACTCTTTTCCCCTGACTGACCCAGCAACAGTTCTCCTGTGCTTGTCCTCGGTCCGCTTCTGTGCCCCGGGGCACATCTGAGCTCCGGCGTCTCTGAGACAAGGTTCTCCTTAGGGTCTGACTCCTGAGTAACATTCCTCAATCTCCTTTGCTGTTGGGATTGTCTATCACTCTGGGTGGGTTTTGCGAGTATTTCAAAGACGAAAGTGAATCTTGCCCCAGGAGTCCTCGGGGACGAATTTGCATATGAATTTGATCTTAATGACTGTGCTAATTTTGTGGATGAGAATATCAAAGCCTAGAACCGGTTAGTCAACCTCCCCCAAGACAGAGAACTAGTGCTGGCTCCCCAGGACGAGAACTCCTCTTTACCTGGTTTATTCCCCACTACGTTTTGCCCGTCAAGTGTCTGAGAAATTGCGGATGTGAAATGCCGCTGTCTTTCCTAACCCTCTCCCGAAGGTCCGTGCGCCCTCAGAAGCCACAGGCAAACTCTGGTTTGAATTCATTTCACCTGCTTGATTTCTTCTTACCTTGGAAAATGGAATGCAGACCCTTGCTTGAGATTTTTCTCAAATTAGGCTGGGTGACAAATGTCTTTTTGAGCTCTTTTATTTGACACCCTATTAATTTTTTTAAACTCCCATTGTTTTGTTCCTGACATACCTGTTATATTTCAGATGTGAGACAAATGTACAATTGAGGGAAACGTCTCTAATATGCTATATTTTGCCTCAGGCTGTTGAGAGGACTTAAAAAAACAAAACCCAAAGGGCACACACCAGGACATCCTGCCCCTCATAATTTTATCTGGCATATTTAATTGATAGAGATTTCTGGGTTAGATTATTATCAAGGCACATAGTAAATTGTAGAGCGTGTGGCCTTAATGACGCTCTTGGCATCTCTTTCCAACGCAGAGAGAAGTTTTGCCACTGTTGGGGAAGGCGACTTCCTGGCAGAAGGTGACAGTACCTCAGACTGGGTAGTCGTACATGGGTTAACAGCCTGGGCAGGCTGCATTTTGTGTCACAAGTCAGAAGTCCCCTAGTAGACACGCAGGGCAGGAAGAGAGGAAGCAGTGTTTGCATCCCTACTAACACCAGTTATGGTAAACACCAAGCATTTAGATTTCAGCCCTTTAATGAAAGTTCCCTGAATTGGTTTTTTAAAAAGTCAGGCTCTCCTGGCAGAACCAAGCAGGAGAGAAAAGAATGGAATAATTGGAGGCTGCTGTCTTTTCACTTCCCACATAAAATTATTTGAAGAGACAGGCCAGAACTTTAAACAGGCAATCCCAAGAAAAGTTGTAATTTGGATGTCTGTTGTTGTGACATTAGCGTGTTTGCTTAAAGGACTTTTTTCCCCCAACTCTCTCCCCAGACATACTTCAACGACAATATCCTTACCCTGATCCGGACCCTGGTGACCGGAGGAGCCACGCCAGAGCTCGAGGCTCTGATTGCTGAGGAAAATGCACTTCGAGGGGGCTACAGCACCCCCCAGACACTGGCGAATAGGGACCGCTGCCGCGTGGCCCAGTTAGCACTGCTGGATGGGCCCTTTGCAGACTTGGGGGTGAGTGCATGGCGTAGAGGTCCTCTGAGCCCACTGATTGGGAATAACTTGGCCTGGGTGAACTGGGTGCCGGACAGTGAGGGGCTGGGTACCTGCCTTTTCTGTCTTCTATGGTAAATAACTATGAGGCGATGATTATGGTTACTGGGTAGCAGGCGCTGTGCTTTACATACAGTCATTCATTTTTATTCCCATGGCAATCCTTTGACATAGGTTCTATTATCAGACACTCTAAGGAAATTGAGGCTCAGAGAGACTGAGGATTGGCCCGATGAGGAATTTGCACCAGGAACCCTGGGCCCTGTGAGCCTATGCACTTACTCACTCCCCTAGGTGTCTTCTATCATGAGCTGGGAGGCATCAGGTGGTTCCAGCATGCAGCCAAGGCTGGGACCCCCCTGTCCACAGGGTCTTGGCATACTGCAGGGCTACTTCACCCCAAAGGCACATTCATAGCCCATGAGGAGCTTGTAAAAACCACTGATGGCCATGCCCAGTTCCCAGGATTCGGAGTGTTTGTATCTGGGTATGACTCAGGCCTTGGAGGTTTTTGAAACACCAATATGCATCTAGAGCCACCAGCCAAACAAAGAGCATCTCATGTGGATCCTTTAATGGCTCTAATTCTGGACCTGGGTCTTCGAATTTCTGAGGCTGGGCCCAGTCACTCTCCCCCATGCCCTCCCTGCCACAGAGGGGATGACCAGTGCCTCCCTTTGGGCCCCATGCACCAGCTGGGTTCACGTACTCTGGCCAAAGTCTGCAGTCTTAACCCTTATTCGCAGCCCTACTCCACCTCCAGGGATTTGCTCAGAGGGTGGAGCCACAAGTCTTGGGGACAGATACATTTATTGTACAAATAACAGTTTCTCCCAGGGAAAGGGTCATTTTCTCTGTTTCTTCTGAAACCCTGATGCCAACTTGCACCATATTTTGGTGTGGTAATGAGCAAGGACCTTTGTAAGACTGGGCTCTATCATTGACTTTGAAGGGATAAAGATTTTAAATAATGGTAAGATTTGACCCCGTTTGTGTTCTGTCATACGGTGCCCATGTGGAAATTCCAATGGCAGGAAGGACAAAGGCAGCCACTTTGTTCCCAGAGAAGTCATCCTTCAGGGCCCTTCCTGTTCTAACGCCCACCTGAAGCCACCTGGCTGCATGAAGCCAGCATTTCCAAGTGAGTGGGTTTGCTTTCACATTCCACATCAGGCCCCAGACCTTGGAAGGTGACCGTGAACTGATTAGGACTGTGAATCCCACTTATTCAGCCCACAGCTCTCGCCTCCTGGGGAAACACATTCTCTTCCGCCAGTGCCATCTCGGAGGTCTGTAAATTGTGCTTTTCACACAGTCCTTTCCCTGAAAGAGTCTGTCACCATAGTACCTGGTGGGGTCTTTTCTCCTGGCAGTGATTTTAATTATCACTCGAGCAGTTTTGACAACACGGTCAGATCACAGTGATTACAGCCGAGCTGGGGCTAAACATAATCACCATTTCGCAGAGCTGGTTTCTTCTCAGCCAAGCATGCATCTGAGACCTTCAAGCTTCACTTCAAATGAGGGAGAGGCACACTCTCTTTAGGGCTCTCATTGCTACAGATGGAAAACTGGAGAGAACTAGAGGAGAACCCCATCATTAGCTGATCTCTCAAAATGACCAGTATTGGATGTAAGCTGTTAATCACAATGACGTCTTTAGCCTCAGTCCCTTGGGACGGACCCTCCAACTCAGGAGACACCAAAACAAGCTTTCGTGAAAACGCTCGTTTCCCCCTGGACCTCTACTTTCAGACAAATAAAAATGTTTCTCTCTGTTCTTTTCTTGTCTCCCAGGATGGTGGTTGTTATGGTGATCTGTTCTGCAAAGCTCTGAAAACGTATAATATGCTTTGTTTTGGAATTTACCGGCTGAGAGATGCTCACCTCAGCACCCCCAGCCAATGCACGAAGAGGTAAGTATATTTCCACTCTGCTCTCCCAACCCAAATGCAGAGACAGAAATACCCTCTCTTGTCCCCCACTGTGAAGGCAAAGGTCTATATACATGCTCTCAGTATGCAAATGACTGTGCCCACATTATATCCAACACTGAGTTCGGAGGTTATGGGAGGTTTTTTTCTTTAACTACTCGTAGCAGATGTAAAGATATTGTGGGAAGAAATCA
This sequence comes from Callorhinus ursinus, assembly GCF_003265705.2. NCBI lineage: Eukaryota > Metazoa > Chordata > Mammalia > Carnivora > Otariidae > Callorhinus > Callorhinus ursinus. The sequence continues at coordinate 9,108,203 of NW_027397093.1, forward strand.
AGTTTTATAGATTAGTTCCTGAATAGGAGCATCTCCTCCAAACTCCAGCTACTGGGATCATTCCGTTGGTACCTAGTAGATATTTCATATTGCTAGTGTTTAAGATAAATGGTTCCTTTGCCATATCTTAGATGCCTATATTTTTACTGACTGTATTTTTAATGGACTTACTTTTTAAACTTTTATATATTTATTTCAAGAAAATTATGTATTATCACCTTAAGTAGAAAAAATAAGTTTATGTGTGCTAGTTATATTTTTCTAATTGCATTAAAATAAATTCATAGCAACCCCAAATTAAAAGTACGTCATAGAATTACCAAAATCAGTGTGTTTGCATGATATACCTCAAGAAACAATTCTATAGAGATGAGTAATTCTCAGCTTGGCTTGCACTTTAGAATCACCAGCGGTGCTTTTTTAAAAGTATTCTGATTTCTCTGACTTAATTGGTCTGGATTGAAAATATAGATAATTTTTTAATGCACAGAGGTTATAGTATATAGCCAGAGTGGAGACAAATTGCTGTAGACTAGTGAGTTCTCAAAGTTTAGTGAGCATGAGAATCACCTGCAAAGCTTGTCAAAACACAAATTGCTGGACCCCACCCCAGCGCATCTGACTCCATAGATCTGGAGTGGAGTTGCTTAGGAATTTGCATTTTAAGTTCCCAGGTGATGCTGGTATGTCTGGCTTGAGGACCCACTTTGAGGTGTACTACTATAGAGGAAACAGTAATTTTTTTTTTTTTTTGATCCTGTGATGTGTGTCCAGGATGGTCAGAACATTCTAGAATGAAAGATGCAGTGCACTCCGTGAACCTCCTGAATGCATTTGGGCTACTCAGGATCAGAATTGAACTTGATATTGAATTGAAAGGGGCACATAGACCGTAGGAAGCACAGTTTGGTTCTCCCATCATAGGCATTAATTCAGCGTCTCTGCCAGGGCTTGTGGCGGGCCTCCTGCCCTGAGCTAAAGAGAGGAAGATTTAGTTCAGCTTGGGAGAGAATGTTTAAGGCCTTGGACCAGCTAGAAGCCCATCCTCCAGATGCTCTTCAAGACCTGAGGAGCCTCTTGGTTCAGAGGGGGGGGTGAACTATGCAGCCAGTTTATCGTCATTCCATAACCCCTTTGTCTTCCCGGGCAGGTACGTCATCACCAACCCCCCGTACGAGTTTGAGCTCGTGCCGACAGACCTGATCTTCTGCTTGATGCAGTTTGACCACAACGCCGGCCAGTCCCGGGCCAGCCTCTCCCATTCCTCCCACTCGTCCCAGTCCTCCAGCAAGAAGAGCTCCTCCGTGCACTCCATCCCGTCCACAGCAAACCGACAGAACCGACCGAAGTCCCGGGAGTCCCGAGACAAACAGAAGTACGTGCAGGAAGAGCGCCTCTGATATGTGTACCCACTGCCACCGTGTGTGAAACTGTATCTGCCATTCATTTCCCCAGTGGGTGTTTCCAACAGTAACTTCCCCCCTTTTCCCCTGTAGTCCCCCCTCTTTTTTACACATATTTGCATATGTATGATAGTGTGCATGTGGTTGTCGTTTTTATTTCACCACCATAAAACCCTTGAGCACAACAGCAAATAAGCAGAAGGACCAAAAGTTATTTATGATTCTAGGGGAAAAAATAACCCAAAGGCATGCTCCAGACATAAATAGCTCACTGCAGGAAGGAGTTCGCAGAGCAGGGGAGAGCCATTGTGATCCATGTCAGTTATGCAAAGCAAGTTTAGTTAATGTAGAAGAAAAGTTTGTTCTGATTTATCAGGATTATCAGGGTGCTTCGGGTTTTGATTTTGTTGTTGTTTTCCTTCCTTCTTTCCTTTCTTTTTTTTTTTTAATACACACGCAATAATATATACATACACATTTATTTGAAAGGAGCAACCAAAAAGCAACAAAAACATATCGATTGTTTCCACTCTCTGGGCTAAAGCCTCGCGAAGCATTTAAAAGGCTTTCCCCATTTGTGTAGATGATTATTAAGCACCTGCTTTTATAAGAGAACATCTGAGATTTTTTTACTCACCAGGGCCTTTTTGTCCCAGAGCTCACTTCCTCTGGGAGTTCCTGTGAACATTTCTACCCTTACTGTGGAGGAAAGAACAGTATCCCATTCGTGGATTTATCAAATTCTAGTCACTTAAGTGAACAGAGGTTTCATTGCATATTAAATTGTTATTCTGTCTCCTTATGCCATATGACGAGCTATTTTTTTTTCTTTCACTTTTGACATTTTGGATGAAAAGCCATATGTATCATAAATATCAGATGTAAGTCATTAAAAACTGCCTTCCTGGGACTTTTACATCTTTTAAAAGGTGAATTACTTACCTTATGTACAGAATAAATAATGCTCAGGAAAGAGTGCGTATTTTTCCATGCATTCTCAGGGGACCTTTTTACTCCCCTTTGTTTGATTAGCTAGGGCCCCAATGCCAGGGAGGAGCAAGGGCTGGGGCCGTGGTAGAGCGTGAGGAAGGTAAACCCAGCAGCAGATCATGTTTTTCTAGGAGCCGACCTGCTAAATAAATCAGAAGGTAGGGGGGAATTGAGCCACAGTTGACTCAACAAAGACAAAAGCTAGCCACCACCTCAGACTGTTGGCACAGCTGCGTGGTGCTGGCTGTCCCAAAGCAGAGAGCTGGTGGGAAGATTCCTCCTCCCCAGTTTCTTGAACATGGCCAATTCACTTAGGCAGACGAATGACAACAACAGCTAGCCGCTCCTTGTCGTCAGGAGGTGGGGGAGAAGTGTGCAACAGTGAGCCAAACACATTTTGGTATAATCATTTTTTTTCTTTTGTTTTCCTTCTTTCCTTCCTTTTTTAACAGTTAGTAAGCATGAGAGGAAAGGTAGAAAAATCCCTTTTTTTCAATATACGGTCGTCAGATGTTTTACGCATGCAAATCAGGCTTTAGGCAGGGCAGTAGTCCTTACAAATCGGCAACCTCCACCGGAACCAAAGTCTTGTACTTGTGGACTAGCCCGGGGCTGGTGTATACCGATTTGAAATGTCTACTTTAAAAAAATTCCATCAAGCAGAATAGGGGTGGAGGGGAGGAGAAAAATGCCACAGCTATACCATCTCTATAAAGGTGTTTTTATGGTGAATGCTTTGAGTTTAGATTTCGGACCCCCCTCCCCCCAAGCATGGTAGTTTTGGAGATTTGCTTGCTGTGTGAATTGACAAGCACTTTTACTGACAAAATGGTGAGGCTGAGTCTGAACCTCTGCCCCCATACCAAAGACAGGGCAGTGCAGTATTCAGACCAGGAATGGGGTGGGGCAAAATTGTATACATGTATATTAAAAAGCCCTACGAGTGGAAAAATTTTTTTCAAATTATTTTTGTCCCTATATATATCGATTTCTATATTATGTATAACTATCTATCTTTTTATATAGAACTATATATATATATATCTCTGTATATATATACACACACATATACCCCAGTTTGGGATCATGAAGAGCTTTTCATGCATTCTTTGCAAAGGAGGTTATAAAGTTGTGCCCATAGAACATTTATAACTATAAGAATGTGCCAGTTAAAGTGCTCAACAGGAAATATGACAGTTTAAAAGCATTGTAAAACTCACATAGCTTACTTCTCTCTCTAAAGTGCAACAAGGATGAATAGAATGGGCCAAGGTATGACAATTAATGGTTCTGCATGACCTAGCCACTGCTGGGGGTTTTCTTCTATAACGTTGTCCTTGTGAAAACTTTTGTGAAATTAAAAAAAAAAAAAAAGGAGTTACAAATTTTATTCTGTTATTGGTTTGTTTATTTTTATTTATATTGTTCTGTTTGTGGTTTTATTTAGTTTGTTTTGCTTTTTTTCTTTTTTCTTTCTCCCCTTTCCCCTCCTCTTCCCTACTTCTCCTCCTTCCTCCACTTTCTAAATTGCTCAGCGCGATGAGGCTATGCTGCTGCTATGCTGGATCCCTTAGAGTTTGTTTTGGTGTTCTTGGTTTTGGGGTTGGGTAATTTGGGGGGAACTTCTCTCCATCTGGCTTGCCTTTAAATCTGCACGTGGCCTCCCTGCCCACCTTGGTACCTTGCTCCAAGTCCAAAAGCATTTTCCCATCAAGAAACCCAGCTTTCTCCACTTCCCCCTCATCAGCACCACCCCAACCCAGCCCCTCCCCCATTGGTCTGTCCACATCTCTGTGTTTATCTTGGCAAGACCTGCTAAATCAAAATACGATGCCAGGCGATAAACTTTGCTGGAAAGCATTGGCAGCTATTCCATTTGGCAAACCTGCTTCTCGGTTCATATTTTATCCTCCTTTTAATTTAGACCAGGAGGTGTATTAGTGACAAAAGCACTGGTCTCCTTGATGTTCGATCAGTAGGACCCCAAAGGAAAACTGCTCAGTTGTGTGTATCAACTCACAGAGCACGCCCAGTTATCTGGGGCCTCACGACTCAGGCCCTGCATTATCCACGTCTCTCCTTCCACCTGCCTTTCAGGCACTTGTTACAGCCCAACAAGAGATTGGGCAGATAGAGAGAAGTAATTCCAAAAGGCGTTTTATATACAGTCTGTTAGCAGCTCTGAGGAGATGATGTTGTGACAAGAATGGAGTGGGTACAGAATGTGACATGAGAGGAAACTTTGGAATTTTCCCATGACCTTGGGTGCACAATTGAGAGTTGACTGTAGCATTTGGCTAATGATGCATTCAGTGATGAAAAGGTATCATTATGACCTCTGTTCTATGAGCTGAAACTACTATATTATACTTTCCTCAGTAGAACCAAGAGTCTCCTCCATTGTTTTCCATGTGACTCCAAACTTCCTCATTCCCCTTTCAGGTTCTCTTAGGAGGGAAGCACACAAGGTTCTCCGATTATGTCTCTCCCCTTCCTGCTCCCCATAAAAAAAGAAAAAAATAGGGATGAAATAGAAAGGGAGGAAGAAAGAAAGAAAGATGAAAGAAAGAAAGACGAAAGAAAGACGAAAGAAAGAAAGAAAAAGAAAGAAAGAAAGAGAAAGAAGAAAGAAAGAGAAAGAAAAGAAGAAGAGGTAAAGGGTAGAAAGTGAAAGAATTATTTGAAGAGAAAGTATATACATTTAAAAAGAGCAACAGCTAGAAACTCAATTATCTGTACCGTTCTAGAAGAGAAGAATTTGTAAACCATTCAGCCCAATTTGCTTTAGGCTGAGAAAGGGCTGAACCTTAAATAAGTGGGTAGACCAGGAGGTGTGGTGAAGCCTTCTCAGCCTCAACACTTGCTCGAAATGATGGTAAAATCATCACCATCCCTAAGGACTGCTACCCAGGGTCCTTCCTGAAGCCATTTCAAACAGATAGAGAAAGCTGGACCCTTAGACATAAAATTCTGCCACAACTGGGAGAAATTTCAAATTCAGTATGAATATTACAGGTTGTGACCCAGAACCTTAATATAAGCTCTCAGTAAATATTCTGAAATAAATTGATCTTAAATATTTTCAGACCTTTCATCATGTTATCAATTATCTTTACTCCCTTGGCTTATCTTAAAAAAAAAATACAAAAAAGCCTCTGGGTGCTTCCCGATGCTGCGGTGCTATTGGCACTTTCTCGAGCTGGGCTCACAGCTGGGAGGGGGAATAATAGCCTTATGTGTACAGTGAGACAGAGACACCAACTGTGCCCCCGCCAGCATTGTTAAGATCTCAGATGACCAGTAAAACCTTTGACTGGCTCTTCTTCAGCATGGGAAAAGCCTAAAGGTGTCTGCATCCCAATAGAGACAATTAAATCAACCTGCCAGGTTCCTATAGCAACAGGCTCCTGAAGGATAAAGGGGAGCGTATAGAAACTTCAGGGCCCGTGAAAGTCAAGAAAGTCAAGACAGGGTAAAAATCAGTGTCCCAGTCAGCTTCTTCAGCCCATCCCTGCTTTGTCATAACAGGATGAAGAACAAGTTGTGGGCACCTGTCACTAAACTTGGTTGCCTGTCTCCCACCAGGAGATCGCACATCTCTCGCATCTATTGCATAGGGAGGTGAGGGGGATTATCCCCTGCCACCCGAAAGGGAAGAGTGAAGAGTCTGTCTTTGCACAAAGGCCCCAGAAAAGGGCCCCAGAAAAGGGCCGGAGCGGGCAGTTTGCTCTGCCCAGTGAATGGCAGCATTAGACTTTCAGTTAAAAGAGGCAAATAGAGTCATGGCGGACAATTGCAAAGAAGTGTCAGTTTTCATGAATGGAGGCTGCTTTGGTTCTGGTACGGATGGTTTTCATCTCTATGAAAGAGCCACACTTTGCCCATGGAGAGGGAAGAGCGCAGTATGCATGGGTGGGGTCCCCTGGGGCCTTGGGATCTGCCGGGCAGAAGGCACGTGCCAGCCTGCCTCCTGGAATGGTGAGCTGTGAAACCATGCAGCGTTACCTTTGAAGGCTTCAGCTCCTGGTTAGGGCTTACAGTTCTTAGCTGTTGTCTCTAGCCACATGGAACCTTTTCCTTTCAAGCCCTTTCTCTCTAGACCTCAGTTTGTGGTACAGCAGGAAGAGGGCCAATGATTCCAAATACCTTTGCTGTATTATCGTCTCTCCTTTAATGCATTCTTCTCTGGGGAGCAGTTATGTGAAAAGGCTAAATCCCACAGCACTGACAACCCGCAGAGCCAGCAAAGAGGCTCAGTTTTCACAGCGCAGCCTGTTTCTCTGCTTGTAGGTACCCAGGCGGTGAGGTCAGCCCAGGTCTGGGGTTCTTACCTCCCACAGCCCACCCTGCCAGGCTCCCCATGGCTTGAGGAAGTCCTAGCTCTTATCCTGGACCCTCCTACCTCAGTAATGGAAGTAGTAATGGGAGACTCAGATGGCTTGTGGGTGAGGTAGGGCACCTGTTGAGTACAAAGCCATTATTTTAAGGATACAGGTCCCATGGCAGGGTAGCAACCCGGGACTCCTCAGAAAGAGCACTGGGTCACTCCTTCCTCTCCTTTCCTTCCAAATGAAGATAACCCGAGCAAATCTTCCTCTGTCATCTCTACTGCCAAAATCCCCATTTTGCAGGCCAGCACCCAAATTTATGACCCTTATATGTCCACTCCCAGTTCATCTGTGGCCACACTGAAAAGGACCACCCATCCTCACTGTAGCCCTTTAGTACTGAGAATACTCACATTAATGCTAACCTCATATAACAAGCTAATACCTTAGTGCTTACTTAGTGCCAGATTCTTCTAAGCCCTTTACATAGGGTAACTCACTCAATCCTCACCCAAGCTCGGATGTACAGGCAGTTCACATCTCTGTTCGAAGGAATCTGTAGGACAGACTTGTTCGAAGTCATCCAGCCAGAAAGTGGCAGAGTGGCATTTAAAACTGGACTATGAACTCTGCCCCTCTGCCATCCTGGAGGCTGCCATTACGAACAGATGCCAGTGCTCACGTTTACTTACCATGCATCTGGACCTGTGGTGAGTGCTCACCAGCACTAGCTCCTTTCATCCAGACAACAGTGTTAGGAAGATCTGATCACGAGCCCATTTTACAGAAGAAAAACTGTACCTGAGCTCAATTACACAATGACTTGCTTGGAGCCATGCAACTCCCTTGTGAGACCCCAGATCCCTTCGACCTTACCCTCCTGCCCCACACCATCTCCCTAGCCCACGCCTCCCTGCCAGTCCGTCCGTGGTGGAGAGCCCATGACCCTGTTGGTCTCCACAGGTGCCTTCTCCCAGTGGCAGTGCGCCGGCTCTTTTAGAAGCATCTCTGGGCAGTCAGTGTCCGGATTTTGTCTCGTGCTACTAGCCCACTTGCCAGAGACTGCCACGCCTCCTGTCCCTGATCCCAGCAGGTCACACACCACCCTCGCAGGGATGACATCATGGTTAGTAGCCTCGAGAGGCTTGTTAACAAATGGGGCCGTTTTACTCTGGCAGCTAGGAGGCCCTCACAGCCAGATCCATTGCCCTTTCCAGCTTAGGAACAAAAAACGAAGCTCCCGGAAATTTTTCTGGCCTGTGGGATGAGGCAGGGAAAGGAGATAAACTCAGGGATTTGGGTTTATCCTGGACCACTTCAGCACTCATTTGAATCCCTTCCCTGAGTGTTCTTTCTCATGGCCAGTGTTGTAGCCTCCCATTGGCACAGTTCCTTCTTTGGAAGGAGAGAGTCAATAAACCAAAGTGTCATTGTCATACCTCAAGCACTCTCTGTTGAAGCAAATGACTGACGATCATTAAAGTGTGTGTTCCTCTGATGCCCTTTAGGAGAATCTCTTTGTAAAATACCTTTGCCCCTGGATATTTTACTAGAATACTCAGAGCACTAGTATATTTCCATTTTCTCAACATCTTATCCAACCAAGTCTCCAACAACTTACATATATTTATATCTTATAAGGCACCCAAATTAAAAAGCCTGTTTCTCAGGCATAATGAGAACCTCAACTCATCTCCAGGATGTGCTTGCACACAACTCCTTCTTGCGTGGAAGCTGAATGGCCAAAACACAGAGGCTGCTCTGGATAGCTTTTCTTCTATGGCAAGAAGTGTAGGAGGCAAGAGAAAACGGAGCTTAAATGGGGAAATAATGCTCTCTTTCTTACTGACAGCAGAAAGAAATTGATATTCTCTCTGCCGAGAAAGGTCAAAATGCCAACTTTGAATTGAACTGTAAAGACTAAATTCTGAACAATTATTCTCTGCAGCAGTTGTAAAAATTTCAGCAAATTGCAGCTGTCTTAGGTCTTTTGCCCAAAAGACCCACTCGTTTCCATCAGCAGAGTTCAGTTTCCTTTCCAACCTGGCATGTCCAACCTAGCACTAAATCCCTTTGCACAATCAGTCCCCACAGTGGCACAGCCAAAACCAAGGGCAGCTCAGGCAAACAGCACAGACGCCCGGTTCTGCTCTTCTGAAAATCATCTTTACGCATAAACCATTGGAAAAAGTCATAGTTTGAAATTGTTTCAGCGGCCTGGCAATGCTTTTAAAACATGATAACCATCACACTCCACTCCTCTCTGAAAGGTTAGTTTAATCGTAGATCACAAAAAATTGGTTTCCACAAATGCATAATGGTTCATCTATGTCACACTTGAACTAAATGGTTTTTTAAATGGAGCTGAAATTATTTTGATGTGTACACAGTCCTGGATTTCTATACAACCTTTTTTAACCAGTCCATCAGGAACCTTGCCTCTAAAGCCTCATTAATAATTCAGATGTGCTGATGACTTTAAAAGATCTATGGAATTGAAGCGTAGGGAAAAAAAAAATCTCTGCTTGACAAAAAGATAAATGAATGTAGAAAGAAGCTGTAGGAGTCTGGCAAGCTGTAGATCATCTCAGAACAGATTGTAACTTTATCATTCTGTCAGGGGGAATAATTTAAAGCACTTAATCAGTTAGCTTCACTGTGAGGATGTAGCATTATGAATTCCTATCGTCCAATCTGTTCAAATCGAAGTGAACTTAATTATAATAGGTGAGAGAGCCAGAGCAGGAGAAAGGGGAGTGGAGAATGATCTGAGAGACGGTAGTTTCCTGGGGGTAAACTGAGCTGCCGAACAAAAGGTAGTGAGCAAGCTCTCACCGAGGCACACCCCAGCTCCAGGGACAGTGTTTACACTGAGGGCTCAGACTTGACACAGCAAGAGAGAGGACGCATCCAGGAGAAACAAGCAGAGCAGTTATGAGCTGATGGCAGATGCTGAATCTATAGATCATTAGCCTATCAGACAGACAGACGTACAGACGTAAAAACACGCGCGCACACCTACGTATACTCTTCCATCAAGCCAGGTGAGCAATTTTGGTTAACGTATCAGTCCAGGACCACTGACAAGGCAGTTGTGACTTCTTCTGATAGGCAGAAATGAGGCCATTGTCTCTAGAGCCGTGGGTGTGCCTGAAAGCTTTCCCCCTTTTTCTTTTCTTTTCCTAAGCCACTAATATGATTCCCAAATTCGAATGTCCTATTTTCCCAGCCTCTTCATGTCTGTACACATGGCCGGTTCTCCAGAAAGTTTCAATCCTAGAAAAAGGCAGGGGCGAGGCCCGAGTCCTGTAAAATAGCACTGAAATGCTGAGAGGGTGCTAGGCCATTTTCCCCCATCCCCCTCCCGCCCCCACAAACGCTCTGACTCAGCATTCTCTCAGCCATCTCTGTATTCAGGGTGGAAATGAAATGCCAAGACTTCGTGGAGCTCCCTTGTCAACACCTCGGGTTATTATATTCGGTTAAGATACTGCCACTAAGAATTCTTTTCATAACTTTATACCAACACAGAGTTTTCTTTCTTGAAATAAAAGCCATCTCAAAATCATCTTCAAACTTTGGTTGCTATTTTGATTTTTAGTCTCATTGCCCAGCAAAATCTGTGGGCTTACTTTAAGACCCTCAAAACTGGCTGCAAAAAAAGAAAAAAGAAAAAAAGAAGAGTGGCATATCGAGTATAACTTTAAGTACGTCTGTTACAAACAAAGCCAAGTAGAGGTTGAGAGGAGGAGATGCTAGATCACTGACTCTGTGTCAGGGACAATGTCCCTCATGTTCCACTCAAATCAGTGAACATACAAATCTTTCCTCAGGCACAATGTTCATGCCCAATATTTGATTCAGCATCTCCTTCCCACCAAAGCTTTCCAGGCCCCTAAAGGAACCCCAGAGAACATTGCTAGAGTTCCTCTTCCAACCCCTCCTTATTCTCAGAGGTCCACCCACAGTGCCTCCAAGTCCCAAGGGTGCATTGGTCATCACTTGCCACAGGCTGCAGAGGTGTCCCACGTTCTGGGGTTCTCCCTAGACCACACTATCTCTTAGCAACTACTCACCGTCAGCTTCTATCGATTACATTTTTGCATTTTTTCAATGAACTTTCCAAAGACTTTACCCTAGGACTAATTAAGCTTCTCATTTCTCCTTCTTGTTCTCTATCCATTTTGCCCTTTAGCAGAAAAGAAATGGTTTACAGATGAACCGGATAATGCCTATCCCAGAAACATTCAAATCAAGCCCATCAGTACCCACATGGCTAACCAGATCAACCAATATAAATCCACAAGCAGCTTGATTCCACCAATCAGAGAAGTTGAAGATGAATGTTGACTCCCAGGAGACCAGAACTATTTTTTTAAAGCCTGACAAACTTCATAAATGGTGATGTGACTTTTCTTCCTCTTACATGCTGAATCACTGGTGGAAACGTTAGGATAAGCGAGAATTGCAAGAAAAATAAAGTAGACAGATCTTTCTCTATGTCTGCCTTGAATATTGCTTCCATGTATTTTGGAAAAGAAAGTGATTTCATTTATAAATGAACATACTAAAAAAGTCATGTATAGCCTCTAGCATTTTAAATTATTTTTATTTATTAGAAAGAAAATATATTTTTTCTTTTTCTTTTTTCATTGTCAAATATCTTCCCTGTATCTAAACAATGCAAAATCAACACGAGTAAGTGGCCAGACTCCTTAATGCGTATTTCTCTTCTTTCTCTCTTTTCCTTTGAGGAGAATGATGGTCACCACCACAATTAATTGTAATGAAGGGCAATGGATTATTAAAACAATTTAAAAATGGTCCAATGATGTAAACATGTATTTTAGTAAATTCATAAAAGAAGACAAAAGGGGGCAGGTGAATTTCCTGGATGGGTGTGTATCTTAGCTGCACTGACACCAGCTCTTAATAAATGGAAACTTATTTATTTTCTCAGTTGAAAGTCATATTTTTGTAGGTTTAGTTTTCATTCTGTATTGCTCATCCCTTTGTTCGTATATTTGAAGGGAAGACCTTCTTACAGCTTTTCTACAATTGCCAGATGAGGTTTATCCGGCCAACGAATGGTGCCAGGAGGATTGTGAGCATGCCTGGGACGTAGAAGTTGAGGACCAGATGCACACGAGATATTGCTCTGTTTGTTGTGCAAATGGTGGGGACTCCTCCATGCTGTTATGCTTCTCATTTCCTATGTCTAAACCACCCATGCAAGTACAGGAATTTCAACTCTGGAAGGGTCTGGTGGACTCTTTCCCCATGCCCCAAGTCTCAGAGCTTTTAGCCTGAAAGTTTGTAAACACCGGTGGATAGTTTCACTTCACGATAGGATATGATAACGCATTCGTTTTTTCACTGAGTTTTTGTTTAAAAGCCAGAAAAATTTCCACGACCAAGAAGACTACTTTTGCCCAGATTTTATTTGTTTTTTTTTTCAGGCTTTCCTTTAGTTGCTGGGACAAAACACACAAACTTGCTGCAACAGTGTAAAACATAATAACGACAAAAGGAAAGCAATGAACGCACTCAATACAGACTGTTAGAAAAGGCCTTTGAAAATGACCAGCAATGAAATCAAATGTCTCAGCCACTTCCAACTGTGCTCAAAGATTTTTCTAGCCATCAGACACAATTACCAAGTCTCAGCGCTTTGCCGTGGCTTGCATGCTCCGTGTCTAGTCGGCCCGGCAACTGTTATGTTCCAAAAGATTTAGCAAATCTTTCAACTTCAAAATGATCAATCTTTTATACAGTCATCAGGGTCTATGGAGAAGCATGGATGTGATAGTGATTTTTCTTTTCTTAAAAATGTTAACTGTGGACACTTGAAGAAACCAAACTTACCAAAATATCCCCCCAAAGTCCCATGATATCTCTTCCATTAATTCTTTAGGCCATGACCCTGTGGCACTTAGGGTATTAGTGCAAATCAGATCAGAGCCAAGCAATGAAATCACCATGAAAACATACGTCCACTAAGTACTCCAATGACCAGTGTAGGCAAAATGAGCTTCCACCCCTGTCTACTCCCTGCAGAGCCCATGTAGTTGTGCTTCCGCCTTGTAGGCGCCGTCCTGAAGTGACTTGTCAGACTGTGGTTACCCTGTTGTCACATTTTGTAGAAGTAGTTCTATAAAAGTATTGTGAATATTATGTACGTCCAAAATTGGATTGTTTAAAAACTACTTATAACCAATCACTAGTCTACACAGCAGACTAAAATGACTTCAGCAGTCTACATTCAGGCTTATGAACATTTCCTGGTTTCCCAACAGAAGCAAAACGGGTCTGTGGGGGTGAATCCCTAGTTTGGATTTCACAACTTTCCTGAAAGCTAGGCCTTCTTCTACATAATGATTTTGCACTGGGGTCGCCTTAGTCCGGTCATATTAACCCACGCTCTTCTTTCCTTCATGAACCCTGGTGGGCTCTTCTTCACGCTTCTTCCTGATAACCATTTCTGAATTTGTCCTGTTTGGTGTCCTCTGGCAGGTGATGGTGAAGATCTAAATGATCTTCCCATAGAGAAACACAGTGTCCTGTGCCTCTCGAACCCATCTCTCCATAGAAAACACAAGGTCAACTCCATGACCTGATTGACTAGAGATTTGAATCTAAACTCCTTTTCTTTTTTCTTTTCTTTTCTTTTCTTTTCTT
>NW_027397093.1:9121701-9144151 GCF_003265705.2 Callorhinus ursinus
TTTTCTTTTCTTTTCTTTTTTCTTTTCTTTTTCTTCTTCTTTTCCTTCTTTCCATTCAAGTATTGCTGAAAGAAAACTTTTTTTTCCTTTAGACCAAAATAGCTAAAATGGCTTCCTATAGCAAAGGGCCACCCCAAAACTAATTGGCAGGAATCTATTTTCTTCTACGGTATAGCAGCAAACTCATGCTGTTTTGTTTTTGATAACGAATTCAATAACAATTCAATAATAAATTGTTCTGAGGCAAAATAAAAACGAGGTTTTTTTTTTTTTTTGAGGAAGTATGCAAAATGGTTGGTGGCTCCTTTGGCAAAAACTGGTGCCTGGTAAGGTCAAAGTGACACGAGAACAGAAACAAGATTGTAAGACACTGAAGAGCTCCAGCCAATGCTATAGAGCTTCCTGATTAGTTTCTATGTGTTGATCTCTCTGGCCAGGAAGTGGTCATCTTTCGACCCCACTGTGACAGACCCGTTCCCATTTTACTGACTAAATTAAGCATAGACCAATGATGGTCATCATCGGTACTGTCTGTCTTGTAAGACTATGATCTGTCCCAGTTTAGGGTTCCAGAAAAGTACTTACCCAAACTAAAGACTCTTGGGTGCTTTGGGAATCCAAGACTCATCAAGAGGCTATTTAAAAAGCGGAAAGCACCTATTTACAAAGACATCATCACCATCATCATCTTTCTTATTAAGAAAACTTTTACTTTCATCTAAGCAATTTTATATTTTCAAAATATCACCTTGAACCAATATAAAAGACTTTAAATATAAATGATTGTGACTAAGGCATGTTGGGGAACACCCAGAGCTCTTTCTTTTCAAAGGTTGGGGGCATCTATTTTGTACAAAATGTAATTAAAGACTTAAAACAACAGGGGATTAAAACTATTTGGTTAGAGTTGGAAAAGGGGGAAACTGAGAAAGCATAAGAAAATTGGGGATTATTTTCATGTTGAAAGATGAAAGAGTGCAACTTCCTTACTTGTGGCTTACGAGTGTTCAAGAGCTACATCTGCAAATAACTAGCTATGCACTTTGAGAATGTTTCTGAAACCCTAGGAGTCCCAGGGACCTCATTTGTAAATAAGAGTGATTCACCTAAATGGCCCTACGGTGCCTTTCAGATCTGGGAGGACTTGAGCTAGGTTAGGAGTGGGAGCGTGGGAATAGCCCTTGGAGGCAATCTTGCCCTGTGCTGTAATGATAGTCCTCTTGCTGCAGCACCCAAGCCGATACTCCTGAGAGTGGTGCGCAGTTTCTGCTCTGGACACATGGAAGCTAGGTTCATGCCTCTGCCTCATACTTTGGAGTCTCCTTAGGTTCAAAATGCAGTTTCAAACTTCGGGTTCTCCTAGGTCATATCAGGTCAGATTTTTCTGTGTGTTCCTAGTGTTTTTTTTCTCCATTTCAGCCTGGACTGCCCCTTTTCTTGGCTCCAAGCTCAGTTCCAGTCAATCCCTTCATCACTAACCCGTATCTCCACTTTTCAATATGTAGTCTCAAGACCCCTAGGTTCCTGTGATTTTTCCTCATTTTTATTTCCGCAGGTGGATCTGGGCTTTAGGAAGCAACCCATCTGACTTCTCACTTCATTTCCTGTCCTGTTTATGCGATTTCTTTTCTTCCATTAGTACAATCTCTCTTTGTTACTTACATTCATAAGTCTAATTTTGATCTATCAGTCTTCATTTTCAATGAGAACCTCAGTAAAGAAAGAAAGGAAGGAAAGAGCAAAAAGAGGAAAAGAGGTAGGAAGAGAGAGAAAAAAAGAATATCAAATCAACTGATTTGATCACGAGCCTACTCATAGGAGACCAAGCAGATCCATTCAACTTGGACATGGCATTCTATTGCATAATCTGTCCATTTTGTCCTCTGTCCCTCTAGTCTGTCTATTCTCCATTCTGTTCCTCTTTGTGGCTTTTGAAATGGTGGTAAAATCACTGTGGTCCTTCAAAGGACTTTACTATTTAGAGCTTGACTCATCCTCTTTAAAAAGTAGAAGGAACTGAGATTTCACTTATAACTCATCTCGTAAATTCCCTTTCTGCCCCTCCTCTACATGTCACAGGTTCCCAAAGTGCATTTACTTTTCTATCCAGCAGAGATGATTTGGCACTTAAAGCCCATGATCATGTAAAGTGGTGATATGGCCCTTTGGATTTATTAATGAGACAGTAGTAATTAGAAATGATTTCTAGCCAGTTTGTACAAGCGTGGCCGTATTGGTTTTTAAAGTGAAGTCAGCCCTAGTTGCTTGTTGCCCATGCAAAACCAGTTGTTCATATTTTAAAAATTGCCATAAAATAAGACAGTTCAGTGTATACTTTTATCCTTAATTTTATTTCCCAAGGAACTACAGAGCCTAATTTGCCATTGCTCTGGCACGCTCACTTGGAACACATACAGAGGGAAAGGAGCCTGTGTGCCCCGAAGCAGCAACCCGTTCGCTGAACACCAGTTAGAGGCTGCATTGTACCACAGCCTCATGTGGTTAGACTGGGGGAGGAATGTTGAGTTAGACTATCTGTACCAGATCTTCCTTTTCTGCCTTGTTTTTTGAAAAAGGGCCCAAGACTCAACTATCTAAAGACAGGCCAAGCCAGGACATGCATCTGGGAGCTAGGAAGAAAGAACAAAAACTAAATGATATAAATAGCAGTTTCAAGCACCATCAGCCAGGTGCAGGTATGTGGTGGCAACAGTCAGTGCTTTGGGTGGAAAGGAAGGAGAGGTTGCATTGAATTATATGGGTTGGAAAGAACACAGAGTGATATATCGCTTGATGGGTTTTGGAGGTATTTTGGTGGGAAATAGATGGCCGGAGAAATGTAGAGAATGAAGGTTTTCCAGGATGAGACGACTTAATGGGCCATGGCTCATTGGTGAGAATGTGATTTCGATACATAAGCCATTTTGTCTCTGGTGACACGATCCTATAGGGGAGCTGAAGAAATCTAAGATGAGACATTAGGAAATAGTCTGAAGGGCCAAGCCAAGAGGTCGACACTTGATTTGGAAAGCCATGGAAAGCCACTAAATTTTTAAACAGAGTGATGAACACCAATGCCTGAGCGTTTTTTAGGTTGAAAGTTTTGAGATGTCAGGTCCTCCTGGAAGTCATCAGGAGCGCATGTGCAAAGCTAAACATTTTTCTCAGCTGCATGGGGTTCTCAAGGGTGCACATTCGAAGACAAAAACAGTATATGAAGCACCTACCTTCCTCAGATAAGTGTTATACTAGTTGTAGAAGTTTAGTTGGAGGTGTAGGGGCTGGTGTGTGGATAGGGTGTTGGGGCAATGACTGGTTCTGGAGAGGGTCTTTGTGAAAGAAACACTGACTTTGGAGCCCAAGGGAAGAACCATGTGGAGGAATAGGAAAGAAGAAAAGAAGGGAAGGGGAGCCAGCAAATGTGGGCAGCTGAGCAATGTTGTATTGGATTCATTCAGAGTAGAAGCTGAGAGCTTTCCATATGGGAAGACCTTGCAGGCAAAAGGAGTGGGCAAGTGGAGCTGGGGAGAGGCTTCCAGCAGGCCCTGTGGATTTGGAAGTCAGACCCATGGAGGTCCTTGTAAAGTGGGGAGCATGGCTGAATCTTCCAAAGGAGGAAGCATAGGTCTGGAAGGCCAGCTGGCAGAAGACTCTTAGGGGGTTACAGCCATATTTATAGGGGCTAAATGGAACAACATAAGTAGATACTCTTGGGATAGGAGATTCAGGGTACTCCAGAACTAGGAAAATAGCAAGCATGAGAAGGAAACTCTAAGAAAGAAAGGGTGGGTCATCTATGGAGTTGGAGAGGAAGGGTCCTGGAGGGGATGACTCAGAAGTGAAAGGACTCACTTGATAAGGGCAACGACTTTGTTTATTTGTCTTTATCCCCAGAGCTCGTCAGGAGGCCTGACTCAGTTGGGCTGTCAGTTGACCACCTTGTGTTACTTTGGACTCCGTGGGAAATGCAGGGTGGGCAGATCTTCTAGGTCACTGACACTCTTCCTGGAGAAGGACTCAAAGGAGAAGGGTCTTGAGGTGGGCCTCTTCTTTTCCCTCCCGGTTCAGGTCACCCCATTATTCTTCATCCTCTCCCGAACAATGCACACACTAGAAGCCTTGGTTTCAGCGTTCTTAGAACAAATGTGACAATCACTTTGCTTTGGTGGCTTTTTTGGACAGGCAGCAGGAGGAGAGAGGTTTTTTGGCACGGTGGAAACCGACCTGAATTTCTAGGTCGATTTTAGGCTTGAAAAGGTTTCCTTTGGTCTGCTTATAACCCTTGAGGACATCTGTGTTTCTTCTCCTCCACCTTGCTCTTCAGCAGAACAGGGACAAAAGTGACCCCAAAGCTCTCCAGGTGGCCTGCCTCAGGTTGCATGGCCAGGTTGGCTGTTCAGAATCTTAGACGGGAAGGTACGCATGGCACGGATGCACGCCTGCCAGAGCAGACCAGGGCTTTCCTCACACGGGATTCAGGGTCAGTGTGAGAGGCAGCCAGCAGGTAAGGGATTCCCACCAACAAGGTTGACAGAGCCCCCCTTCTACACTAAAGCAAAGCCTTGTTCCCCCAGAGCAGCCTGCTCTCTTTCTCTTCCTTCCGCTAAGTACAGCCGGAGACGCATTTGACCAGAACTGCAACATTTCAGACATAAACCTAACTCGGCCTGGAAATCCTAATTAAAAATGTTCCATTCCCAGGTGGCACGGTCGCATCCTGCCTAAAACTTCTGGCCCACATCCCACCCCCCAGATGCTGAGAAAGAAACCTTTCCCCATTTTACACTGAAACCTGCACTCAATGTTTCTTCAGGGGACAAAGCAAAAAAAAAAGTACGCTTCCACAGAGGTCAGCCTACATGTTCATTAAGGAAAAAGAGCGTGGCTTATTCATCTGTCTTTCAAACTTTTGCTTGTCGGCATTATGATTACGATTATGATTATGATTAATTACTGCGACTGAACAGGAACTGGAGGAGAGAATAAATGCCGGTGCTCTGAAATGATCCACCCAACTCTGTCGTCTGTAATAACCAGTGATAACTCTCTTGTCTTGTAAAAAGGGTTTGTACATAACTTGTACATGGTTTCATTTTGTATTTTTCGCAGATTAAAAATTTATGTATTTGTGTTCTAAAACAACGAGTGTGCTTTGTGTTTCTGTAGCACCCATGTTTTGGGGGGATTTTTTGGGGGGTGGTGGTGGTGGTGGCAAAGTCCCCAAGTTCCTATCAGATGACTTAGTTCTCTCGGATGAAGGCAAAGTTGTGGACTGATAAGAGCCATGGGCTTGCCTTTCTATTGCCCTTCCAGCTCCAAGTACAAACAGACCCTTACCGGTGCAAGGAGGCTGTCAGCAGGTGCCAGCCCAAGGCTACAATGGACAGTGGCTGAGAGGGAGAGCCACTGTCACTAGACGTGGTACCTGAGAACCCTTCAGGGCCACATCATGGCCGGTGGGACCACAGGCTCCTGCAGCGGTCTCCCCGCAAGCAAGCCTCTAAAGACAGAGAGGCAGCCTTCAAACAGGCCCTTGGAAAGCTAGAACACTTCTCTCCTCAGCCACCTGCTCCCGAGCTGACTACCCTTTCTTGACATCTGCACAGTGAAGCAATGTTCTTTCCCCCTGCATTTCAACGATCAAAACCCAGGACAACCAACTAAAGTTTTGACTCATCTTGCCCGCACTCACCCCCAACAGGGCAGTAGATGAAACTTTGCCTCAAGACAGAAAAGACCTCTTAAAAATGAGCACTGTGGTTTCAGGGCCATGATTTAAATCTTCTTCAGAATCCTGTGAGTTGAATTCTTTGAGGGAGGCTGGGCTCCCAAGGTTAAGGCTAGTCTCGCCTGGAGGAAGGGAAGGAGCTGGAGTGGGGAGAAAAACCATCCAAGTTATATGCACGTAATGTATATAATGTATTGGCACCTAATGTATTCTAGGGATTACTTCATTGTTCATCAGCCAAATATTTACTAAATAGCTAATATGTTCACATTCCTCTACTGGGAGCTGTGGATCCAACAGTGAGTAACATCATGATCCCAGTCTCCAGCCGGAGAAGGGATGGAATCAAGAGATAAATAGGTAATAGTCATGTATTAAAAACTCATCCAGAGGGGTAAGCACGATATGCCGTTGGGAACACGTAAGAGGCATGCAACCATTTGAAGAACAACCTACCAATGGATTGATACTTTCAAAAACAAATCCCTGTTCTACCTAAGCCAACACCAGACCAAACCAGACCTCATTCACGGGGTCAGCAAAGAGCAGGTTTACCTCTCAGGATGTGCCAATTCCTGCCAGGCTCTGCACTTCAGCTTCTCGACTTGCCTTCTCCAATATTTGCTAACAAATCTGAATGTTGTTGGGGAGAGTGTAATTGCAGAGCATATGGTCCCTATTAGTTAGGCAAACTCCACTGCCAAATCCGGCTCCGAGGAAGGAGCCTGCATAAAAGATGAAGTATTAGGAAAAGATCGACAGTGACAGAGAAAGCAAATAAAAGAGATGAGACAGTGAGTTACAAAATAGCAGACTCGGCATACACAACACAATGAATGTGGAACATATTTTGTTGCAAAAACAATATATGTGAATTTGTGCTAAAATCTCCCTATAGCAAAAATCAAAGTAGACCATTCACCAGAATTGATGTTAACTGCTTTGCAATGTCAGATAAGATAGATTCTGCCTGGGAGAAAAACTGGGGGGAACAGAATAGACAGTGTGCAAAAGAAATAAAGCATGAACAATATCAAAATGTAAATACCGGCATAGGCACTATTTTAAATGTTAATGGACCGGGCCTTTGAGAGAAGAAACAGAATCTCATGCTTACTAACCTTTCACAGTCAGAGAGCCTGGAAACGTAAGCTAAAGATCAGAGATAATAGGTCCCCCAAACCTGGGAAAGATGGCTGGGCAAGGTGGGAGCATGGGGCATCATGGGGCAGAAGGCAGTCGCCCTGCCCAGTCCGGCTTCCGAAAATTGCCAAAGAAGCAGGGTGGTGCCTGAGCCCAGATGCACGCTGGTAGGATGTCCTCCTCTTTCCCAACTGCTAATGTGGGGCTTTCACACCCACTGCCCACCTCTTGCTCCCTGGTTTTCTCTCTGTTCTGGTTATTTCACCCGTACCTAACTCGGTGGCTTTTTTAAAAAAGCTCTTTACCGTCATCTGGTCTTTCAAAAATAACCAACTTTGTATAGAATCAACAAATTCTGAAGTAATTCTGTTTCGTTGGCTAGCACACTATTTAATTAAATTACATACCGCAGGAACAAGTACAAGTGTTTAAACAAGCTTGGGACTGCTGGTCAGCTCAGCTGGTGGAAGCCCAAGGAGCAGGTGTAAAATGTCAGTCCGCTGCGGAAAGCAGTGAGCCTGTTCCCAGAGGGACGGAGAGACAGCGCCAGCTAACCCAGCTAGTTGATAAGTCCTGCAGAAATGGCTGTAGATATCTGTCAGTGAGGGATGAGTTAAGTGCACTCATTCATCCGGTCCATCCAATGGAGTACTAGGCACCCAGTAAAAAGGATGAGGTAGATTTATGTATATTGGGGTTGGCAAATTCGTCTCTGAGGCTAAATGTAGCCTGCTACCTATATTGTAAATAAAGTTTTATTGAAACACAACTACGTCCATTCACTATGTATCCTCTAGAGCTGATTTCCTGCTGAAACAGCACAGATGAGTAATCACAAGAGACTGGATGGTATGTAAAGCCTAAAATATTTACTATCTTACCTTTTACAGAAAAAGTTTGCTGATTCCTGGCCTCTATTGCATACAATGAAAAAAATATAACGTATATTAAAATCCTACTTCTGTTAAATGAATAGGCATGTGTAAATTCATTAAAATTTGGAAGGAAATAGGTCAAACCATAAACAGTGATTGTCAAAGTAGGGCAAGAGTGGAGGGGAAAAATTATAAGATGGATGAGAGGCTTTTGCTTTCACTTTACATTTCTGTGTTAAGTTTGTGTAGATTAGGCATGCATAACTATTATCAGGAAAAATGCTTAAGACACTTCTTTTTAGGAAAAATGAATAATTAAGGACCTAAGTTTACAAAGACCATTCTAGGGCTCTGCATCTCACTGTTCCCTAATTCTAAGTGTCCTGTTCACAGCGGGCAAGCCTGAGACACAGGCATCTTTTCTCTGCTGCTCTGAGTTTGTCACAAGTGTTAAGCTCCGGACCTGCCTGGCTAGCAAGCACGTGTTTCCTCCCACCTCAAACTATTGTTCCTATACTTGCACGCCTGGCACCAACACAGTGCCCTCTGCACACCCGTAGGAGGAGCCGCCGGACCGAGCTGCCCAAGTCCAGCTCCAAGGCTGCCCAGCTCCAAGACTGCCCTTCTCCGTAGGTCTCAACTGGGCAGGTCTGGATCATGGGCTTCTACTGTTTTGCACAGTCTTTTTTAATCAAGGCATCTCCCCAAGGAAGCATATGCCTTTCAAGGATCTTTTCTCCATTAACTAGTGAAAATGAAAATTAACTCATGAATTGTAATAGAACATGCATACTAGTCACACACATTTTAAAGATAAGAGATAGGTGAACAGCGTGAGTAATCCCCTCCCCTGGTCTACCTTAGTCACCCAGCTCCCCTCCTTACAGACAATCATACTTAACAGTTTCTTCTTTATCCTTCCAGAAATATACACATATACAAGCATAATCTGAACACAGAATGCTTTATACATACACTTGATATACATCCTCTATAGCTTTTAAAAATCAATATAACGTATAGATTGCTTTTTATCCATCCACCAGTCTTTCTCAGGGCTAATACAGTCGTCCATACAAAAAGTAATTCATTTTGCCTTTCTCCCACCCATGAGCATTTAGGTTGTTTCCAGCATCTTGTATTTCCCCCACAGCTTCAGTGAACATCCCGTGTACATGTCTTTATGCAGAGATATAAATAACAATAGGATAAACTCCCAGAACTGGAATTGCTCTGTCATTTCTGAAAACATTTTAATTGCATTTGATATTGCCAAATGATCCCCCAAAGTGGGTGTCTTAAATCATATTCTACCACCCATCACTGAGTCTCTGGTTTTCCACACCCTCTTCAACGTGGGATGTTAGATAAACCAGGATACTTTTGACTGCAGGTAACAGAATGCTGCGCTAAAAGTGGCTAAGACAATATGTGGTTACCATCTGATAAAATGCAAACTCCAGAGGAGAGTTAGCCTTAGCCACAGGGTTGGTTGATCATTTTACTGAGACTCTGAGTGTTGTCCCTTTTGTGCGCTGCGGCCTGGGTGTGCTGGCTGCCACTGTGCTCACGGTCAAGTGGCGGCTGTAGAGGCGCACCTTGTGCATGGCCCTTCAGGTCCCACTGGCCAGGATGGGAGCCTGTGGCCACACTCAGACGGATAACCAGAGAAGGACTCATAGTTAATGTGATTGGCTTAGAGTTTCATGGCTGAACAGTCAGGATTCATCTATGTTACACTGGAGGGTGGGACCACCTAGCAGTAAATCTTGACCTTTAAACTGTCTTTGTGGCAAAGACCTAGAGCAGACAGTTTGGCTTAAGAAAAAAAAAAAAAAGAATAGCTTTTTTAGTTCTTCAGTGGGATCTTTGGAATAATATAGCAGTTAGTGGTTATCAGAAATTAATATACCATCTGTGTCTTTTGACAAGTGGGTTTATGATGTTATACATGACATCTTATTTTTGATATGAATATTTTTAAGTGATTTAGTTATTTACAAGAATGTTTTAATTTAATGCCTTTTGTGTCAGTTAAAATACCCTCCCCAATCTGAGGAATGCTTTTCATGTCTGGTATATTTTCTTCTATTACTTTTTCTTTTTAATCCTTCTTACTTACTTACTTATATTTTATTACAATAAGAACTTTTAATATGAGACCTACTCTCTTAACAGATTTTTAAGGATATAACACAGCATTATTAACTGTAGATACCTCTTTTTTTTAATATATATACTTATTATTGGTCATTTGCGTCTTGTTTTTAAGCCTCACCTAAACATCTTTTTAACTTCCATTAGGAAGAATTTATTGGTGATGAACTCTCTTAGTTTTTCCTTGTCTGAAAAGATCTTTATTTTTCACTGGACCTTAAATGGTAATTTAGTAAGGAATATAATTCTAGTCTAGTTTAGACAGCCTCAACAGTCTAATTGCCTTTCCTTCTTAGGTAATCTGTCTCTTATTTCTGGATGCATACAAGATATTCTCTTTGTCTTTGGTGTTCTGTGATGTCACAAGTGGAATATTTCCATTTCTAATAAAATTTCAAGATTTTTGAGGATGCACTTATTCATATCCTCTTATTTTCTTTTTAATATTGGGAAAATCTAAAGAGATGCTTCTTTTTTTAATTTCATTATTGGTAATTTGTGTGTGTGTGTGTGTGTGTGTGTGTTTTATTAGATTAATGTTATTAGTTTATTAGTTTTTCCAAAGAATCCACTCTTCGCCTGGAATAAGAATAATGATCCCAAAAGGAAATTGTAAAATGCAGAAAGCAAATAAAGTAGCAAATAAATCTAAGTGAGTAAACTTAAGGAAATGATTACTGTAAAAAAGGAAAGCAATATAAGCTAAGAAAAAATAGGTTAACAATATAAGAGGAATAGATATAGAGTGGTGATCAGAGTTAAAGTGTTCACAATTGTTCAAACTGCTCAGAAGAAGGGCAGAGGCATTCCTTGGTCTTAGACATTATTAAGCTTAGTGTGTGATGGTAAAATTTAAGAGTAACCATTTAACGGAAGAAACAGAGTGTATAATTCCCAAATCATTAGAGAAGAAAATGCAACAAAAAATATATATCAATCTGAAATCAGCCAGAAAAGATTTTTTAAACAGAAACATAAAAAGGCAGCACAATTAAGGTGGTAAGAAGAAGTCAAAATAGATAGATAAATAGACATAAAATGAGCTGAACATATTTGTTAAAAATTAGTTAAAACATTGTTAATGGGACTTCCAGAGGAAGATCCTCCAGAAAGCTGGAATGCTGTACCTCTCTGGGAAGTTTTCAACCGTTAGTTATTTAAACATATTTTTGACTCATTCTCTCATGCCTCTGTTAGTAGTTTTATTCTATGTATATTGGTGGGCTTGGTGGTGTCCCACATGTCTCTGAGATGCTGTTCATTTCTCTTCATTCATTTTTCTCTCTCTCCTTCGTATTGCAAAACTCTAACAATCTATTGTCACACCTGGTGGTTATTCTCTCCATTCAAATACACTCTTGGGCCCTTCTGGTAGATATTTCATTTCTGTCATTGTACTTATTCACTCCAAAATTTCCACATTGTTCCCTATTTTTGTATACATGACTTCTTTATATTTATTAATAGTTTCTATTTGTCAAGATATTGTCCTCATACCCTCCCTTACTTCTTTAAGCATGGTTTCCTTTAGTTCTTTGAATATTTTTTTAAAGATTTACTTATTTATTTTTAAAGAGAGAGAGAGTGCACACGTAGGGTAAGGTGAGAGGGGAAGAGAGAATCCCAAGCAGGCTCTACGTGGAGCCGGATGCAGGGCTTGATCTCAGGACCCTGAGATCATGACCTGAGCCGAAATCAAGAGTCAGCTGCTTAACCCACTGAACCACCCAGGTGTCCCCTTTTGAATTTTTAACAGCTACTTTGAAGTCTCAGTCTGCTAAGTCCAATATCTTGGCCCTCTCACAGGTGGTTCTGTTGTATGGTTCACATTCCTTTTCCTTTTCATGTCTCATAATTTTTGTTGAAAACTGAACACTTTAGATAATATATTGTAGCAACTCTGAGTACTGATTCTTCCTCCCAACCATACCTTGCTATAATTATTACTTTATCTATTTTATGTCTTATAAAGAAGCCAAAAGGAAGAAAAGGAAAAATATATATTCATAGAGTTTTTAAAGTACGAACCTCATTAGTATAGCTCCTTCTTAGACACTTTTTTGTTGTTGTTTGATTGTTAATTCATTTCCCGACTTGCATAGACTATTTTAGCAAACTTTATTTCTTCCTGAAGTGTGAAGCCTACGTTTTGCTCAACAGGGGACTCAACCTAATGCATGCTGATGTCACTCGGGGATTATGGCAATTTTAGCAGGGCTTTATGGTTGTCTCTCTGTTTCTCTCTTAAGCCATCTTTCTTGGTATCACACCCAGTTGTTTGGCTTCATGAACTGCACACCAATTGTTCTATTGTTTTTTTAATATACCCTAGAGCTTAAATTGCTCCATTGTTTGATCTAATTAAATAAAAGCCTTTGATAGGAGTGGTTTTTGAAGCAAGTTGTTGAGGTTTGTTTTAACCCTAGGGTGGCTCTACTTAGCTGTCTCTTTCCCTGGTTTCTTTCTAGTGAACCAGCTTGCTTACAGTTTAGCTGATGCTCTCATGCAGCCACCAGCCCCCTCTTAATTGCTTACGATCAAGAGTACTCTAAGTCTTGAACTTTCCCACGCTCTGTTCCAAATAAGGTAAGTTTCCCTGGGGAGAGCTTTGGAGCTATCTCTCTGTTATTATGGCCTATTTCTTCAACTGAGCAAAATTCCAAGGCCACTGCTGTGAGGCTGGGGATGAAGACAGTGGCTATGCTTCTCTTGAGTGACACTTCTGCCTAATAAGCATGGTGCTGGGTGGAGGCAGTAGCCCCTGGCATTTCCTTGCTTCCCCAAGCATGGAACTTTTGCTTTACAATCATGCTCAGACAAGGGTGATCAGAGCAATCAGTATTCTTGATCTAAAGCCTCTGCCCTACAAGTTGGGCCTGATTGAAGGACGGGAGCCCTTACATTTTGGCCACACTCACCTGGAAATTGGTCTCTGCTATACAGAGGTAGAAGGGGGATGACAAATCCTGGTGGCTTGCTTCTGTTACAGAAATACAGTAGCCCTTCACTGAGAACGGGTGGGAGAGGGAGCCTCATCTTCTTCTTTTTTTTTTTAAGATTTTATTTATTTATTTGACATAGAGAGACATAGCAAGAGAGGGAACACAAGCAGGGGTGTAGGAGAGGGAGAAGCAGGCTTCCCCACGGAGCAGGGAACCCGATGCAGGGCTTGATCCCAGGACCCTGGGATCACAACCTGAGCTGAAGGCAGATGCTTAACAACTGAGCCACCCAGGTGCCCCGAGCCTCATCTTCTTGACTAAACCCAATCAGAGTATGCTTCCATCATGTCAAGCTCAGAAAGGGGAGCAGGAAGAGAGGGTCATGCCTCCAGGACCACAGATTCATACTTTTCTTACCAAGACTTTGTAAATTTTCCAGAATAAATGTTTCTTCTTTTACTGAATGTCCTAGAACATATGTCTGGAAACTTTAAATGGTTGTTATTTTCATAATATTTGCCAGTTATAATTATTTTACTTGGGAGAGGATCTGCAAGTCTTCTCAGACCTCCACTTAGGACACCGTCTTCTTCAGGAAGGTCTTTTTTAAGATACAAAAAAGTATAAACCATAGGAGGAATAGCAAATATATTTAAACGCATTAAGAGAGTGGAGCAACAGTAAAAAGATAGGTTACCTCTTGGGAGAAGTTTTTGGAAACAAATATAGCCAACAAAGAGCAGGTATGTAGAATATATAAAGAATTTCCCCAAATTAATAAGAAAGACCACAGTTCAATGGAAGAAAATGAACAATAGATATGAATTGACAATTTGTGGGAGAAAAAACCCAAATGGTAAAAATACTCATAGAAACATTCAACCTAAGTTATCATTTAGGTAGTGCATAGTAAAACCACAGTGAGGTTTTATACATTTGTACCATTATATACAAATCAGATTAATAAGAATTAAAATATCTTATGAACAATCCTCAGTGCCCAGACTTTGGATTCCAAATACCATTTTGCCTTAAAAGAAACCAGAGCTCCTGGGGGAAAGTGGAGGATTCCAGGTCTAGACAAAGCTAAATACAAGATAATACAGGGAATCTCCTGTCATGGTAGATATCAAGGAAGGTATCAAAACTGTCAAAGGCACTCAGGATCCAATTCAAGAAGGCTTCATTAGCCGAAATTGAGAAATCTTGAGCAATGTAAAGAACAAGAAGTAGAATGCATTGAAATTCATCAGATTTACTTGAATTCATGAGCTTTTATACATTTTTTATCATTATAAATAAAAGATAATGCAAAAAATAAATTTACTAGTTGTCATTGCA
The DNA here is from genome assembly GCF_003265705.2 of Callorhinus ursinus. Classification (NCBI taxonomy): domain Eukaryota; kingdom Metazoa; phylum Chordata; class Mammalia; order Carnivora; family Otariidae; genus Callorhinus; species Callorhinus ursinus. The sequence goes on from NW_027397093.1 coordinate 9,135,888, forward strand.
GGATGGCTGTAAACCAAGTCATTTTTCAAGAACTGGTAAATGGTGCAATGAGTCATCTTTATCTCATCTTTACTATATGAACCCTATCACTAAATAAGTTAATAGTAGAGGAAAGGATACTTTTATCTAAGAATTCCAGCTAGTCAACTAAGAAGGGATGAGAGAATCAGAATGCAGTATTTTGTAGCACCAAATGAATCAATGAATCTAGACATGAAGCATCAACTGCTAAAATCAAAAAAAGTGAGACAATCAGATATTGTGATGGAAAAATACAACACTAACCATTTAGCTTGTAGACCGGACTAATAATTTATAGGAACATGTCAAAAGACATCATGGAGAGGTAATCACTGAAATCTAGTTTATGGGAAATTCTACAGGACCAACTACCTACTTTCTAAATAAAACAAACACAGAAGAGGAAACAAACAAACAAAAAAAAATGAAAAGGGAATCTCTAGCCTCAAAAAAGATGTAAGAGATGTATCAACCAATGATGATATGCAGATTTGATTTGATACTGGTTAAAACAGACTATAAAAAAATTTTGTGATGATTATGGCACTGTTGGAAATGTACTATTAAAAAAGTATTTCTTTTTTTTTTAAAGTTTTCAAAGGGATTTTATTTTGTTTATTTTAATTTTTTATTGTTATGTTAATCACCATACATTACATCATTAGTTCTTGATGTAGTGTTCCATGATTCATTGTTTGTGCATAACACCCAGTGCTCCACGCAGAACGTGCCCTCCTTAATACCCATCACCAGGCTAACCCATTCCCCACCCCCTCCCCTCTAGAACCCTCAGTTTTTCAGAGTCCATCGTCTCTCATGGTTCATCTCCCCCTCCGACTTACTCCCTTTCATTCTTCCCCTCCTGCTATCTTCTTCTTTTTCTTTTTTCTTAACATATCTTGCATTATTTGTTTCAGAAGGACAGATCTGTGATTCAACAGTTTTGCACAATACACAGCGCTCACCATAGCACATACCCTCCCCAATGTCTATCACCCAGCCACTCCATCCCTCCCACCCCCCACCACTCCAGCAACCCTCAGTTTGTTTCCTGAGATTAAGAATTCCTCATATCAGTGAGGTCATATGATACATGTCTTTCTCTGACTGACTTATTTCACTCAGCATAACACCCTCCAGTTCCATCCACGTCGTTGCAAATGGCAGGATCTCATTCCTTTTGATGGCTGCATAATATTCCATTGTGTACATATACCACATCTTCTTTATCCATTCGTCTGTCGATGGACATCTTGGCTCTTTCCGAGTTTGGCTATTGTGGACATTGCTGCTATAAACATTGGGGTGCACGTACCCCTTCGGATCCCTACATTTGTATCTTTGCGGTAAATACCCAGTAGTACAATTGCTGGATCGGATGGTAGCTCTATTTTCAACTGTTTGAGGAACCTCCATACTGTTTTCCAGAGTGGCTGCACCAGCTTGCATTCCCACCAACAGTGTAGGAGGGTTCCCCTTTCTCCACATCCCCGCCAGCATCTGTCGTTTCCTGACTTGTTAATTTTAGCCATTCTGATGGGTGTGAGGTGGTATCTCATGGAGGTTTTGATTTGGATTTCCCTGATGCCGAGCGATGTTGAGCACTTTTTCATGTGTCTGTTGGCCATTTGGATGTCTTCTTTGGAGAAATGTCTGTTCATGTCTTCGGCCCATTTCTTGATTGGATTATTTGTTCTTTGGGTGTTGAGTGTGATAAGTTCTTTATAGATTTTGGATACTAGCCCTTTATCTATGTCATTTGCAAATATTTTCTCCCATTCTGTCGGTTGTCTTTTGGTTTTGTGGACTGTTTCTTTTGCTGTGCAAAAGCTGTTTATCTTGACGAAATCCCAATAGTTCATTTTTGCCCTTGCTTCCCTTGCCTTTGGCGATGTTTCTAGGAAGAAGTTGCTGTGGCGGAGATCGAAGAGGTTGCTACCTGTGTTCTCCTTTAGGATTTTGACGGACTCCTGTCTCACGTTTAGGTCTTTCAACCATTTGGAGTCTATTTTTGTGTGTGTGTGGTGTAAGGAGATGGTCCAGTTTCATTCTTCTGCATGTGGCTGTCCAATTTTCCCAACACCATTTGTTGAAGAGACTGTCTTTTTGCCATTGGACATTCTTTCCTGCTTTGTCAAAGATGAGTTGACCATAGAGTTGAGGGTCCATTTCTGGGCTCTCGATTCTGTTCCATTGATCTATGTGTCTGTTTTTGTGCCAGTACCATACTGTCTTGATGATGACAGCTTTGTAATAGAGCTGGAAGTCCGGAATTGTGATGCCGCCAGCTTTGCTTTTCTTTTTCAATATTCCTCTGGCTATTCGGGGTCTCTTCTGGTTCCATACAAATTTAAGGATTATTTGTTCCTTTTCTTTGAAAAAAGTGGATGGTATTTTGATGGGGATTGCATTGAATGTGTAGATTGCTCTAGGTAGCATTGACATCTTCACAATGTTTGTTCTTCCAATCCATGAGCATGGAACGTTTTTCCATTTCTTTGTGTCTTCTTCAATTTCTTTCCTGAGTATTTTATAGTTTTCTGAGTACAGATCCTTTGCCTCTTTGGTTAAATTTATTCCTAGGTATCTTATGGTTTTGGGTGCAATTGTAAATGGGATTGAGTCCTTAATTTCTCTCTCTTCTGTCTTGTTGTTGGTGTATAGGAATGCCACTGATTTCTGTGCATTGATTTTATAGCCTGCTACTTGACTGAATTCCTGTATGAGTTCTAGCAGTTTTGGGGTGGAGTCTTTTGGGTTTTCCACATACAGTATCATATCATCTGCAAAGAGTGAGAGTTTGAGTTCCTCTTTGTCGATTTGGATGCCTTTGATTTCTTTTTGTTGTCTGATTGCTGTGGCTAGGGCTTCTAATACTATGTTGAATAGCAGTGGTGAGAGTGGACATCCCTGCCGTGTTCCTGACCTTAGGGGAAAAGCTCTCTGCTTTTCCCCATTGAGAATGATATTCGCTGTAGGTTTTTCATAGATGGCTTTTATGATATTGAGGTATGTATCCTCTATCTCTATACTCTGAAGAGTTTTGATCAAGAAAGGCTGCTATACTTTGTCAAATGCTTTTTCTGCATCTATTGAGAGGATCATACGATTCTTGTTCTTTCTTTTGTTAATGTATTGTATCACGTTGATTGATTTGCGGATGTTGAACCAGCCTTGCAGCCCAGGGATAAATCCCACTTGGTCATGGTGATTAATCCTTTTAATGTACTGTTGGACCCTATTGGCTAGTATTTTGGTGAGAATTTTTGCATCCATGTTCATCAAGGATATTGGTCTGTAGTTCTCCTTTTTGATGGGGTCTTTGTCTGGTTTTGGGATCAAGGGAATGGTGGCCTCATAAAATGAGTTTGGAAGTTTTCCTTTCATTTCTATTTTTTGGAACAGTTTCAGGAGAATAGATATTAATTCTTCTTTAAATGTCTGATAGGATTCCCCTGGGAAGTCATCTGGCCCTGGGCTTTTGTTTGTTGGGAGATTTTTGATGACTGCTTCAACTTCCTTAGTGGTTACAGGTCTGTTCAGGTTTTCTATTTCTTCCTGGTTCAATTTTGGTAATTGATACATCTCTAGGAAAGCACCCATTTCTTCCAGGTTATCTAATTTGCTGGCATAGAGTTGCTCATAATAAGTTCTTATAATTGTTTGTATTTCTTTGATGTTGGTTGTGATCTCTCTTCTTTCATTCATGATTTTGTTGATTTGGGTCATTTCTCTTTTCTTTTGGATCAGTCTGGCCAGGGGTTTATCAATCTTGTTAATTCTTTCAAAGAACCAGCTCCTAGTTTCATTGATCTGTAAGAAAGTATTTCTTAAGGTGTGGTAATGTTATGGGGGTTATTATTTAAAATACTTCTTACAGTTCTAATGTAATAAATATTTACAGATTAAATGATAGTGATACCTATGCCTGAGGTTTGCTTTAAAATGACATGTGGTAGAGATATACTGTGAATAAAAGTACAAATGAAGCAAGATGGGCCATGAGATGATAACTCTTGGAACTGAATGATGGATACACAAGGTCTATTATACTGTTCTGTCAATTTCTCATATGTTAGCAATCCTCCATTAAAAAAAGTAAAAATTTTTTGACAGCACCAAATTTTAGTAAGGATTTGGAGCAACAAATACTCTTAAAGACTGCTAGGAAGAGGGGAAACTGTATACGTTAGGTAGAAATATAGTAATCTCAAGACTATTTGAAGATGTGCATGATCTACAACCAACTAATTCCTCTCCTTCATATATACTATACAGATACCTTCACAGATGTATGCAAGAATGCAGGCAAAATATTTTCAGAACAGCACATTTTTGCATGTGAGAAAAATTGGAAGCAACCTAGCTGTCCATCAACAGGAAAATAGACAGACTGTGGTATATCCATCAAATATATTTCAATAGAGCAGTAAAAGTTAATGAACTATAGCTACATAAATCAACTTTGATGACTCTCACAGACACAATCCTGAGGTGAATAAAAGAGAAAGGAAAAAAGCCAATTTTAGAAGAACCCATGTATTTTACATAAAGTTTTAAATGTATTTAACAATGTGATACCCACATATATACAAGAATAATTGCAGATGGTGTAAAATTATAATGAAATGCAAAAGAATGACAGGTGCCAAACTCTGGGCAGTAGGTACCTGTAGAGGAGGGAGGTAATGTGTTTGAGGGAGGATCTAAAGCAGGCATCAGTAATGCATTAACCGGTATGCTTGGTTTTACACATTTTACACAAGTGCCTATTTTAATATTTTTATATCATTTTGTAATGTTTGGAGTTTCACAATTTTTAAATGTCAAAATGTATGAAGGAATAAAATAGAGGTTAGGAGCATGATGGAGTCTGAGCACAAAAGAGGGAGCATAGACCCAGCCTGGGCAATTATAGGGAGCTCCATGGCAAGGGGATATTTGTGCTTTGTCTTGAAGGATGAAAATGAAATGACCTCTTTCTTTCTTCTAAGAGACAGAACCAGAAAGAATGTTCAAAGTAAGATGTGTCATTGTTGTTGCTGTTGCTGGGCCTGCAGGCTAAATCGAGGGTGCTGATTTTTTTCTTTTCTTTCATTCCTTCTCTCCTTCTTCCTTCCTTCCTTCCTTCCTTCCTTCCTTCCTTCCTTCCTTCCTTCCTTCCTCCTTCCTTCCTTCCTCCTTCCTTCCTTCCTCCTTCCTTCCTCCTTCCTTCCTCCTTCCTTCCTTCCTTCCTTCCTTCCTCCCTTCCTCCCTTCCTCCTTCCTTCCTTCCTTCCTTCCTTCCTTCCTTCCTTCCTTCCTTCCTTCCTCCTTTCTTCTCTTTCTCCCCATCCTCTTGAGTTTCTTCTTTCTTTTTGCCATCCAGCTAAGAATGGTTCTAACATTTTTTTCAAAGGTTACATTTTAAATGGCTATATAAGTCTTCACATGATATCCTCTGTCTGGTTTCTTGGTCCACAAAGCTTAAAATATTTACTGTCTGGCACTTTCAAAAAAAAGTTTGCTGATCCCTGGAACTTTAAATGTTTGTTTCCTAGTAAGTTTGGGTGATCCTGGTTCAAAAACAAACAAACAAAATCACTTTTAGTTATGAAACTTCTTGTGGCATCAAGGAAGTAAATGCGGTTTTATATTAATTGCAAAGGACAGAATTATAACTAAAACTCCTTTCAGCAAAAGGAGTAAAATATTGGCTTATGAGTCTGAAAGTCCAGGGTGATGGCTTCAGGCGCAGCAGGATCCAGGTGCTAACATGATATTGTAAGAATTTTGTCTCTGTGTCCCTAGACTCTGCTTTCCTCTGTGTTGACTTCATTCTCAGGCAAGTTCTCTCACTGTGGGGGAAAAGATGGCCTACAGTAGCTCCAGGCTTAACACCAGGCAGCTGTGCAACCCCCCATTCATGATTGTTTCAGGAAAAGTCTGAGAATACGTATTCCCTTTCCTGGCTTGGATCAAGTGTCTCCCCCTGAGAGATGTAGGGGTTCCAAATGTCAGTTAATTATTGTGATGTGTGCCATGATTCCCACTGATTTCTACTATAGCTAGGAAAAAAACAATCTAAAGAGTTGAATTTTCAAAAGTGTTATTAAGAAACCAATAACTGAGAACGGGTGGGAGAGGGAGCCTGAAACTGGGGGTGGGTAGTACACCATCTTGGAAAACAGAGCCCAAAAGTGTAAAAAAAAAAAAAAAAAAAAAAAAAAGACAAGACTGTTCCACAGAAGGAAGGATGAATTGACATGTTCCCTAAACATTTGATGGCAGTTGTTTACCCAACAGCTATTTGCCTTCACTCTCCCCTCCGTCTCAAGATCCCAAGGCTGATGTTAAACTGACTGTCCCTGCACTTTGGGTATAATACGTTCTTCTATACTTCCTGTTTAATCTGCTTACTTCTTGGTGTACCACGTGTCTGGATTACTTCTGTTTTGGTTTCGGGATGCAGCTTGGAATTTACATTTGCCGTCTTCTTGTAACTCAGTGACTTTTTTGCCCTGGTTTCTCAATAACACTTTTGAAAATTCAACTCTTTAGATTGTTTTTTTTCCTAGCTATAGTAGAAATCAGTGGGAATCATGGCACACATCACAATAATTAACTGACATTTGGAACCCCTACAAGACAAGTAGACCTTTGCCTTGTATTTTCAACATAATTACAGCGTCTTCGGGTGGTAATGTACCTCTTTCTCCAGATTTACCAAAGCCTGAGTAGGAATGGGGAAAGGAAAGGAGGAGGTGGAGAGGTCACAGTTTCTACCATATTTACTGTGCAAAGTTGGTGGAAAGCACACTTCCTCAGTTCTAGATACCACCCTTAGTGATTGCCATCAACACACCACCTGATTAAACCACACACTCTATAAGTCATGCCGGGGAATCAGGCCATGGCAAAACTCGCAGGTTTTGTTTAAGCAGAACTTGCATATCCTTGCTTAAAGCAGGAAGTCTTCCTAAGTAATAAATTCTGTGGGGGAACAAAAAGAAAAGGAAATGCACACAGATATGGACTACCCAGACAAGTTCCTTGGATGTCAAATTTGGAAGCAGAGATATCGGGATTTTAGGAAACTCTCCTCTTTGCACTGAGCCAGACTAGAGTTAGGGCTACTGGACCCGTCCTTTGGCAGCCAAGTGCAAAGAATGTCTGCCAGCAACCATCTTCCCAGGCCTGATACAACCAGCCAAGCCTCGGTCCATATCCCCCATGTTGCTGATCACCTCCCAGTTGCATAGACTCACTTACACCGGGGCCACTACTCCATTGCTGCCACTGGGACTGCCGCCCCCTCGGTGGATACTTCTAGTCCTTCCCATGCACAATTCTCTAACTAGAAGCTGGTTGTCCCAGTCCTGGCTATAGCGGCCCCTAACACAGTGGGTCCTGTGTGAGTGGAAGTCACCATTCAAGCGGTCAGGGTCCTAGTGTTAGCCACTTGAAGCAACTATCTTTCCAGAACAAGCACTGAGGGACAAGTAGTGCAAACCTCAGAAAGCCCACCTCCATTCCCTCTAACTCCTGATGACGTATACCACATCCTCTACCCCATACCGACGGCAGGCACATCTTCCACAGAGCATGGCTCAGCCAACAAGGCAGCTGGGGGATCTCGGCAGCCCAAATGCCTGGGTTTGAGTCTTCCTCTGCCGACGACTAGCTGTGTGGTCTCTGTTTCATCTCCGTTCCTCAGTTTCCCTGTTTGAAAAAAACGGGGATGAGCATCTTCACCCTTAAGAAGACTGAGAGAGTTAATCCCGGGAGCTGTGCTCAGACGATGCCGTGCACATAGCGCTGTAAGTGATCAAAATAACTACCCATCAAATGCTAGGTCTTCTTTAGACACAGCTGTTCAGTTTCTAAGAAGTCACATCTGCATTTCCAAAACTGGGAAAGGAAACCTGTCAAAAGTAATGACAGGCTGAGAAGGAACTGAGCAAAAAGAAACCCAGAAAGGACCAATCAAAAGGCCACTACCCTGCCAATCCCGGGAAACAGCCTCTAACCAGTCCTGGTTCCCATGAAGCCCATAACAGAAACCTCTCCCCCCCTCCCAGGATTGGAGACAGAGCCAACAGGAGGACGAAAGGCAGCAGAAGGCTCCAGCCAGCAAATTAACAAGCTTCTGTATGTTAAAAAGAAAGAAGAAAGAAGAAAAGAAAGAAAGAAAGAAGAAAGAAAGAAAGAAAGAAAGAAGAAAGAAAGAAAGAAAGAAAGAAAGAAAGAAAGAAAGAAAGAAAG
>NW_027397093.1:9144161-9390740 GCF_003265705.2 Callorhinus ursinus
AAAGAAAGAAAGAAAGAAAGAAAGAAAGAAAGAAAGAAAGAAAGAAAAAGAAAGAAAGAAGAAATTGGGCAGAAGTCCCTAGCTGTAGCTACTGAGATGCTTCCTGGAGGAAGGTGGCTGACTTTTTATCAGATGTGTCACTCGGTGAAATAATTGCCGGCTATAATGGTGCAAGAGCAGGCTGCTCAGAGTACTATTTATCCATGTCTGTTCTATCTTTCACCTTCAAAGCACCCACTGCCTCACAGAGCACATCAAAATGACACCACTGTTGTTAATGACAGTGGTCTAACGCAATACACAGAAGTCAAATGATTTCTCTAGATAGGCAAGAAAATAAAAACCTCTCACGGAGCAGCTAGGCTTGTGTGTGTGCACATCTTGATGCTCCACTTTAATTCGCGGGTGGGGGAGATGGAACCGGATTGCAGATTTATTCACCTTTCCGAAACACTAGAGTTCCAGGAAGGTGAGAGGGGAGGAGACGTAAGACCAGTCAAGAGGCTACAGGAAGGGGATTATTTCTCTGGTTTTCCCAGTAATTTGTCCCCGTGTTGCTGATGACCAGGTCTCATTGGGATATCAGAAAAAGCACGGGAGCAATTATGAATAAGAGGAAAAAGCTTCCATTGCCTTTTACTTCCGTTCCACTTCAGCAACCTACTTGTACCACCACACCTTTATCTGGCCACCTCCCTCCACCTCTCCTGACACGCCCTGTAGGCAAGTGACATTTAGACATCATGGCATCCTCAGATAAGGCTCCCCATCAGTTGTCTTCATCCTGGGATTATTTCCACCCTGCCTGTGTGGTTAATGTGGCTTGATCAAATCAACTACACTCTCTTAGACTCCTCAGTTTCATCTTCTTCTTGACCTTGTGCTCATGTATCCTGCAATTTTCATATCTTCAGGGTCAACACACCCATCCCTTCTCTTTGAATCTATCTCCAAGCTAGCCACCAAGAGCGCATGTTGAGAATTGGATAACCATGATGATGAGATACTTTACATACTTACGATTCCCAGTCTCACCTGAGCCTATATTTCTCCATAATCCATTTCCTCAAATTGGGTCATTTCTATAGCAGCCCTTCAAGAAGTTCAGCGTGCATGACAGCCAACGGAGGGGATTACAAAACACATTTTTTTTTCTGGGCCCTATTTCCAGAGATTCTGATTCAGTCAGTCGGGGTGGAGGGAGCCTAAGTTCTAGCAAGCTTCCAGGTGATATTCATGATATCGGCCCATGGGTCACACTTTCGAGAGCACTAACATAAAGCTCCTGGCATATAGTAAATTTTCATTACATTACTGCCTTAAAAGATCTCAGTCCTTTCGTTTCCCTACTTCAACAGACCTCTTCTACTTGGCAACAATAATAAAAATTACTCTAAAATTAAAAACTCTTTTAACTTACTTTTTCCCTTCTAAAGTCATGTTCTTACCCAACTCTAACTCCCACCTTTGTGTGTCAGAGGAAGCAGCGGCTTCCTTGGTAGCTTCTTGAAGTAGATGAGTCAATGGGAGGTTTACAGATGAAGATCCAAGGCTGGTCTTCAGCTGACTTACTCTATCATCTGCCCTCACCGCTACAGTGAAATAAAAGCACAAAAGGAGAGGGACCTCCTCCTGGCCAGACCCCAAAGTCTGACACAGCTGACCCTTTTTCTCTTGACTCTTGAAAATGGAAATGTACATTACAAACAGAATAGTAGCAAGAGCAAGGATCTTGGAGTCAGGCAAACCTAAGCTTATATACAAGCTCCATCATTGTCTACCTGCATGGCCTTTGGAAGTCACCTTAACCTTTTCTCCTAAATACAGTTTTACTGATTATTATAGATATGAATCTTCGACTTCAAATTCTGCGGTGCAAGAAATAGAACTTCCTTTATTTTTCTCCAATGTTTGGATCCCCCATTTGGCTAGGGGCAAATAGCCAGTCTCAATCATTTCAAGGGTTTCCCTTTTCTTTTCCCTAGATTCTTGCTTTGTCTTGGGGATTCATATAGTTCTAAGGTTTGGGTTGAGGATTTCTGATCCTGGATTAGTCAGGACCCACCCACACTGACATCTGTGAGATGTCCATTCCCATCTGGTTTTTCTGTCTGTCCATGCAGGTTGCCCTGAGTCGTGCCTCATTCCTGAACCCAAAGCTTCATCCGGCTCACCCTCATCTGAGCTAGTTTCATGCCCTTTGTGAGTGGACAGGAGCCAGTCTGCTGCTCCCTGACTTTATTGGTCTGTAAGACACTTGGTGGGGTTCTTTAGGACCTTTTCCCATTTCCTTGCCACTCTCCACTGCTCTTGCAGCTTGCTGAGACACGAGGAACTCTTTGAGGCTGCCTGTAGCCCATCCTGCTGGACACACCCTGGCCTTCCCCCTTCCCAGGGCTCTCACTGTTAATCAGAGACATAGCTCTCTTGGTTTTCAAATTCCCTAAAGCTATTTATTTGGGGGAAAATTAAAGTCCTAGGCTCTTTAAAAATCAAAAGGCTTTTCCTCCTACTTTCTTTTATAATATTCAGTCTATGAATTGATGGGCTCCACATGGGAAAAGACTGATAGGTACAAAGAGATTGCAAGAAAAATGTCAGTTAATATTTCAAAACATCTTAACCACATGTATAAAGTGGGATAAGATGATTTTTAGGCTTCTATGAGGACTAAATGCCATCACACATGTTAAGTTCCTAGCAGTGTCTGATTTGAAACATACTAGATAAATATGGGTTCCTTTCCCTTGGTTCCTCCTGGCTTTCTGACCATGTGTCTTTTCCTCCATGGCTTTTCTTTTCCTACCCTTTACCTACCTTTGCTTTAAGATCTAGCACTTCCTCCTGAACAGCCACAGACATTCCACCCTCTTCTTGCCCAGAACTGTACTTGGTGTTATCTCCCCACATTTCTTGTTCTTCTTGGATGTCTTGTTAGAAATAGCACAACATTCACAGCCGTGCTTAAGGGGGAATCCTTAGCACCAATCTCGATGTCTTCCTTCTGTGCCAATACCTGACATTTCTAACCACCTCCCAGTCAATGGGTATTTCTCCATTTTGACCCTCCCATCAATTTTCACAGCCACTGGCATGGCTGGGGCCTCAAAATATCATAAGTCACATCTTATGCTCCGAACCGGCCCCCCACCTTCCTGCTTTAAGCCATCCTCTGACAATATTCTATTTCTAATGCTTAGATGTGATTATGTCACCACCAACCCCCCCAAGCTTAAGTATTTACAATGGTGCATTACTCCTAAAAAGTAATGGCGTTGAAAGGCCTCGAATATCTAGTGCCAATCTGCACATCCCTCTTTACTGCTCTCTTTCCTTTCTCCTCTGGCCTTCACACACATCTCAAATCAGTGCTCAGCAGTGATCTTATAGAGGATGACCAACTGTGACATGGTACAAGAACTTAATTACTACTAAAAAAATCTAGGTTTGGATATATATAAAAATTATATAAATATAATTATATAATTACACAAATATGTATTATGTAAACATAACTGTATATATACTATATTATATACATAAGTTATGTTAGATATACTATATTATATACATAAGTTATAATGTACACATAATTATATACAATATAGTGTATATATAGTACATATATTATGTATATGATATAATGCATATATAGTATATATATGATTGTTTTTAAGAGACCTCAATCCTTTCCTTCCCCCACTTGAGCAGACCTCTTCTACTTGGCAACAGAAATAAAAATTACTATGAATACAAACTCTTTTAACTTCTTTTCTTATAGGTTACTTTCTTATATATATATATAATAGTATCTATAACATGCTATATCAAGTCTATTTAATATAATTGGATAATATATATGATATATATGATAAATTATATAATGGAGAGTTTCTGTAATAGAGTCACATTCATAGCAGATGAAAAAGAAAGAATAAAGAAAAAAAAGAAAAGGCTAACCTCAATATCCTATCCACATCATCATGATGTTTATTGCATAGTCCAATCCTTGGAATAGAGAAGATCCTCAACAAACAGTTCCTGAGTAAATAAATGTGCCCTTGGAGGCCTGGCAGCAGCTCTCCTCTCTGCCTTGCTGGGAGCTCCTAATGCATGGAGATCACGTGACACCTTCCTTTAAGCACACTCTCGCTGGGAACGCCCCTTTCCCACCTGGGCAGCTGTGTTTGCCACCACAATACTCATTTTTCAAGTTCAACTTAAATATCAATTCCTCTGTTAAGTCTTTGTTGACACTGTGGATCGCTTCTCCCTTCCCAGGGAAATGAGTTGTTTTTTTGTACTTCTGCACCATTTGGTGAGTGCAGTTTCCAAGTGCTCTAGCACTACGGAGTCCTTATTTGGTTTATGTATTATATCCTATTCTCTCATTACAAAGTGAGCCCCTCAAAAACCCTATTTTCTTTCGATTCTAGCATCAGTATGCATAGCAGACACTGAATTTTTGTTTGGTTTCATTGGGTGGAGAACTTAAAGGTCAGAAGATTAAAAGCTGTTTACCCAAACATTGAGCACGCGTGCCTGGGTTTTATTTTTAAGCAACACCATGATGCTTGCCTTCTAGGATTTTAGAATCATCTTTACCTAGTAATACTTCCTTCCTCCTGTTGGCTCCTCAGCCACAGATACAGGGAAAATTCAGGTCCTTGTTCCCCAGGAGTCCTGAGAGGACAGCAGGCTATAAATCCATGGATTTCTTGTGTCCAAAATTCAAACACTCCACTGAACAAATATGTATTTGAAGACCCTCTGTCCAAACCAAAGCAGTGTTATGGAGCAAGTAGCAGGACTATGGGAGCTTAGTCACAGAAGGTCAAGGAAATCTTGTCCTCCTGGCACACAGAATTTTAGAACATAGTGGGATGTCCATTTTGCAACCCTTCCCAAACATACCCATTTGGTTACAGTGCGCTGTAGTTCTTGAGACACATCTGCTCCTTTTTCCAATGAATGGTTGAAATATACGGTCCAGTTTTTGAAGATAAACCCATTTCCTTACTTGTTTGCACAGCGTTTCTGCAAAGACAAAGACAAACTCTTCTCATTGGCAAATTTCCTACTTCTAGCTGGAGTTTATCTTGTTGCTTCACTGTAAACCTTTGGTTTCCACTTATGTCCCTCTAGGGAAAAAAAAAAAAAAGACATTCCAGAAATTGTGGAGAACAATTTTTCAAGTAGTTTGCTCTGACTCAACCGAAAAATTATTTCAACATCCCTGAGGTATCCTAGCCCCCAAAGCTCTATCCACAGTCCAGCTGGTCTCACTCCCCAAATGCAGAAGCTAATCATTGAAGCTGCATCCCCCCGATTTAATATCTTTTAATGGACAGCTAAAAGCTTGGCCACCACATCACACCTACCATAGTGTCAATCAGTTGGAGGAAAAAAAAAAACATCTTGATGTCCATCAAGAAATCCTTGGGGATGTGGTAACCTGTTATGATGCATTACCTTTTGACCACTGTGACTCGAAGGCTCTAGCATCAAAGAGCATGTGCCAGAAATAATTAGAAGTTAATCTTAATTACATTCACATATAAATGAAGTATTTAGCTCTGGAGTGTTTATACTGCCTGGACATGTTTATACTATACTGGGGAGTCCATCTTCCTGGTGCTACCACCAGTATCGCTATTAATCAGAAGTAGTGGGTTGAGATTCAAAGCTATTGCCCTAACACTACAGATATTTAATACCAATGTGATTACTATTATCCTGTATTAATGTCCTGCCACAAGTGTTACCAAGGCCAGTAGAGCAAACTGACTAATTTTCAATGCCCCTAGCACCCTGCGGTGAAAGAGATGGATTTTCCAGGAAACAACCATTGTGGAAAACAGCAATATATAGGGCCGAGGCTGGCCTTACACATTTTAGTGGTTACAAAAATGTCTCTCCCTACCCCTCGTGAGTTACAGCTCACTAAGGTACGACACTGAATCACCGTATCTCTCTCAGTAACTGTTCTGTTGTGCCTGGCTCAGAGGCATTCATCTGAATGACACCGACCTCAAAATGGGAATTTGGGCTCTAAATCTTGAGCATGTGATATTTTTCTTTATGGCCAAGATTTCAGAGAGCCCAAAAGAAGAGAGAGAATCACCAGCACACACCTGACTTGCACTTGTTCACAACTCATCTTGGCCATTGCAACATCCTGTCCTTAAAATGACCTTACAGAAAAGAAGAGCTAAAGGGAACAGCTACGAGAATGAGAATGGCCGAGGAGTAAATAAAACAACAGGGAGGGAGGCAGGGGCCGTGGTGCCCAGGCTGAACCAGAATAAAACAAATTCATTATACTGTAAATTGCTCACGCTATATGGGAGCCTATTATGAGGAGTTTGTGAGAACTGGAGGAGGGGTGGATTCCTACTATATCCAAGCCCATTGATCACTCCCAAATCCCCAGAGACAAAGAAATCTAGCTCCTGATGGATTGCTCGTGGTTGTAGAGGGCAAGTGGAGAGTAGGTAAATTAAGGTCCCAGATAACCCTATTTATGGTGCGAAGAACATTACAGGTCTTTCTGCTGCATTTGGGCTGTGAATGCTTGCAGATAATTTGCCATGCTGAGGGCCCAGGACAGGGCCAGGCAGAGTGTCTTAGTGCTCAGTATATTTCTGTTGACTTCAAGAGGATCATCATGGAGTGTTAAGGCACTTCACAAGTAGTAAGTACTCAATAAATATCAGTGATTCAGTGGCTATACAATCACCTCCTCCATTTAAGCATCCTGCTCCACTGTGGATGTATAATCCAATTCCAAGATGTCTGAGCCTTCTCGTCCTCACATCGTTGCTTCATTCATTTGCTCATTCATTCATTCATTCATTTGATGAATATTGACAAAGCAGTTACTATGTGCTAGGCCTTATCGATCACATGTTCTGGAGTGCCGTAAAAGCTTTGGCATCAGGTGGATCTGTGTGCAAATCCTGGCTCTCTGATATTGAGTAAGTTCCTTACTGTCTCTGAGCTTGTTTCTTCATCTGCAAAGTGAGTACAAAAATAGTGCTTCCCTTGGGTTATTGTGAGGATTAGAAGAGCCTGCGTAGTGAGATATTTAGGACAGGGTTGAACACATGGTAATCTCCATAAATTGTAGTGTCTTAAAGGGCCTGCCTACATCTGGGCATCACTGTCACCCCCTCCCCTGTTTTACACAGCTCTTGTTAATATTGTCTTCCCTGAATGCAATTAGTTCTCATTATCTGTTTTGTCAAGTTTGGTTCTTGACTTTTGCATTTACATGGTGGTCCTTCTTTGTTGACCTATTATTCCATGAATCCCTACCTTTGGCTTTTCCCATGGAGAAATATAATTGCAAAAGAGCCCAGGTTGTGAACAAATTATGAGCTGTGGACTGAGTCCAGATGAAGGTCAGTGCAGGGAAAGCTCACCCTCACACAGGTAGATGAATAGCATCCTTGTAGAGAAAAGCAGGATGGGGCTCAGAAAGGAGAGGAACTGATGAGCATCTGATGACTATCCCAAAGAGGGTAGGGCATATGCTGTAGTGTGGGGACTGCCCTAGAGCATGGGGATGTCACAGGGGGAAGTTGGGGAGGATAGTGCTCCACAACACCTGGATGAGGAAAAAGAATATTTGCCATATGAACTATTGGTGGGGGCCATCAGTAGTCATGTTTACCCTATTTCTTCATCTCTAGCCTTTAATTTCAGTCCCACTGGCAGGAAGAGAGTGTCCTGAGCCCCTTGGCACTGTCCAGTCTTAGGGTAGGATCCAAGAATATAATTCTTAAAAATAGACTGCTAAGTAGCAGAGAGATGAGAAAGAGGCTACTACGGCCTCTGAATGTCAATGTTTCTGCTTTTCAAGTGGGATTCTTCACTCTCCAAAACTCTGAGCCGAGTTTTATGAATGTCTGTATATGGGCATTGTTTTTCTGAGGAGAGGGTCATTAAATTTCATCAGATTCTCAAAGAGGACTGCAAATTGTCCCTGCCCTGACTTGTTCAGAGGAATGAAGTGGGATGGTCTATGCCCCTTTGACACCCAACAAACATTCTCATGTCTCCCCACTGGGGAGAGTAGAAGGACAGAGAATACAGGACCAGCCCCTCCCAACCTCACTTCTGTGAAAGGAATCTTTACTTATTATTTGAATAGTTTTATTATTTAAAAAAAGAAATAGTTTTATTCTATAAAAAATATGTAAAACTGGTCAGGGAAAATGAAAAGTAGGATCATCTAGCTGAAGTGGGTCCTTCAGTTTTTGCATCCACCTGCTGTGGTAGCCAGGCATCGTGTAAATGATGGGCAATGTCTCTTCAATGTCTGTGGTTTCAGCCTTGGACTGCCACCACACCACATACTTTATATTAATTTCTCAACTGAGCACTTCATTTCTCATTTTCTTGTTTTCATTCTTACTATATCTTACTATATCCATTTTTTCCAAGATGAGTGACCCAGGCAGAGAGACTTGAATAGCAAGAGAGGGGAGTTTTAAGTTCAGCCTGGCTGACACTGAGAAGCTGAGAACATCATAGAGAGGAGGAGGTACAAAAGAGCTGGCCGTAGGAAAAACTAGAGAGGGACACAAAGGCCAAGTCATAGAAGGTCTTCTCAGGAGAGTGAAGAAGTTCCAACTTTCATGAGTGAGCATTGGAATGCTGCTTTCACAGGAATGCATACATAGACGTTGCTTTTAGAAAGACCTTGATGGCCTCAGTATAGAGAACGGGAGGTACCACAGTGGAGAACTGAAGAAAATCAAGGAGGCTGTGGTAGTGGTTTAGGCAGAAGATCATGACCTGAACCAGCAGAGTGGCAAAGTATGGGGAGAAGTGCAGGGAGTGTCTATGAAGTCATGGACCAGTAGAGGGAGAGAGAAGTATGTAGCCTCTAAGTGACTTCACACTCAAGAGGTTTTGTTTCCACCATCTTCATAAAGGGTAGGAAAGTAGAAGTTACCTGCAAACCCAGCATAGTGATAGATAGTATAGATGTGAGTACATACATGCATATATGAGAGTGTTTATTACCTAGTCCTTTATGGAAAGTGTTCAACTGCACATGGCACAAGTCATGTCAGAATTGTCTGCCTCTGCAAAGTAAAAGAAAATACAACTTCAGTGGTTTGCACAAACTTGGACTATTTTCCTCACAGAGGGAGGGGGTTGGTTCAAAGATGTCAGAGCAGGTACCACTTTTGGAGTTGTCCTCATTGTCACAAGATGGCTGCTAAAGCTCCATCCATTATGTAGTCAAGGCCATGGAAAGATGAAGTGGGAAAAGCTGTGCCAGCATTATGTGTCCTTATATGAGGAAAGGGAAATATTTTGTGAAAGACATTCCCAGAAGACTTTTGTTTATTCCTCATGGACACTGGCTACCCCTAGCTGCATGGAAAACTAGTTTGTTATGGAACCTGGACTGGATCGCTCAGCAGAAGAACCAAGCAGCACTTGGAGATCTTGGAGGATAGGAAGTTTATTTAACACCGGCGGGCTCAGAGGAGATTGATCTCCAAAGGTCTGAGCCCTGAGCACAATCAAAGGGGCAATTTATACACTTCTACTTCCACATACTTGGCACTTTTGGTGCATGCTCGAAGTGGGGCAGGGAGAAGAACCTGGATTGGTGCCCACAGGAAGCAGAGCAGGGATAAGAACCCAGAAGAGCCCCGGGGCAAGGACGGGGACTCTCTTGCTGGCTCGGTCGGCTATCTTAGGACACAGATTTTCCTTATCATTCCCCCCCTTTGATGCCCCTTTAAACACCTACTTTAGAGGTCGTCATTTTCATCTTCTAAGGGGTGATAGTGAGTAAGGAGTAACTGGAGTCTGATTTTAGCAATTTGAGTAGTGATAAACCTAGTAAGGGCATTAAGAATACAAGGGCCAAATGTTACTACAAGGAGAAGCAATAGGAGGGGCTGACGAGGGGGGCAAACCAAGGGAACCATTGTGAGAGGGTATCCCACCAAGTTGTCCACTGGAGTGTTTCCCACCGGCAATGTACTCATTCCTGTAATTCGGTCAGAGTTTCTTGGACCACCCCCGACTCATTAGCATAGAAACAACATTCCTCCTGTAAGAAGAGGCAGAGCCCCCCTTGTGTGGCCAT
This sequence comes from Callorhinus ursinus, assembly GCF_003265705.2. Taxonomy (NCBI): domain Eukaryota; kingdom Metazoa; phylum Chordata; class Mammalia; order Carnivora; family Otariidae; genus Callorhinus; species Callorhinus ursinus. The sequence goes on from NW_027397093.1 coordinate 9,154,279, forward strand.
GAGCAAGTTGAGCCCACACCTGTTTTGGAGGACCACTGAGGCCAATGAACGAGTTGGCGCTGCAGGGCCAGGGCCAACTGAGTGAGGGTGGAAAAATCTGCCATGAGTTGTTGAGTTAACCCCTGGTACTGAACCTGAGACATTCCGATGCCAGTGGTGCCGAGGGCAACACCTGATGTGGCCAGCAGGCTCATGATAAGAGGGATGGCCACGGGGGAGTGTTGAGGGCGGCTAGGAGGTCTCCACATGAATGGGGCATTGCTCCTGGGGAGGACTGAAAGATCGGGTAAGAGACTGAAAGATCGGGTAAGAGACAAGCATGTATGATTGATCGCTCGGGGTGATGCAGATATATACAGCTTGATCATAAGCCAGAAAAGTGTTGTTAGGCACACAGACCCGACTGTGGCCCGCAATGGGAGAGTAGGAGTTGCCATACAGCAGTACCAGAGCCCGAAAGGGATAATCTGAGGTCCCTGGTGCCGAAGTGAGAGGTGACACAGTAGATTGGTTGAGGATGACACCTAGGTATTGGAAAGGACCGGACTTCATACAGATCCAACAGTCAGACGCTAGGGGTGGATTCAAGTGGTTAAGCACTTGGTGGGAGGCGTTAATCATACCTAATAGTTGCGCTATAGATGCTTGCTGCATGTGGATGGGGGGCCCAGGGATGCACCAGGTCGAGTTACTTTCTGTCTGACTCCGGGGGTTGATTGTAAGGCTTGGAGTGAACATGGACTTAATCATAAATTTGGCCAAAGGGTCGGTCCCCATAGGGTGATATTGGCCCAACAGGAGAATGATTCCTGTAGTCCATGATGTGGCACTGGGTTCTAAGACTGAGAGGGTGAGTGGTATACAGTGATTGTTGGGGCAAGAGGATGGGGCAGCCTTGCATGACAAGGAAATCCAGATGTCACTGTGCTGTTTGAGGTGCCACCACCTGGTGGACCAGCATTTCCTTCCCGGCCAAGTTGCCACCCATGACTTGAGTCCCCAGGCTTGCGAGCAGAACTGAGAGCAGGTGTTTGGCTGTTGAGGCATAGGGCCTCCACTGATGTAGATATCTACCAGCCAGTAACCTGAGTGAGGGCCATGGTAGGAACACCATCTATGAGGTTCCCAGGAGGTATCAAGAGGCTGGCATCCTTCAAAATGGAGGTTAACCTTTGGTGTGTGCCCATCCCAGGTGGAAGAAGTCGGTGGGGGCTCTGGTATGGGATTGAGGGGAATAAACTGGAAAGTCCATTTGCCAATATGAGAGTTTGCTCCCCTTGCCTGGCTGGGGAAACTAGAGGCAATTAGGAGGAACAGCACACCAGGTAGCAGAAGACCAGGACTGACTGGGGCCAGGAAAGCCATGGTGAAATGCATTCAAGAGTAGACAGCAGAGGGCCAGTAAAAGTGGGATCTGTGACCTTAGGTTGAGGGAGCCATCGTGGCTAACTCATCGGCAGATGAAACCTGTGGACAAGTAAGTGCAGTAATACACCCTAGGGACACCCAATAAACAATGACAGTAGTAAGCCTCTGGGGGAAAGTCCAGTCAGGAGGGGCAACAGTGTAGAGTCTGACTCCGAAGATGAGGGAAATCATGCCGATGAGAGCCAGGGACCACGGTGAGCAGGTGTCCATCAGTCGGTGGGGTCTCATCGAAGGTGAAGCCAGAGTGGGTTTGTGAAGTCTGGCTGGACTCTCCACTGGTGCGGCTCCTCATCTGAATTCTTCAGATGCAGCTTTCTTCACTCTGGAGTCGTGGGCCCACAGGGTGACACCTGAGACCTTGAGGGCAGTAGGGGCAGTTAGAACAACAGTGTGAGGCCCTGCCCACTGTGGTTTGAAGGGGTCTTTCTTCCAATCTTTGACCCAAACTGCGTCTCCTCTCTGGAAGGAGTGTTCCTGAGACCTTAAGGAGATTGGGGCCCTCTCAATGGTGTACTTTTGTAATTTATTTAGGGTGGCCCCTAAGGCCTGAAGCTGCTCCTTTATCCCCTTATCTCCAACCTGATGCAAGTTTCCTGGAAGGCTTTCCAGGCACAGGGGAGGCCGTCCATATATTAATTTGAATGGGGAGAAACCTGATGTCCCAGGCATGCAGTGAGCACTCAGGAGAGCTAGGGGTAGCAGATCCGGCCACGGGAGGTTAGTCTCCTGACAAAACTTGGCTAAGGTTCCCTTGAGGGTGTGATTCAATCGCTCTACTTTCCCCAAACTTTGGGGCCGGTAAGCAGCGTGGAGTCTCCAGGTTATGTTGAGAGATTTGGTCAAGACCTGTAAAATGTCTGCCACAAATGCAGGTCCTTTGTCCCTATGGATTGTTAATGGCAGGCCGAACCAGGGCACGATCTCCTGCAAGAGGACTTTAGCTACTTCCCAGCTTTGCTCCGTCCTGGTCAGGAAGGCTTCGACCCACCCAGAATATGTGCATACTATTACTAGCAGATATCTGAACCCTCTGCTCGGCTGCACATCTGTGAAGTCTACCTCTAGATCTTCAAAGGGGGTTGCTCCCATCCTCTGGACACTTGGTGGGGGCTGTGGTACAGACTGAGCATTATTTTTAGCACATGTTATGCATCATTCACTCATTGCTCGGCATAGTGCTGGCAGCTGACTGATGTAGTAGTGCTTCTTGAGAAGGGCCTCTAATGCGGTTTTTCCCAGATGAGTGAGTCGGTGGTGTTCCTTGACTAGATGCCCTCCAGTTGTTGTTGGAACAAAGATGTGCCCATCTGGCATCATCCACCATCCATTTTCAGTCAGGGTGGCTCCCTCAGCCATGGCCCATTCCTTTTCCTTTTAAGTGTAACTGGGTGGAGGGACTTCTTCCGGGGGTGTTAGGGCCATGGTGAGGGAAGGGGCTCTGTCCATGTCCTCACTGGTTGCGGTCTTGGCTGCCTCATCTGCCAGATGATTTCCCCACACTATGGGGTCATCTCCTTTCTGGTGTCCCTTACAGTGCAGGATTGTTACTTCCTTTAGAAGCCAGACAGCTTCGAGGAGTCTCAGTATCTCCTCCTTGTTCTTGATAGCTTTTCCTGCTGCGGTTAGGAGGCCCCTTTCCTTATAGATGGCCCCATGTATGTGTATAGTAGTGAAGGTGTACCTAGGGTCAGTATAGACGTTGACTCGCTTGCCCTCACCGAGGGTGAGGGCTCAGACTAAGGCATATAGTTCAGCCCATTGAGCTGACCATCCAGCTGAAAAAGCCTTAGCTTCTAGGACTTCAGTAGTTGTGGTTACTGCATAACCTGCTTTCTGGCCATTGCCAGAGTCCAACGGTCTGGGTGAGTACCCCAAGCGCTATCTTTTCCTTTTCACGCACAAAGAGATTGAAGGGTTTTTCTACATCTGGTAGGCCCAGGGTTGGAGCCTGCCCCAGGGCGGTCTTTATCTCTGTGAAGGCGGCTTCTCCTTCCTTAGTCCAGGCAGGGGGTTCTCGATCTGATCCCTCCTGAGAGATCATAGAGGGGTCTTGCTATTGCCGAGAACTCAGGGATCCAGATGCGGCAGAATCCTGCAGCCCCCAGGAGTTCTCGTAGGCCCCTTTGTGTCTGGGGCTGTGGCAGGGAGATGATGACCCTTTTCCTCTCTGGCCCTAGGTCTCTTTTCCCTTGGGTGAGGAGGAAACCAAGGTATTGGACCTGTTGTCAGCCAATTTGTGCCTTCTTCCATGAGGCTCAGTATCCCGAGTCTGACGGGAGCTGTAAGAGAGACTTTGTGCCTTTTGTGCAGTCTTCTTGTGTGTCACTGGCGAGGAGGGGGTCATCCACATACTGGAGGAGGGTGCATTGTGCGGCCTCTCTTGGGAAGCTGGTGAGGTCCATGGCCAGTGCTTCCCCAGAGAGGGTTGGTGAGTTTTAAACCCCTGCAGGAGGCGCGTCCAAGTCAGTTGCATCTGGCGCCCTGTATCAGGTTCAGGCCATTCAAAGGCAAAAATAGTGGCTGGCTCTGGGGAGCTAGGCGGAAGCAGAAGAAGGCATCCTTCAAATCTAGGCAAGTGAACCATCTGGTCGACCCTGGGATTTGGCTGAGGAGGGTGTATGGATTCGGGACCACTGGGTGCAGAGAGATGGTCACCTTGTTGATGGCCTGCAGGTCTTGAACTGGTCAGTATCTGCCTCCTGGCTTCTTGACTGGCAGGAGTGGGCTATTCCAGGCTGACTGGCACTCGACTAGAATATGTACTTCTTTGAGTTTGGTCAGATGTTCTTGGATGCCGATCTTAGCTTCTTGTGGAATGGGGTATTGCCTTTGCCTCTGAGGTTAGGCTCCTAGGATCAGTTCAATAATGATAGGGGCCTGATTGAGGCTAGTCCAGGTGGGTTGTTTTCAGCCCATATTGAAGGGAAGGTGAGTCTGAACTCCAGTGGGCTGCTCGGTTGGGCCTGGGCATAGAATAGCTTCCATTCTCCTTCCCTTGGCATGGTAATTGCTAATATTAGAGACCCCGTCTCCTCTTGCCTTGGGTTCAATTGGAGGCTAATGTGTCCAGTGGGCTCAAAGGTTATCTGACCCCTAAGCTTGGAGAGTATGTCTCAGCCAGGAGAGGGATGGGGCAATCAGGCAGATAAAGGAATTCATGTCGGACCATGTGGCCCCCCAGTTCGCACTGGTGAGCCTGGCAAGAGGGCTGTTGTATCACCCATGTCCTGGTGGCCCCGAGGATGGTCGCAGTCCTTTTGCTGAAAGGTGCCACTGGGGAGGTGACAACAGAGTGCTCGGCCCAGTATCAACCATAAAAGTCACTGGTTGGCCCCCCACCTTCATTTTGACTGTGGGCTTATGGGGGCCAAGAAGGAAAGAGCCCAGTCCCCCTCATTCTGAGTCCATTCCCACAAGGCCTGTGAGGTCCTCCTCTTGGGGTTCTTCCTTGTCGCGGCTGGGCTTTTGAGCCTTTCCCCAGTTGGGACATTCGTTTTTCCAATGCCCTTTCTCTTTACAGTAGGCACATTGATCCCTTGCCAAGGGGGTTCTGGTCTTCCCCCTTTTGGTGGTTGGGGTCTCTCCATCTTTGTGTTGTCCTTTTCTTTCAGGGTGGTGGCAAGGAGGCTGATTTTCTTTTTCATCTTTTTGTCGGCTTCCCGTTCGGCTTCGACCTCCCTGTTCATGTAGACCTTATTGGCAATCTCTATTAGTTGGGTGATGTTCATCCAGGCAAAACCCTCTAGTTTCTGAAGTTTTTTTCTGATGTCTGGGACAGCCTGAGCCACGAAGGAGGTGTTTACCATCTGTTGGCTTTCCTGTGCCTCAGGGTCAAATGGAGTGTATAGCCTGTAGGTTTCACATAGTGGTTCATAGTAGTCCCCTGGGGACTCCCCTGGTTGTTGAGTGACCGAGGATACCTCAGTCGTGTTCATGGCTTTCTTAGCTCCTGTCCGGATTCGCTGGAGGAGGGCCTCCTGGTACTGGCTGATGTGGGCCTGTCCCTTGGTTGTGGTGAAGTCCCATGCTGGGCGCTCTTCGGGTGCGGCCACATTAGCCCAGGCAGCAGGGTCAATGACTCCCACTGGTGCATGCTTTTCCAGGTACTGCCATGCACCTTTCATTATTCTCCTCCTTTCTTCTGTGTTAAACAGGGTGCGGAGTAACTGTTGGCAGTCTTTCCAGATTGGCCGACGAGTCTGGAAGAGGGATTCTATGAGGTCTACCATAGCCTGTGGTTTCTCAGAGTAGGATGGGGTGTTATGTTTCCAGTTGAGGAGGTCAGTGGTGGAGAAGGGCTGATAATAGATCATGGAATGACCAGGTTGGACCGTCCCGTCTTCATTGTGCCTCTCGGGTTCCCCATCTCTTGGACTGGCATTTGAAGGGTGCTTGTGCCTGGCCAGGGGCACAGCCTGGCTGCTGGTCCTGGAGAAAGTGGATCTTTTGGGCCTGGGGGCGCTGGTGAAACCGATGGGGGCAGAGTGTCTGGAGCTGAAGGGCCAGGTGTAGGGGGTACATACGGTGGGGGCAGGGCCGGTTAGTCCTCAGGATCTCTGCAGGATTTGTGGAGACTGGGGCTTTTGCTGATTTTCTTTAGGTTGCTTGGATGAGGTGATTAAGACCCTGGCCTGTCCCTGCCTATTGCAAGTGAATCACACCCAGGGGGGAAGGGTCTGAGCAATTCCTAGCCAGGAGTCAAAGTACGGAAACTGGTCAGGGTGTCCTGGTTCTCCTGTTACAACTTGCCATACTCAACAAATCGTTGGGACATCCAATGTCCCTTCTGAAGGCCACCCCACATCAAAAGTGGGCCATTCCAATTCACATAGGGTTCTTAACTTGCCGGGGTTCATCCTGACTCCATAGTCTCCCGAAAACCCCTTCTTGAAATTTTTGATCGTGGTCTCTAGAACCGTAGGTTTACTCTGCCCTGACTCCATGGTGACGTCCCCATGTGCGGTGGCACAGAGGCAGACAAAGAGGGGTGCCTCCTGAGGTGAGGAGACCAATCAGATGCCCGTCTGGCTGTGTCCCGAAGGAGCTTAGGTGAGGCTTAGCCATAGTGGTCTCAGCACTGTGACTTACAATTGGAAACTATTCTGATGCCACCATAGACTGTATGCCGTTCACCACGGAATCGCAGATGGGCTCATTCAGACTCCCTAGGCTTCTGGGGACCTTAAGGGTGCCTGCCCATGGAGTCACAGAATCAGTCCACTTGAGCAAGCCAGGTCAGACTGCACAGTCACTCACACATTCACAATCCAGAAGTTATTACGTTCCCTCCCTGGGAATCCCTTCCTGTGAGACCTCTAAGAGGTCTCTGGGAGGTGATCAGGCTCCCCTTCCACCCCAATGGGGGTGGGCCTGTCTGGGTCCTGGGGCCTCAGACCTTACTGGAATATGACGTCAGGACCAGGTCCTCACCTGCCAAGTCTCCTCGAGTCTGGTGGGAACAGAGGAGTGGGGCCGGCCCGAGGCCGACCGGGGGTGGGAGACTGCCGAAAATTAGGCAGGGCATGCCTTCTCCGTTACGACCCCTCGTTCCGTCACTGCCCCTGCCATTGCCCCCAAACGGGTGGCAACAATGGGTCAGCGCGGTTGGGTTTCCTGGTCAGGGAACCAAATGTTACTGAACCTGGGCTGGATTGCCCGACAGTAGAACCAAGCGGCACCGGAGATCTTGGAGGATCAGAGGTTTATTTAATGGCGGTGGACTCAGAGGAGAGTGATCTCCAAAGGTCTGAGCCCCAAGCACAAACAAAGGGGGCAATTTATACACATCTACTTCTGTATACTTGGCACTTTTGGTGCAAAGCAGGGCAGGGAGAAGAACCCGGAAGAGCCCCCGGCCAAGGACTGGGACTCTCTCGCTGGCTCAGTCGGCGATCTTAGGACACAGATTTTCCTTACCAGGTTGACAAATAATGGTCTTCAGGATAGCATAGAAAGAAGAAGAAAGGGAGAAGGGCACTAGGAATGGCTGTTCAGCAGCCAATCAACAGTGATTTGCCACCAGTGCATTATAAGCCTGTGTTATAGGGGAAGCTGTGGAGGCAAGCATGTAGCAGAGGTCAGTCACAGTCATGAATTTTATGAAAGGTTTGCTGGGAAGCTACATTTAAGAAAATATATATGGTGACTATGATTCCTCCGACAGCACAACCGAGTGATTTGCAATATACTTGCATTTCATGGCCCTTGTTCTAAGTATTGTCACTCGCTTTCATGTCAGACACTCAAGTTGTTTCAAAATCACCAGGCTGGCCCACTATTAAATTACACACACGTGCACACACACAGACCCTTTAGGAGCCCCCAGTGTATGATGAGAAGTGTGCTTGCTCTTTTGATGGCTGTGGCATCAACACTATTGATTTGTTTGGGTTGGAACTCCGGGGGGATTAAAACTACCCTCTGCCCCAGGTCTCTTGCCAAAGGTCTGGAGTCTAAATTGCTTTAAAGCAGTTTTACACCTCTGGTATCATTTGATTCTCATGGCAATCTTGCAAAACAGGTTTTGCTCACTATTTTAGATTAGAGAGAACTGACCCCTCCCAAATGAAATGATTTGCTTGTGATCTGCCAGTAGAGCTTGGGGGTCAGCAGCCCTGCTTCAAAGGAAGATTTTCTGGGTTTAAATCTTAAGTCCTTATAATGCTTGATGACTCAAAAGAGTTTCAGGGTAGCAGCAAAAGAGGACCACTGAGGAATGAAGGAAGACTGGAATTAATAAGCTGAACTGTAATTGTAGTTTAGGAAAATCTAGAAAAATGTCCTGTTTATGTCTGTACTCACAAAGTGCCCCAAAACTTAGTTGCATAAAACACCAACTATTTCGCTCACGGATTCTGTGGTGATCACAGTGTGTATGGATGATATCTAGAGCTTCATAAAGGAAGAGTTAAATGTCTGTGAGTTAGTCCACGACCAGAGGTTGGATTCATGTGAAAACTCTCCACTGACATGTATGGCTCCTGGGCAGGGATGACTCCAAGACTGGGCTCAAATGGGACTATTAGCTTAAGAACCTATGCCTGGCTTCTCCATGTGGCCTGGGCTTCCTCACAACATGGCAACCTCAGGGTAATTTGACTTTCCATATGACAGGTTGGCCTTCTAAGAGATTGTCTTCCGGTGAACAAGGCAGAAGCTGGGTGGCACTTTATGGTCTAGCCTTGAAAATCACATAGCCTCACTTCCATCAAACTCTATTAGACAAGGCAGTATCAAATCCACCTAGCTTCAAGAGGAAGGGATTGCTTTTGATGAGAAGCAGGTCAGAGTATTTGCAGCCATCTTTGAAAACCAATGTAGAAGTCAATCCATATCAGTTACTTTTATTTTGAATTGATATTGAGTTGGAGATATGTATTATACTCTCTTCACAGAGCTTTTAAACTCTAAATGTATTTCTTTGGCCTTAACACTAACACTAACTAGCTGTGTGACCATAGGAATCTTACCTACTTTCTCTGAATCCCACTTTCCATGTCTTTAACATACATATATTACCTCTCTGGGCCTCTGTGAGAAAAGAATGAGACAAAGTATGCAAAGTGCTAACCAAAGTCTTATTCCACATTTACTTAACACAGACATCTAGCGCTTTCTGTGTGCCAAACTCTGCTCTAAGTGTTTCACAAAGATTACCTCATTTAATCCTCTTGTACCTCTATGACATGGACACTGTAATTATCTCCATTTTAAGGATGAGAAAACTGAAGGGCAGAGAGGCATGACTTGTTCATGGTCACAAATCATGTAAGTGGTCGACCCGGACTTGAACCAAGTAATCTGGCTCTATAGTCCATACTCTCAACCACTCTGATGTGCTGCCCTTCAGGAAAGTACAGCTGAGAATAATAATAAAGCTGTGAATATGCAGTTTCCTATATAATTTCTTGAGCATCCACAAGTAGCAGTGTGAACCCAGGATTCTGATTGGTGCAAAGATCTGTTCATCTAGACAATGACTGTGGTCCAAATCCAGCCCCTCCCATTCACTGTGTATTACGCAGGGTGGCTTTCCTGCTATCCTACCAGAAATGAATAGTTGTGACAGAGAATGTCTGACCTGTGATGCTGAACGTATTTATTATCTGGTCTCTTACAGAACATTTTGCCAAGCCCTGCTCCAGACTTTACCTGCAACAACTCTTTGTCTTGGATTTCTTGGAATTTCACATGTGCTGAGCCTTGGCCCTGATTAATTCCTTCATTTAACAAGTTTTAGTGAGTACCTAATGTATGGCAGCCATTGTAGTAGACCCCGGAGAACTTGGTGAATACTAAGAGATGTGGTCTTTGTCCCAAGAGAGTTTATGTTGTGGTTGTGGGAAATGAAAAAATGAAACAGTACACAAAACCCCAAATGATTGTAGAATGTAATGATTGCTAAGGAAATAAACAAGTAAATAACAAGTAAATAAATTAAATAAAGTTAGAGGGTGGATTTCTTATGTATAGAAGTCATTTTAGTTGGCAACTTTATTACTGTAGCTAAAAGCATCCTAATAAGAAGGTGCATGAAGAGGAGAAAGTATGAAATATTTGTGTCTGAGAGAGGAATAGAAAGCTTTCTAGAAAATGTGGAAGAACGGCTGCTGAGCACGGAATGCCCACCTCCAGATGTCATAGTGAATTGAAAGTTTTCCGTCTGCAGTGTGAAGTAACTTGGATACAGACATGGGGAAAGCAGATAGTGGGTTCAACAAAAGTTTAGGCTTTAGAGGATAGCAATAAATGGAAATAAGGTGAGAGACAAATGGACACATTTAGCCTGGAGACCAATTTTTGGGGGGTTCGCTCATTGTATTAAAACAATGCATTTGAAAGCTTTTAGATGGAGCACAATCCATTTGGTTCACCACATCCCTGCACATTCTTTCTGTGTTGTGTGTTTCTTTTTTTTTTTTTAAAGATTTTATTTATTTGACAGAGAGAGACACAGTGGTAGAGGGAACACAAGCAGGGGGAGTGGGAGAGGGAGAAGCAGGCTCCCCACTTAGCAGAGAGCCCGATGCGGGGCTCGATCCCAGAACCCTGAGATCGTGACCTGAACCGAAGTCAGACGTTTAATGACTGAGCCACCCAGGCACGCCTGTCTTGCTGGTTTCAATCATTAATGTTTCCTGCCTGACCCTGTAAGCTTCTGAGATCCCAAGCACTGAATTGTTGAAGTAGATGACAGACTCTTACCTGTATGAAGAGAGCATGGAAACAGAACTAAGGGATTATGAGAGTGGTAGGATTAATTCATTGGAGACTAGAGTGTTGATGAGGTCAGATGAGAACTAAGGGACTGTTAAAGTAAGAACTGGGAACAGGAAATTTTATTCAGAATGAGATATTAGAAATCAAGAATTTAAAGGTAGTAGACTAATGTTTGCAAGATAGAGAGTGTGACACTGGGGGGGGGGTAGTTGAGGTATATGATAAAGCTGGTACCTCAAATCAATTGCTCCAAGTTGGGCTTTTAATAAATGGCACTGGGACAGCTGGGTAGCCAACTCAAAAAAGTCAAATTAGATCCATACCTTACATCATACACAAGAATGTTTAATACCAAGAGTTTATTTGTATCAGAGATTTAGATCCAAAGAATTTCTATATTAGGCTAGCTTCTGTGTAAATGTAAGAGAAAATAACAAAACATACACATTTAGCACGGGAAACTCAGAAAGGATAAATCAAAAACTTGTTGATAACATAGAGAATAAAATAAGAATTCACTAGTCCATACTATTATGAATAACTAATTGAATAAATTAAAAAATGGGGGATAAGAGGATATTTTTCCTTATAGTTGAATTCTAGGCAATAAACATAGAAAGAATGATGGAAATTGAAAAGCACCACAATAATGATCATTTAAGTAAGTATCATAAATGAACCCTAAAACCGGGGATGGGGACAAAGGTGGGTTGATAAACAGGATTTTTAAGGGGTCTTGAAGGACTTTCTCAAAAGCCTAAAAAAAAAAAAAAAGTGAGATAACTGGCAACATCACTACAACAAAGTGATCAAAGTCAGTACTACCAGTTGTGGGACAAATTGCTAAGAATTGGTAAAGATGAGGTAAAACTTCTGAATTATGTACTAGGAAGGATACAACATCCCTTTTTTGCATTCTTGCTCAAAATGCATAACTGCAGTTGAATCAAAGAAACATCAGACAAACCCAAATTGAAGGAATATCTATAAAACAGCTGGCCAATTCTCTTTAAAAATGTGTCAAGTCATAAAAGACAAACACTGAGGATCTGTTTCAAATTAATGGTTATTAAGGAGACATAATAATTAAATGTAATGTGTGATGTTAGGTTGGCTCCTGGACCAGAAAATGGACATTAGTGAGCCAATCGATGAAATTTTAATAAGATCTATAGTTTAGATAATAATATTGTATCAACATTAATTTCTTGATTATGATAATCATATTATTGACATTTTCAGAATCTGGATAAAGCTTGTACAAGAATTTTTTGTACTGTTTTTGCAACAGTTGTATAAGTTTGAAATGATTTTGAAATGAAAAATTAAAGAAACAAATAAATCTAAGAATCTAATTTGTTTTGTGTATAGTAGCACATGCTAATATACATATGTTTCTATATGTGCATATATACAATAACATTTTTTTCTTTTTCTTTATGTAATTGTGCCAGAAACAGCCAGATCTAGCCCCTGGTTCCTTCATTGTTCTTTTGATATGTAGCAGTTAGTAAAAAGAAATGGAAAGTACCCTTTGTGAATTCAGCTCCTTAAGCTGAATATACTTATCTTACCCTCTATCCAGGATAATTATTGGCCATCCACTGATTTCTGGTCCAGTTTATTACTGAAATAAACATTACTCTTAATTGATACATCTTCTTATAATAATGATCTTGTTGATGTCCATTAGTCAGAAAGGAATTAGTAAAGGCTCAAGATAACACCAAAAGCTTTTCTTAGTTTTTTGTGGGTTGAACAAGTCCAACACAAGGTTCTCTTTGAAAGCACTTTTCAAGGCTCTGGGAGCTTCTTTTTGACTCCTTTATCTGGGTAAATGGGAGGGTCACAATTAACCAAAACATATCCAATGTTTCTTCTTGGACACAGGGAATAGCTTTTGTTATCATAGTTGCAAGAGAGGACTGAATCAGCTGATGGGCTGGACTGGAAATTCCAAGTGTGTTTAAACAAAGTTTCACCTTCTTAAAGTGCCTGAGTCCTCTGAGCACTGGCTTTGCTCCTCCTGTAAATGATCCGCACTAGAACATTCCAGCTCATCACCGCAGCTTGATCAATAGTTGTGCTGCATATAAAGTTATGTCTTACAGGATGTCAATATTAACCTTTCAAGTGTGCATCTTTTATGATTTATTCATCAATAGTCCTACTAAATATATTTTATATTGGGCGAGCAGTTATTTTTTATCAGAAAGGAAACTGACATTTCAAAGCTGACTACCTTCCACGAAGACACTGTCTTCTGGAATCAGAGAGACATCTCACCTACCTGGGCTAGTACTGACTGGCCCAGTACTTATCCACGGAAGCTGTAAGGCAGCTCCCCATAACCACCTTAAGGGTTGGTATTTTTAAACCCTCCACAGCACCTAAGATTAACCTGAGCATTGAGTAAATGCTCAATAAACGCTTCCAAATTGACTTCAGTATGAATCTAGATGTCACCAATTTTGTCATCAATTATTTCACTATTAATTGTTCGGTAGCTCTGCTTTTCAAATCCGTTGCTACATGGCAGGTACTGACTAAAAGTTTTTTGAGTTTTAAGTAACTTCAGGCCTCAGACAAATCTGGAAAGGTAGATAATGCTATCCCTTTTTCTATAGATAAATAAGAATAGGTAGAGTAACACACTCACTTGGCTAATAAAACTGAGAGAGTTGGTGTTTACCAGCAGGTATAGCACAAAAGGGATGCTTACTCTTTATGCAGTGTGTGCCAGTACCGCCCACAGGGGGAGTAGAACTTAGAATTTAGGAGCCCTTCTAAGTATTTCATGTCTGTCCTAGGGTTAGGGCTCAGGCTAATCCAACTATTCAAATAATCCAGTTTTCTACGGGCATTGCATGCGTGAGTAACAACATGCAAAATTTGAAATTTTGCCTGAGGCACCAAGAGACCTGTACTAGTTTCCTGTTGCGACAGTAAAAACTGATTATGGTCTGGGGAGGTGGACGTGTTTGAGGGGCTATTATTCAGCCCGACCACAATACCACAAACGTAAAATTTCAAAGTGAGTTGACACACCAAAATGTGAATTTTCAAAGCAAATAACACAGCTTGTTTCATGACTCTTGAAACCCCTCAACCACTCCGAGGGCATACAATTGTCAAGAATGGATTAGGAGAGGACAACTTCTTTAGTGAAGGGCTGTGTTTCCTTCGCAAGGGGAAAGGAAGAGAAGTACCTGCATCCCCACTTTATGAGTTATGGGAAACCACTAGGGGAGCTGATACACATCCGCTGGAGTCTGACCACGGTCAGACCTTGTCTGAGGATCTCAGAGTAAAGGGCTGTGGCTGCTGACCTGAGCAACAGGGCTGAGGGAAACAGGGGTCTGCATTTGAAAATAACCTTTGCGTCCACCAGTATAGACTATTGAGTGTTTCCTATGGATGGAAGACAGGCCATAAAGGACAAAGAGTGAATCTGGGGCCATTTAGAAATTCTGCGATTGGCAGATGGTAACTACACATATTGTGTTGAGCATTTTGTAATGTATATAATCATGGATTCACCATGTTGTACACCTGAAACCAATATAGTACATGTCAACTATACTTCAATTTAATTTTTTATTATAAATAAATAAATAAATAAATAAATAAATAAATAAATAAAAGGAAATAGATATCTCTTTAAAAAAAGTACCATACACATATATGGAATTCTGCCACAGAGTAGCACCTAGAGGGGTGGTAGGATTCTAACAGATAGAGCTCTGTGAGAAGTTCTCAAACAAATTAAGGCCAGAGGAAGGCCTAGGGGAAGATGTACACATCTCACATCACCGGATTACAGTCAGGGGAGCCCCCAGAATATCTGTAGGAGACATCATCACTTCAAACTCCACTCTACCTTCCCTGGGAAGGAAGAAGAACCTTCTTCAGAAAAATGTTAGTATCCAGCTTGCATCACTATATTTTTATTATATATTTATAAAATAAATGCATTGTTAGAATGAATGAACATACAGGAAGATGCTCAATATCACTAGTCGTTAGAGAAATGCCAAATAAAATCATCACAAAATACTATTATATGCCTATGAGAATGGGGAAAATTAGAACTGATAGTATCAGGTATTGGAGAGGGGGTAGAACAACTAGAATATCTTATATCTGGGGATAGCCTCAAGGTCTGTGAGTGAGAGTTGGGCTGTCCTTACACAAGGCAAGATTACTGGAAAGATTCCAAAGAGCAGGTTCCACTGAGATGAGAACAAAATATTTGGTAAATTATTTGGAAATATCGTACAAAACTAAAGCTCCATGTACACTACTCTCTACTCTGTAGAAATGGGAGTGTAAATGTTTCAGAAATCATATACAAGAATAATCATAGCAACCATATTTTAATACCCCTGCCTGGAAGCAAACTCTGTGTCCAACAAAAAGAGAATCGTAAATACCACAGGGCAAATCCAGACAATGGAATAATATACACAATGGGGAAAACACACTACTGATACACAGGAAGACAAGGATGAGCTTAAAGACATCATAACGTGAATGATGTTACACACAAAAGGGTACATAAAATATTATGTCATTTATATGAAGTTTAACAACTGGTCTGTAGACATAAAAACCAGAATAAATGGTTACCTCTAGGCACTAGTTACTGGGAGGAAGTACAAACAAGCCTTCCAGGATTCTGAAATATTCTATATCTTAATCTTGGCGATTGCTACACTTATTATCCATATATAATAATTCATCAAATTGTACACTTAAGATTTTTCCATCTTTTTTTGGTATGTGTCATACCTCAATTAAACAAAACAAAACACTACTTGTCACACAAAAAGACAGGACTATCTAACCAAAAGCCTAAAAGAAAAATAATACAGAAAATAGAAACAGACCCATTGTGATTTGGGTGGCAAGGTCTTCAAAATAAATGCAATTAATTTGTTCAAGACAATAGAGTTGAAGGTGGACAAAATGGATGTAGAGTTTCGCTAGAGAATCAGAATCTATAAAAAAAGATCAAGTAAAATTTCTAGAATTAAAAAAAATACAGTATCTGGATTTAGCTTTTACTTATGACAGAGAAACTGATACTGAACTGGTCCTCCCATTATTAATAAATATAGAAAGCACAAAGTTTATAAAGCTCTGGGCAATAGGGAGCCCAAACTGATTCCTGAAAAAGAAACACAAAGGATGTAGGCCCCATTTAAGGACAATTGTCCTAGACGGGCATGAGAACAACCTTTAGGTCACGGTGCAGCAAGCTAAAGTCCAAACAGAGTTCAAGAAACTTGCTGAACTGAGGAGGTAGAGAACAGAATTTGGGGCCACTGCAGAACCTAAGTCTGTGGATAGGACACAAGAAAGAAGGAAGCGATGCAGACATGAGGTCCCAGAAGTATGTGTGAGAATTTCCTGGAAGTCTGTGACTAAGCCTGGGCTGTACTTGCACAGGACAAGATAAACAGGATTTCCAAAGACCAAGTTCACCAGAAATGAGAGTAGGACAGATAAACTAGAGGTCAGGCAGCTCTAGGGAACAATGGAAGTCTAGCCTGGCTGGAGCGGGAGGCTTCCTTAATTCCTTGCTGACATCTCTGGCATCCAACTGAGATGCCAACAAGGCCAAACCTTAAGAATAGAAACTTATTCTAGAAAGCCAACTCTAGAGCCTCCCTAATAAAGCCTAAAACCAATATCTGAAAAAACCTATAGAGAGGGCAGAGTTTGAAAGGCGAGTCCTTCCAAGTTAAACAACAACAACAAACTTGAGAAAAAGTGCAGGCTCTTCACAAGTCTGCCTAAGAAAATGTAATAAACCAAGCCCACACAAATTTAAGTTGAATAACCATAATTAAATTGTATACTTGAACACAAATCTAATTTCTCCAGAGGAATATAATAAAATCTAGAGTCTCTACAATTCATCACTAACAACATCTAGTAGAGAATGAAACCTAGTAGACAGGAAAAGACTGGCCCATAGTCTAGGAAAAAGAAACTAGAGAGAAAATACAACTAGAAATTCTAGATGTAAAAAAAAAGAAAAAGAAATCTAAATGGAAAAAAAAAATGGATGTGCTTAACAGCAAATCAGAAATGAAAATAGAAAGAAACAAAGCAGAGAGATGAGTAGAAATTATCCAAACTTTAAAAGAAAGAGAAAAGAATCGAGGAAAAGTGACAGGGCATCAGGATCCTATGGAACAATATCAGTCCCAAATATGTTTAGTGAAGTCTCAGAGGCAAGAAATGGTGATGATGAGGCAGAAAAATATTTTATTTTTCCCCAAATGTATTTTATTTTATTTCCCAAATGTAGTTTAAAAAACATTTATTTTTATGAGATTCAGGAGACTCAGAAAATTCCAAGCAGGATAAATGCACACACACGCACACACACACATGTACCCCTGAGCACAGCATAGTAAAATTGTTGAGTAAAATTTCAAGGGAAATTTTGAAAGTATAAAGAGAAAGACATACTTTACATCTTCACATACAGGGAAACATTAACATGAATTAACACTGACTTCTTAGAAACAATGAAGGCCAGAAAACCATACAATGTCATCTTTAAAGTGTTGAAATCAAGAAACATATATACAGTGAAAATATCCTTCAAAAATGAGGATAAAATTGTTGGAAAAACAAAAACTGAAAGAATATGTCGACAGCAGACCTTCACCATAACAAATGCTAAAGGATGTCCTTTAGACTGAAAGAAAATGATACCAGATAGAAAGTCAAATCTACAGGAGTCTAAAAATAGCATAATATGTGTATCTATTACATTGCTCTTTGCAAAACAAAAAATTGGAATCATGCTAAATGTACAACAAAAGAGGTCATTTAATTTCATTGTGAATCTATTTAAGAAAAACTATAAAGGCATTACACATGAAATTAAAGATCTAAATGATATAAGAAAATGTTCATGATATATTTTTTGTCTTCTTTATCCAATAATTTCTGAGAAAATTGTGGGAAATCCTCCACTATGATTGTATGTGTGTGTGTTGTATACATATACATTCATGATTTTTATATCGTCTTGATTAATTGCTGCTTATCTCTATAGTTTTGTGTGTGTTTTATTTTGTTTTGTTTTGTTTTTTGAGAGAGAGAGAGTGCGTAAGTGGGGGAGGGGTTTGGGCAGAGGGAGAGAGAGAATCTTAAGCAGGCACCACACTCAGCATAGAGCCCAACCTGGGGCTGGGTCGCACAACCCTGAGATTATGACTTGAGCCAAAATCAAGAGTCAGACACTCAACCAACTGAGCCACCCAAGTGCCTCTCTCTCTATTTTTTTATATTTCTAATCATACATTTTAGGTTAAATTATATGTTGTTGATATTGACAAAGCCACACTAGTTTTCTTTTGGTGACATTTTTCTGATTTATCTTTTTCCCAAATAGTTAGTTGTATTTCACTTTTCTGCATCATTTTTTATGGCATTAGCTTAAAATTGAGTGTTTCTTTGCATTCAGTCAGAGAGTCATTGTTTTTAAATAAGTACATTTAGTCTGTCTCTACTTGTCTTGATTCTGAGATATTTGCCCTAAGTTTGCTTTCTCATTTTGTTTTTCTTTTTCCCATCTCTTTTCCTGGCATCTTGTTTACATTGTTCCCTGCCTCTGTTCATCCTTCTTTCCTCACTGAAAATTATAGATTATTTAAAAATTATAATTATGTATATTTTCTTTTAACATTTTAATAATGGAAATACAATCACAATTATCTCCTGAATATGAAAGCAAATCATCATGCTTTCGCTATTCTTTGCCATGTTCACCTACCCACCTCTTCTCAAACTTTCAGCTCAACCTAATAGAATCCATAAACACAGAAAGAAAAACTCAACACAGTTAAAAGTATCTGTATCACGCAGACTATCTTTTCTAACCACAGGAAAATAAAGTTAGAAATAAAAAAACAAAAGATAATTACGAACACATAAGTTTGGAGCTGAGCATTCATGTCTTTAACACTTGAATTAAAGAAGAAACCACAAATAACTTATGAAACATTTAGAAACCCAGTAGGAATATTGCCTGTAAATGCTTGTGAGGTGCAGCTAAAGCATTACTCAGAGGTATGTGCATATATGAAGATATGTTAAAATAAAAAGATATTGAATATAATAGAGGTAATCCTGCCACTTTGTAAAAAAAAAAAAAGACAAAATGAAGCAAATTATGAGTGTATGTCAAAGTAAGTGAAATGAAAACCAAAATAAAGTTAGATGCATAAAAAAATTAAAAAGATGTAACAGTAGGGGCGCCTGGGTGGCTCAGTCAGTTAAGCGACTGCCTTCGGCTCAGGTCATGATCCTGGAGTCCCGGGATCGAGTCCCGCATCGGGCTCCCTGCTTGGCGGGGAGTCTGCTTCTCCCTCTGACCCTCCCCCCTCTCATGTGCTCTCTCTCTCTCTCTCTCTCATTCTCAGTCTCTCAAAATAAATAAATAAATCTTTAAAAAAAGATGTAACAGTAAACACAATACACTGAAAAGCTTTTTAAAAAAAACTGATCAATAAAACAACAAACTTTTTTTTAAGATTTTATTT
This sequence comes from Callorhinus ursinus, assembly GCF_003265705.2. Classification (NCBI taxonomy): domain Eukaryota; kingdom Metazoa; phylum Chordata; class Mammalia; order Carnivora; family Otariidae; genus Callorhinus; species Callorhinus ursinus. The sequence continues at coordinate 9,173,493 of NW_027397093.1, forward strand.
ATTTATTTGAAAGAAAGAGAGAGAATGCTCTGAAAGAGGGGCAGACGGGGAGGGAGAGGGACAAGCAGATTCCCCACTGAACGTGGAGCCCAACTGGGGTCTGGATTCCAGGACCCTGAGATCATGACCAGAGCCAAAATCAAGAGTCCATACGCTTAACTGACTGAGCCACACAGGGGGCCCAAAGAGACAAATCTTAGATTATACACATCAGGACAAAATGAAATAAACAATATTAAGAAAGCAACATAAGACTGAAGTCTAGATACTCTGAAAGGGAAAAATCATTTAAAAGTGTGATGAATAATGACAACAATAAATTTGAAAAATGTAGATGAAATGGACAACAGATGAGGAAATTATAGGTTGCTACAATTGTCTTAAGAAAACTTGAAGACCAGAATAAATCAGTAACCATCAAAAATCGAATCAATTTTAAGATTTTAATTTTATTTTCTTTCCCTAACAACAAAACAATTTTATGGGGGAATTTGCTAGCTATCAAGAAACACATGTCTTATAAATTGTTTCAGATACTAAAAGAGGGAAATGTCTTGCTCATTCTCTTAGGTTCATATAGTGGATAATATAATCAGATAAGGATAAATTAAAATAAAATTATAGACTGGTTTATCTATAAACATAGATGCAAGAATCCTTTGTATAACATTATTAATTATTTGTCAGTATTGTATTAAATATATATAATGCCAAATTTTTATACTAAATACATATAGTTCAAAATATATTTGTATAGAACAATCAATATATGTGATGTATATGGTTTGCCTGTTTAGTTATGAAAACTATGCAAGTATAGCTTATTAGAAGAAAGTCCTACATAATTTACCATATTACCATTGAATATATTATTTATAACTACTATATTTAAGTATGAAATTTGTAAGATATACTGTCATATATTTATCAAATAAAATCAATACATATATTAAGACATCCATATAGCTGCATCTACCATATTAACCAAGCACGGAGAGTTGTATATCAGGAAAGCCCTCTAAGAGTAAAGAGAAGTAAATATAGCCATTTGAATAGATACTGAGAAGGAATTTAATGAAATTGAACACTCGTGGATTTTTTAAAAAGGGAAAGATCTTATCAAAATGCAAAATGAAGGAGTCCTTCCTTAATCTGATAAAATATTATTTCTCCAAAACCTACTGAAAATATCTAACTTCATGGTGAAACTTTAGAAACCTTTGAAGTTAAAAGCAAATTTAGGATTCTTGCTATCACAGCCTCTATTTAACATTTTATTAGAATTCATAATCAACACAATAAGAGGAAAAAAAGAAACAAAAAGTATAAGAGTTGGAGAGAAAGGGGCAAACTCTGTTGCAAGAATATTATTTTCTACAATAAAAAAATCCAAGAGAATCTACAAAGTATTAGAAATTGTAAGATTGTTAGATAGAAAATCAATATAAAAATTAATAGTATTTTTACATTCTAGAAATAACCAATTAAAAATACAATTTAGGGACACCTGAGTGGCTCAGTTGGTTAAGCATCTGCCTTCATCTCGGTCATGATCCCAGGATCCTGGGATCGAGTCCCACGTTGGGCTCTCTGCTCAGCGGGGAGCCTGCTTCTCCCTCTCCCTCTGCCTGCCACTCTGCCTGCTTGTGCTCATGTTCTCTCTCTCTTTCTCTCTCTCTGTCAAATAAATAAATACATAAATAAAATCTTTAAAAAACATACAATTTAAAAAATATAATTCCCAACAGCAACAAAACTTTTAGAACATCATGGATTAAAAAAAATAATTTTATTAATGGACACGAAAAAATGCTTAAACACCTGGAGAGATACATTGTGCTTATTCTTTAGAAGTTTCAATATTCCCCAATTTTTCATATTCTCTAAATTTATCTATAAATTATGTGTCATTTCAGTCCAACTGTGTGAGGGAAAACAACTTTTATTCATGCTGGAAAGCAGACGGCAAATAAAATGATCAAGAATGCTTGCTGTGAACCTGCTTTCAAGTGCCAAGACAGGCCAGTGTCAACAAATACTGTCTTGGATGGAAACGTTGCCTTTGCTTGCCATGTGATGACATCTTCAAGCATAGGGGCAAGGTAGAGCAACAAGAGTTTAGTGCTTTTGGGGTTTGGCAGCATTCACAACTGCACCCTTCCTCAGAGCCATTGGGTCAGTGATAGTCACTTTGATGCTATGTGTAGCGCCACCTGACTTCTCTTAAATTTTTATATTTGTGTGTAAACAAGTCAGTCACTTTCAGTGCCTGGGTATGGTCTCCCTTCCTATAATGCAAAATTGAGGCAGTGATTTGTCATGGGACTTAACAAGGTGATTCTAAGATTTATATGAAGAGGTAAAAAAGAAAAAGATAAAAGTAAAAAATATAAAAAGATAAATGATAAAAAAGTCAATTTAAAAAATAAAATGAGTTGGGAATGTCAAGAAGGGGAACACCAAAATAAAAAGCTTCTCCCTAGCAAAAGAAATCATCAACAAAATGACAAGGAACCTACTAAGCGGGAGAAGATATTTGCACATGATATATCCAATCAGGGGTGAATATCCGAAATTTATTTTTAAAAAACGTATACAACTTAACACCAAAAAAAAAAAAAATCCAATTAAAAAGTGGGCCGAGGACCTGAATAGATTTTTTTTTTCCCAGAGAAGACACATAGATGGCCAACAGGCACCTGAAAAGATGCTTAACATCACTAATCATCAGGGAAATGCAAATTAAAACCAAAATGAGATATCATCTTCTACCTGTCAGAATGGTTAAAATAAAAAACACAAGAAATAACAAGTGTTGGCAAGGATGTGGAGAAAAAGGAACTTTTGTACACTGTTGGTGGGAATGTAGATTGGTGCATCCACTGTAGAAAACAGTATGAAGGTTCTTCATAAAATTAATAGAATACCACATGATCCAGTAATTCCACTACTGGGTATTTACCCAAAGAATATGAAAACACTAACTCAAAAAGATCTATCCACACCTATGTTTATTGCAATGTTATTTACAATAATAGCCAAGATATGGAAGCAACCCAAGTATCCATCCATAGATGAATAGATAAAGAGGGTGTGGTATGTATATGTGCACTGGAATATTACTCAGCCTAAGAAGAATGAAATCTTGCCATCTGCAGCAACATGGATGGATCTAGAGAGTATAATACTGAGTGAAATGAATCGATCAGAGAAAGACAAATACCTTATGATGGTACTCATATGTGGAATTTAAGAAACAAAACAAACGAAGAAAAAAAGAGACAAACAAAAACCACACTCTTACAGAGGAAAAACTGTTGGTTGCCAGAGGGGAGTGGGTGAGGGGATGGGTAAAACAGGTAAAGGCGATTAAGGAAAAAAATGAATAGGAGTTGCCTATCAAATAATAAGTCTTATTAAAGTATTAGTTGTTAAGACACTATGGTATTTGTGCATACATAGAAAAATTAACCAGTAGTTCAGAATTAGAGCCACAGATAAACGTAGGAGCTCCATGTGTGATGGGTGTGCCAACACAGGTCAGTGGGGAAGGGACTCACTACTAAGTAAATAATGTTGAGGTAACTGGTTAGTCACAGGGAAACAAAACCAGGTCTTTATCTCACACTTTATATTTTTTTCCCTAGAAGATGAAAAGTATGAAAATCAAAACTTTAAAAATTCAAGGTAAAAGTATGCAAAGAATATCTTTACAGGACTGTGGGAGGTATCCTAAGTAAGACACAGAAAAAGGTTACTTAAAATCTTTTGTTTCACCAAAGTCTGCGGAAAAAAGTGAAAAGACAAACCACAAACAAGAAGAAGCTCACAACAAATATAACTGACAAAGTTTTAAAATTCAGAAGATACAAAAGATTCCTATACATCAATAAGAAAAAGTTACTCCATCCTATTGCAATGACAATAGGCAGTTTAAAGAGGAGGCACGGAGGAGATGACCAATACCCATGAAAAAATAGGCAACCTAATCAAGATCAAGAAGATGCAAATTTTGAAATTGAGGTATTTCACAATCATCAGACTTAGAAGTGTAACAAAATGAAGTGCCGGGAAGAAGTAAGAAATAAATAACTCATGTACACTGCTACTGGGAGTCAAATTAATTTAATGACTGGAAGGGATTTTGGGGTTTCCACATATAAATACACTTACCAGATAAACTGTTACACATGCGCTCAAGGAGGCATGTTGAAGAATAATCATGGAAGCATTCTTTGCAATAACAACAAATTAAAGACGGCCCAAAAATCCACCAGTAAGCAAATTAGAATAAACTTGGTATACCTTGCAATGGCACATTATTTAGCAGTTGAAATGAATCAACAACCGCCAAATGTGTCAAAATGGATAAATCATAAACTTTTAGTTAAGAGACATGTTGCAGAATTATCCCTGAAGTGGGATGTCATTAATACAAAATTTTATTATTTATTATTTTTATTTTTTAAAGATTTTATTTATTTATTTGACAGAGAGAGACACAGCAAGAGAGGGAACATAAGCAGGGGGAGTGGGAGAGGGAGAAGCAGGCTTCCCGCAGAGCAGGGAGCCCAATGCGGGGCTCGATCCCAGGACCCTGGGATCATGACCTGAGCCAGTGTCTGAGGCAGACACTTAACGACTGAGCCACCCAGGTGCCTCTAATATAAAATTTTAAAACACATAAAACAATAGTATGAATTTTATGGACACTTGAATATGCATTAAAATTTCAAAAATACACAAAGCTTCCTGAGGGTGTAATCTCTTGGTTGGGAATGAGAGAGGCTAGGATTTGGATGGGGTACCAAAGGAGTTTCAATTGTACCTGAAATGTTTTATTCCCTTAAAAAAGATTTAAAGCAAAAAACAGCAAAATATTAAGATTTGTTACATTTTGAGAGTAGGTACATTAGTGGGTTCATTTATATTATTCTTTCTACTTTTCTGAATGTTTGATGTTTTCATTTGTAATAATAAAAAAATGGAAAACAAAAGTGAATTGCAAAACTTTATAGTCTGATTCAYTTTTGTTTAAAATCTTTAAAAAGTGGCTCTGTGTGTGTATTTGCACATGTGGGTATCGGTTTGCTAGGGCTTTCACAGCAAATACCATGGACTGAGTGGCTTAAGCAACAGAAATTCTTTTTCCACACAGCTCTGGACGCTAGAAGTCTGAGATCAAGGTGTTGGCAGAGTTCTTTCTTCTGAGGCCTCTCTCCTTGGCTTGTAGATGGCCATCTGTTCCCTGTATTTTCATAGTCTTCCTCTGTGTGTGTCTGTGTTCTGATCTCCTCTTTTTATAGGGAAACCAGCCGCATTGGATTTGAGCCTACTCTAGTGACCTCATTTAACCTTAATTATGTCTTTAAAAGAAGGGGAAGGGAGGGAAATCCAAAGCGGGAGAAATCAGAGAGGGAGATGAACCATGAGAGACTCTGGACCCCGAGAAACAATCTGGGGGTTTCAGAGGGGAGGAGGGTGAGGGGTGGAATAATAGGGTGATGGGTATTGAGGAGGGCACATGCTGTGATGAGCACTGGGTATTATACTCAACTAATGAATCATTGAACACTATATCAAAAACTAATTATGTACTGTACAGTGGCTAACTGAACATAATAATAAAAAAAAAAAGACAAGAAAAAAAAAGAAGAAGCCCTATCTCCAAACATGGTCATGTTCTGAAATACTGGGGAATGGGACTTCAACGTACAAATTTGGGAGGGATTCATTTCAGCCCATAACAGTGTGTGAGGGCACACAATATCTTTCATCTTCACATCTTCCCTTCTCTTGTTCCAGGTCTCCTCCCTGATGCACATGATTCACTCAAGTTTGTCCTGACTCTCTTGGGAAGCTAAGTCATATGTACATGGGCATCTCCTTTGAGCATCCCATTTCCTTCCCCATCCGTGCTACTCCCAAACACCTCTGTCCCATAAGTGGGGACCTCCTAGGAGTTTTAGAACCTTCATTTTCTCCTTTGAAAGATTAACATAACACTTCAGACTGAGTCCCACAAAAAGAACTATGCCACATGGACAGTATGGTGATGGATCAGACTAGACTGTTGGCTTGCTCCATAGTTTCTAACTTTATGTGGTCTTCCCGTAAAGTTGGGCTTGTTTTATTTGGTTTGGCTTTGGTTTTGGTTTTGGTTTCAGAGTTTATGCCTAACAAAAAGCAAACAAATTATCACTAGTGGGTAAGAAGTAAGAATCTAAACTTTATAAACAAGTCCATTTTTTAAAAAAAGTAAAATAAAAAAATGATTAAAAATGTTGTAAACAATTTTCTTTGCATCTAACTACAAACTTTTTTATTCCACTTCAACTCAGTGTTGTTTTATTCTCATTCAGCACCTCTCCACACTAGAAATCAAAACAAATTCATGTCATGGACCTGAAGTGATACAGACTCATTTACAGAATAAGTACATTATTAGAGGTGATGCCCAATGACATCTCCAAAAAGTGGTTCAAAAACTATGAGCTCTGCCTATGGTGCCTATGTCTACCCTCAAGTGGGTAAAGCAGAGGTGGACTCATTTTTGGCAAAACTTATTATTGTACAGCTTTAGAGAAAGCTCATGTCAAATTATGATCCTTGACATTGAACCACTATGAAACAGATCAGCGCACACTAGAACAATTAAAAAGTTCCAATCTTCAGGAGGAAATTGGGTGTGGAGGGAATTTTACTTGAAATCCCTAACCCCATCTTATTGAAAATCCCCCTTATCCACAACTATTTTCTTAGATGGGGTACAAATCCCTATGGCTATGTTTAATGACCTAAGGAAGACGGCGGGGGGCGGCGGGGGGGGAGTACTATGCATTCACGCAACCATCCTCAGCTGTCTTCCAGGATTATTAAGTACGCAGAACTGTAAACTCCTACTTGTTTCTTTAAAAATTGTTAAAGCAGAAATGCCAGCACATCAATAGCAGAGTAATATCCAAATCATATATTATTCCTTCTAAGAGGCTAGAAAAAGGCAATGTGCATCCCCCAATGAGGACAAGACTAATCGCAGAGCTAGTGCCAGGCCTGTGGAGACTTCCCCCTGGAGCTCATCTTTTTATCAGATGTCACGGCTTCTTTTGGTCTCAACATGCTCTCCAGAGAAGATTCCATTCCCTCCACAGGCATCACCATTCTGGTGAAAGAGCTTTCTATAAAATCTAACCAGGACAGGGCTGGCTGGTTCAAGGGTCCATAGTAGTAGCACACAAAGAAAACAGAGAGATTCAGAGACCCTTCCCCTACCTGAGGACAGTGGCTTGACCCATACTTAGCATCTAGACCAGCAACTGGTAATTCGTGGTGGTTACTCTATTTGAGGACTTACATGAAACAGTGCTGGCTGCCAATAGCCTACATGTCATTTATCCTTCCACTACTTTTGGTCTTCTTCATCACTCCATATGCATAACTATGATGGACTTTGGAAACGTGAGCATGCTCACATGCAGGGGCACATACAGACACGCACACACACGCAGACACATTTAGAAAAGAGGTTGTCAGTACAGTTTGCCACTCTGCTTCTAAAGTCCTGCTTACCCAGATCAAGATATAGCACTCTAATAGATGGCTACAAGATTTTGCATTATTGCCTTTCTCCTACACCTGTATTGTTCAGGAAGGGTTAACCCCGTCACTTCTCCATCATCTATAAAGCAAAATATCCCACAACTTTGCTCATTTTGACCTAGTCCTGCAAGTCTAGGGAAATGCATTAATGTATCCATTCAGGACAGGTACCATTCAACCTCATGATGACAAGAACATCAAGCTGTGTCAGGATGCAACGTGTGGCCAAATCACAGTAGCATGTTGGTTGACCTGGCCCAATGTCACCAGAAACCAAGAGCTTCCTATAGTGACTGAGACTCAGGATGATAGAATGATGGAGAATGGACCCATATAGAGCACAATATTGGCCACAGGGACAAAGAACTCTGGGGCTCCTTGGGGTTCCTAGAGGGATGAATAGAACTCTTCCCAGGTCTAAAATACCATGGTTGTGGCTCAGAGTTGCCTCAGTCTTGTTAGCAATGCCAAAAACAACAACAAAAAATTAAACGTTCACTCCAGTGGCATTGAATTGACCTGGCCAGAGATTAAAATGTTCTTTTCATCCTTTGTTCTCCCAAGTTACCCTGCACTCTCCTGGCCCACACCTCTGAGAGGGCCAAGATGGACGACAAGGTGCTGTTAAATATCTTGCTGACAATGTAAGGAAATGAAGAGATTGTCAGCAAAGACTTCCGTGAAGGTTGCAGGGACAGGAGAGGGCAATTGTTCTCTGAAGTACGGTTGTCACTCTGTGTTAATAACTGCATCTGACCTTTTCCTGACAAAGGTTCTTTGCTGGGTTCCACATTGAGCGGCCGGAATGATTTAAAATTTAAGCCCTGACAACAGGGGACAGTCCATTTGAGTGAGCCAAGCACTGCACTTTGTTTTCTCCAAATCCTTTGCTCACAGAAGCTCTGTGGAAGGCAGACAAGGTTGAAAAACACTGCCAGGGCCGCTCTTTAGAGCATGTGCTTGGTAACTAAAGAGCTTCCCACTTAAAAACTATATTGCAAGTACTTTTTAAAAATCACCTAAGACACCATTTCTTCTTTTGCCTCAGGGATGAGTGACCAAAAGTAACAAATAAATATTGTTGTGTCTCTCTCCACCACTAGACCTAGCCTAACTTCCCCCCACAAACGCCCCCTCCATTAAAACTGATCTTTCCATTCAGCTCCAACTCTTCAATTGATGTCTTGGTCCAATTCTTGTTTCAATTCCTCCCACCAGCTTTCCCACAGACCCATGCACACAGACAGCCCACTGTTCCCTGAGGTATTGGCGCTAATCATGGGCTCTCTGGGGAGCTTTCTGATGTTATCCTCAGCTGCTATTTAGCCAGGATCTTCTTTTTCGGCATTAACCTATCAAGCTGGCCTTGTCTCTAGAACTAATAAAAGTTAAATAGCTAAGTATTGATTTAATATGGGGACCGATTAGTCGAAGATACTATGTTAGGTCCAAGGGAAAATCACAGAAGAGTCAACTGCGAGCTTTACCTTCATGGCACTTCTGGTCCAGCAGTGCAGAGACAGGGTGTGAGCTGATGGAAGAGGTCACTGAAGGTTGAGGAGATTGCTTCCAAACCCAGGTCAGCGGGAGAGGAGAACCCAAGATCGAATGAGTCTTAATGCTGAAATTCCTTCAGTTTACATGTGGCCAAACTGAGGCCTAAAAGGTGACACGATTTGCCATTGTCAAGGGTTAACAAGTTTGGTATGGTATGATTCTCATAAGAACTAGTAATAATGATCATACACGTTTCATGAGTACTTGTTAAGAGTCGGGCCCTGTGCTGGCAGTTTTCCGTGCAGTCACTCATGTCATCTTCACCACGACCCAAGAAGTTGGCCTGATTGTTTTTCTCCATGGTTATCCATGAAGAGGTTGAGAGATTAAGAGACTTTCCTGAGGTCACAGACTTAGAGAGTGGGGAGGCCAGGCTGAGAACCCAGGGCTCTGCCACCATTGTCTGTGTACTTTTGGCCTTCTGTCCTTGATCAAACTTCCTTCAAAAAAGAAGAAAGTAATGTACTGAAATGAAGTTAAAACTCCTCACCTGTGTGCATGATTTCCTTGCTCTTTGTGAATCCTGACCGTGGTCTCTTCTGGTTCAGGGCTCCGGGTGTTGTTAAAAGCATAAGTCACAGACAGAATCATTTGCTAAAGGGTCTTGGTTACTCACTTTTAAAATGAGAGGGTCAGACCAGATAATCTCAGAGGTCCCTTCTGGTTCTTACAGTCTATGATTCTATGATTCCAAACAAAGATTGCCATCTTCAAAGACTGTAAATTTCACCTCCTTTCACAAGCCCTAAAGAGGAAGGAAAGGAAAGAAGAATTGATAGCATGCTTGTGCAAATTTAAGTAATAGAGAACAGAGATGCTACCCTTGTGAATTCCTGGGTGATATGCATGACTTGGAAAAAGAAGAAAAGTATTTCATGCAATACCACAGGGCACCCTTAGCTCAGCCTTTCTTCCTGAAATAAAAATACAACTGAGTTGTTCAAGTTAGTTGGTTGATGTATCACCCTGTTCCCCCTCATCATTCTCATATGATTCAACAAACATTAGAGAGAAATTTTTCTGCTTAAATTCCTTCCTGCAACAGAAGTAAATATCTTACTTTTATAAAATACATTTCTTAAAGATAAAATACAGTTCTGCAATGCTGTTTCAGATAGATTTGCCATAAGTCAGATACCCTAGTTCAAATAATGGACTATGAACATAATCCATCTTAGGGAGTCAGGAAGTACAGAACTTGGGCTTATTAAGGTGCTCTGTTATGAGGCCCAGTCACTGATACAATGAATTGTTTTTCAACTGGGCTGTGGCTGCCACCATAAGTCTTCGGCTTGAATGAAAAGGCAATTAAGAAAGGAAGTTGGAACGAGAAACTCAAACCAAATACTCTTCTTTTTCCAGTGCTGACATAATTAAAATGGTGTTTAAATGCCAGTTGGCTAAAACTAAATAAAAATGTGCAATTAACGACACCAGTGAGACCATAGCTCAAAAACTCTCTCTCCTACTAGTGCCATTTGATTCTTATTTTTCTTTCTTGCAGAAATTTCTTCTAAGGTGGAGTAAACTCTGCATGTGGGCAATGGAAAGGTAGCATATTCCAATTCCCCATTTCATAACCCTAAGCTACTCTAAAGCTGGATGACCTGAAGGACATAGTGTACTTCTTGCCACTTTGTACAGGGGCCATGAGCCTGAGAGTGTTCAAAACCCACAGCCCAACCTACTTTCTTATGTAATCATTATGAGAAAAGCCTTAGTCTCCTAAGAAGGCAAAAAACTGTACTTCTTCAAGGACTATATAATCAATCTATTGCTGTGTAACAAACTACTGCAAAACTTAGTGGCTTTAGAAAATACAGAATTAGCTCATAGTTTTTTTGGTCAGGAATCTGGGCACGGCTTAGCTGGGTTTTCAACTTGAGGGTCTCTCATCAGGTAACAATCAAGGTTTAATTAAGTAGGATCTGCTTCCTAGCTCACTCTGGTTGTCAGTCTTCAGTGCCTTGAGGGCTATTGGATTGAGCACCTCAGTTCCTTGCTGGCTGTTGGCTGGAAGCCACCCTTCATTCTTTGCTACATGGCTTCTCCAATATGGCAGCATGTTTCAGTAAGGCCAGCCAACCAGAGAGTCTACTAGCAAGGCAAAGTCACAGTTGTCACCTAATCATGAATTGACATCATATCACCTTCCCACATTCTATTGGTGAGTCATTAGATCAGTCAGTCCACACTTAAGGGGAGAAGGTTACACAGGGTATGAATACCAGGACATGAGGATCACTGGGAGTCATCTTAGAAGTCAAGGACAGATGGGGTTCCAAGACTTGACCAATCTCCATATGATAATTAGAAGCCAGGGTCTAATCAATTAGCAACCTTTCTAATTTTTACGGCAAAATTATCATCCTAGAAAGAATACAATCATTAGTATAGGCATCCCCCTCATTTCCACTACCAACTGCACGTGTAGCCTACCCCTGCAGTTAAGCAGAAGGAGTTTTATGATTGGCAGTCCCATCAGGACCACATGTGAAAGGGGAGGAGCATTTCCCTAAAAGAGGTGATGTTGAGTAGATTAAAAACAACTGACATCACTACTTTCAGCCAAAAGAATGGCTGGGACAATGAACTTTTTGGGAGATAATCTAGGAATATATTATCCAAGCAAGGTTATTCATTTATATTCTATTTAAGGGTCAAGTTAGGCCATAGACAATATCAAGATTACTCAAATTAGCTTTGTTCTAAGAATGCTTTCATCAATCAGCAGTACTCAATAGTAGCCAAATCTATTCCATTGGAATGTATACCCTCTAAGAGCAGGAATCTTTGGTTTACATCACAAGTGTCTAGAACAGGGTGTGGCACATAGTTGACCCTCAATAAATACTGGTTAAGTAAGTGCATTGAATGTACATTGCTGGCACAATTGTACCTTGGTACAAGTGAACCATATCTCACATAGACGTTAGACTCTAAAGTCAATTTGTAGGGGAGCTGTGTGTCATAAAAATGACCACATGATGAAAATCATGGGGGGCTCTGTAGGCCACATTGAACTTTTAGACCATGTTTCTACATAAGTAACTCCAACAGGGGTTTTCCTTTCTGAAGTTTCTTTGGTTGAGTACCATAAAAAGTGATTCCTTTGTACCAATAAATAAATAAATTAATTAATTAATAAATTAATTAATAAAGTGATTCTTTTGCATGTAGTGGTCATTCTGTATAAAAATGTGTATCATTGGGGTGCCTGGGTGGCTCAGTCGTTAAGCGTCTGCCTTCGGCTCAGGTCATAGTCCCAGGGTCCTGGGATCGAGCCCTGCATCGGGCTCCCTGCTCCGTGGGAAGCCTGCTTCTCCCTCTCCCACTCCCCCTGCTTGTGTTCCCTCTCTCGCTGTGTCTCTCTCTGTCAAATAAATAAAATCTTAAAAAAAAAATGTGTATCATTAAACATTTCATGACAGGCCTCAGGAACCAAGAAAGACTGAGCATGAGCAGGTTTATTTGTCCCATCCTTGCTTCCTCCAAGATATACACTTGCAACTATCCTGACTTTTTGGAAATTGCCAATATCCTTAAAGGTGTTCACACCTTTGGATCCAGTGTGACTACAACTTGGACATTATCACAGGGAAATAATCAGTGCTATATAGTGATATATATTGCAGGGTTATTTATAATAGCAAAATTCAAAGTTATTAAAATGTAAAATAGAGAAAGGTTAAATAAGCACTGTTTGTATACATAATCAAACATTCTGCAACTTTATTTTTTAAAGATTTTTCTTATTTATTTGAGAGCGAGAGCACAAGTGGGGAGAGGGGAAGGGCAGAGGGAGAGGGGGAATCAGGTTCCCTGCTCAGCAGGGAGCCCAAACCGGGGCTCGATCCCAGGACCCTGACATCATGACCTGAGCTGAAGGCAGATGCTTAACTGACTGAGCCACCCAGGCGCCCCTACTCTGCCACTTTAAACACGCTTGCTTGCTGGTAGTAAAATGTTGCCACACCCATGATACCAGTGGGGAAGCTAAAATTAGGGATTTTCAGTTCCTTGTACAATGTCAAAGTGTCATAAAATGTCTATGCTGGAAAGTTGACTTCTGGTCATGTAGTCCCGCTCTACTTTAAGGGAGAACCTTCTCTATCCTTTTCCAAGGGGACCTCCCACATGCTTGCCACCTCCAGTGGGTGCTGTGATAGGAAGAATAAAGACCCCCCCAAAGATATGCACCTTCTAATCCACAAGCCTGTAAATACGTTATTTTACATTGCAAAGAGGAATTAAGGTTGCAGATGGGATTGCAGCTACTAATCAGCTGACCTTAAAATAGGGAGATTTTCTTGAATTATCTGGGTGGGCCCACTGTAATCACCAGGGTTCTTAAAAGTGAAAGAGAAGGGGCGCCTGGGTGGCTTAGTCGGTTAAGCATCTTGCCTTTGGCTCAGGTCATGATCCCAGGATCCTGGTATCAAGCCCCTCATCAGGCTCCCTGCTCCGTGGGAAGCCTGCTTCTCCCTCTCCTACTCCCCCTGCTTGTGTTCCCTCTCTCTCTCTGACAGATAAATAAATAAAATCTTAAAAAAAAAAAAAGTGAAAGAGGAAAGTAAAAGAGTCAGAGGGAGATGTGACTTTGGCCAGAGGGACATTGCTGGTTTTGTAGATGGAGGAAAGGGGCCATAAGCCGAGGAATGCAGGCAGCTTCCAGAAGCTGGAAAAGGTGTGGAAAGAGGGTCTCCCTTAAAGCCTCCAGAGGAATGCTGTCCTGCTGATACTGTGATGTGAGCCCAGGGAGACCATTTTAGACTTCTGACCTCCAAAACTCTACAATAATAAATTTGTATTGTTTAAGTTACGGAGTTTGTGGTAATTGGTTAGAGCAACTATAGGAAACTAATACAGATGGGTAGTTTGCCACTTCTTAAAACTACTTTCACATTTCAGATCTTGTAAGGCAATGTGGAGGAGTGCACTAAATATTTATTGACCAGCATAAAACTGAAAGATAGACTTGGGCATACATTTCTGATGTCTCACCTCAAATCTTAACATAAAGTCACATTCCAATTCATTCGAATTATATTCTATATCAGACCTTAGCACAGTGTCTTGCAATTATATGCTGACTTTGGCATTCTCAGTTTGGATTACTTCTCAAATGTGGTAGAGAGTGCCTCGAATTCCTCTGCCTTCTTAAAATTCAGAGACACATATTCAGTGAGTAATTAAATCTCTTTGAATAAGTGAATAGACTATAATAATTGATGAAGTTGAAGATCCGTTCAGAATCTTATTCATGACCCAAAGCCTGGGCTTCTCAGTAGGGATTTAGTAAAGAATGTTTTCCTCTTACACAGTTTACCAGCCTTGAATTGTTAGAGAGGAAGTAAAGGAGTCATCAAGTTACACGGTTAGATAGGAATAGGAATCATCAGATTTCATAGTTGGTCACAGTATTTTATTTACTACCATTTCATGCATCAAGTGCAATATCCAGAAGCATATAGACAGTTACATATATTCAGGGGCCTATAACCTATGAAAAGTGGGCTTGGTTTCTCTCTGTGCCCTTTGTTTACTCGCATGAACCAAGAGATGCTTTTCTAATTATGTTGGGACATCACCCAAAGATGTGACTGTTGTTAAAAGATCACAAATTAAATGGCAGGAACTGAAGGCAACCCGGAGTTTTTCGAGAGCAATCTTACAGCTTGGAGAATTCATAAACCAAGTAAACCTTCTGACATAACTATAAAATGTGGTATAAACCCTAGAAAAAAATGGCCATCTTGAAAGGGTAACAGCACTTTTATGAGAATTCCAACTGCACCATGGCAACATCAACCCGTCAAAGCAAATGAAGGGTAGTAAAAGTAAAATTAAACATGATGAAGGGGACACCAGCTTGCTAACAGCTTTCCAAGCAGTAAAGCTTTCAAATGTTATCTCTTCATTGGTCTGTTCAATCACACATGCCTGCTACCAAGCTTTATCATATTATGTATCTTTCTCATCACAGCAGCCTGCCACGGGTTTGATGGACTTGTCTGTATGTTCACAAAGGAGGGAAAGAGAAAGAGAGCGCTCCCCTTCCCCCCACTGCAACCCCTCCCTGCGTACCCTCATCCCTCTTCTGTAATTCTCTCCCACTGTCCTCTCTTGCCCTTGTTCTGGTGTCCAACATGAGTCTCCCTGGCATAACAAAGGTTGCCTCGCAGCTCTGAGCTTTGGGGACTCAATATAGATCAAAGCCCCATCCTACCCCCAGTCGTCCAAAGGACAGATTCCAATGTGCATCTGACTTTGTCTTCTCTCTTTGCTTCCAAAAATCAGCATCCTTCTTTCCTCAAGGTTTTTTTTTTTCCCTTCTCCCAACTAATCCCTCTTTGCTACCCCTTCCCCAGCTTCCTGCGGGATGGGGGGGAAATTATGAAGCCACTTTCATGTGTTAACTAACAGACTGGCTAATCCCCTGGTCTGAATGCCTTTGCCCTGTTTGCAGGGACCCAGAAAACTCAAGGTTACATTTATTCCCTGACCTATGCAACCACCAGGGAGTCAGGATAAATTCTGGCCTTTTCAGAGCTTTAAACTTCTTCCCGACTCTATTTCCTAAACAAATAAGGTTCCCATTCATTGTGTGTGTGGTGTTCGCACATGCCAAATTCCTCAGCCTGTGGACCATATGAGTTGTTCAACTGTATGAGGGAAAAAAAGAAAAGCAAATGACTAATCAGCCAATGGAGACTTCCCATGGCCCACACAGTGATGAGGAGATTCAGGAAAAAATTTAAAAGCCGGGCTATCATGCTGTGGTGCTTACAAATAGTCAATAGGGGGTGGAAATGGAAAGGAGAAACCAAGAAAAGGAAGACAAAATTGCCGCAGCCAAGAGTCTCATAAAATTGCTATGTTTTTGCCTGAGTTTACTGTCTGTTAGTGTTGGGAATTGAATTGCTTTCTCTACTGCGGGCTAGTATGTGAACCCACCTCCTTTTTCCATGATCAACATTTAAGTGTGTTCTCAGTGAAATCAGCCCCTTGATTCATTCATCCATTCAACAAACACTTATTGAGCCGCAACAGTTTGTAGAGAAGTACAGGATGCGTGTGAAGTCTGAGGGAGGGCAGAAGCCGAACTCGGCCGGGCGCGCTCAAGGAGGCGATCCCTAAATGTGCTTTGATGGCTCCCACCATCTCGCTCTTTCCACGTTTCTCTCGCTGTGCGCCCCAGAGGGGCCCAGTGGCAGGCATTTGGCTGTACTAGTCCTAGTCTTCGCTGATTTTCTTTCTTTCTTTTCTTCTTTTTTGCCTTCGCTGATTTTCTGTCTCTTACTCTGTTCTTGTAAGATTGCCATATCCTCCCCCACCTCCTGTCTGCCGTTGTTGCTCAAAGCACAGGCACTTATTTGGGAAAATACTAGAAGTATGAATGAGATCATGGTTTCAACAAGAGCCCAAGAGAACTCTGATAAATTTAATCATGTTGTGTGATTGTGTGCATTCACAAACACACACATTAGTGTATGCTTGCCAGCACGCACACACACACACACACACACACACACACACACACACACACTTCAGTTTTGTTGCCTTATTCTTTACTTTAATCGATCCTAATATAATAAAATCAGTCAGGCATCGTCTCCCAAAGTGTAAGAATTTGTTTATGTGGTTTAAGATGTCAAAGCCAACACACTGTACTTCTTGGAGGGTCCTCGTATAAATTGAAAAATCACAAAAATTGAATCACATAATCACATAAAATTCAGAGTTGAAAGCAGGGTGAGATGTAGATGAGCAGAAGGCTGTTTTTGTAACTACAGTCTCTCACTAGTTTGCTCTGTGGCCTTGGACAAGTCACTTCTATTTTAAGATATAGACATAAACATAAAACTGTAAGTATAAACATGTGTCTACCTCTATCTTTAGCACCAAGTACATATGAACGCATCATACTAGCTGCATTAGTTTGCTCGAGCTTCTTTACTACAGACTGGGGGGCTTAAACAGCAGGTATTGAGTTTCTCACAGTTGTGGAGGCTGGGTGTCCAAGAGCAAGGTATCTGCAGGGTGGTTTTCTTCTGAGACTCTCTCCTTTTCTTGCAGGTGGCTGTGTAGGCACATGACCTTCGCTCTGTGTGTACTCATCCCTGGTGTCTCTTCTCTCCTATTACGAGCTTACTTCAACTTAATCACCTCTTTACAGACTTTATCTCCAAATATGGTTACACTGTGAGATACTTGGGGGCTGGAATTTCAATATAAGAATTTGGGAAGATACAATTTAGTGCATAATACTAGGTGCTAGGGCAACAAAAACAAATGGGACATAGTCCCTGCCTTTCAAGGATCCAGTCATAGAGACAGAAATAAAGTTGACTATATGGCAGTTTAAGAAGTATAGCAAAGAGGCAGATACTGAAAGTAGGGAAGGCACAGAGAGAAAGTGGAAGGACTGCTTGATTGGATCACAGAAAGCATCAGGAGGGAGATGGTGTTTGCTCTGGGTCTTGCAGTCTTAGTAAGAGGTCTCCAGGCCAATGGGGAAGGACAAGGGAAAGAATGGGCATTTTAGATATTTAGAGTCAACCCAGCAGGCTAGTGATGTCTCATATTAGGGACCCTCTGTGACACTTGAGAAGTGAGAAATGTGCCCAGCTGTCCTCAGCCAATTAGATCCCTAACTGATCTAAATCTCAGTTGAGTCTATTTGACCCATGGTGAATTCTGTAGGTCTCTATTCTGTGCTGTCCTTGATCTCTGGAGGATAGAAAAGACACTAACTCTGTCTGTTTACAATCTGAATTGGGAGATTAGATACAGGTGAAGTAACTAGAAGAACATTACAAAGAAACACATAAATCTCCCCCCAAATACTCACCTTTCCCCCTCTGGGCTTATGTTTCCTCATGGATAAAAAAAGAATGATCCTAGACTACATCTTCTCTAAATTCTGCTCAAGGAATCGAAGGACTATTACAGTGAAACCTGAGGAATATATTAAAAGGAAAAAAATGTACAGACCTTCCTCATGTTACATTAAATTATTAACGTTATTTAAGAGCATAGATTCACTTGGGAGCCACACTGCCAGTGTTTGAATCTCAGATCTTTACTGGTCATGTGACCTTGGCCAAATCACTGAAATTTCTCTTTGCCTCATTCTTCTCATCTATAAAATGGGGATAATGACAATGCCTATATTCATAACATTGTTACGAGAGTTAAATACATTAATATTTGCAAAGCACTTACATCAGGTCCTTGACGTATAATAGGTATTAAATAAGTGTTACAATTTTCTATAAATGCATAAACATAAAATTAAGAATAAAATTCTTTATGTATATAGCTCTTAACTATAAAACAAAATGATCGGAAAACTATTAGCTATAAAGAAAAATAATTTAAAATTAAGTGCAAACAAAACTATAAAACAAATACAATTCAAATTTACACTGTTACTTCAGTATGATAATGTTTTTGCTGAAATTAAATCATAGAAGTTGTCATTAATTATAGAAAGATTTAGCATCAGATCTATCCCACAGTGAATTTTTTTCTGTGCTTTGACTTAATAATACTAGTGCAGAGGAAGCCTGTATGCAAAGTAAGCTTTTCAGAATTCTGTGAATGCCATCAAGACTTTGTTTGCTAGGTCAGGACAATCAGACCTCATTCTATATCAATACTACATAGTGAACAGTCCTGGAAAGCCAATTTTAATTAAAGATAATGTCACATTATACTATTAGTGAAACCTGCATAAAATTGTTCTCTAAATCACAAAGTTGCTCAAGTCAGAAATTTGAAGACCATTCATGATTTCTCTCTCTTTTTCCTCATCCTTTAACTGAGCAAACATGCCCCTAAAATATTCCCTGACTCTTGTCATTTTTTTTTTAATCTCTTCCTAAATGTATGATCTGAGATTATGGATTCAGACTATGGGTTTAGAGACCCTTCTTTGAGTATCCCATATATGCTTATAATATCTGTGAAGACTATGTAAGAGGGTTGTGGTGTTGAAACTCGGCTTATGAAAGTGGGGTACAGGTACTCACACAAACCTCTTCTCTGTATTTCTGTTGGACAGAACTCTAAATTCTAGAGTAATCTAGAGTTACCCATTGGTATGGCAAAGTCCTTCATAAGTGGAGGTTTCAAAGCAATTACCATAGGGCTTTCTGAGTTCCAAATGTTATATTACAGTTGAACCTGACCTAGAAGTTTCTTTTTTCTTGGTATCTGTTATGATGCGGTGTGTGAGCCTTTCCAGCCTAAATTAATACATTTTGCCATTAATGAGATAAACCTCTGTGAAAAGTTTTGCCTTTCAGCTGGATTTGAGGTTGGGGCTCCAACAGAAACACCTTGCTGTGCTGGTCTGTGGGCCACTGGCCGTTACTCAAACATTGCAGCGTCTACGTTTAAAGCACAGAATCATGGAAGGCCAGCATGCAGTTAGAAATGACAAGTTCAGCCACCTTGTTTTACATGTGGAGAAACCAATGCTGAACTTCCCAAAGAGAACAAAACACTTGAAAACATCACACTTCTTGGAGGATCTCTATTGAAAGGGAAGCATATATGTGGAAAAGCTGTGTTTTCTTTTCAGAAGCACTGTGACCTGGGACGATCCTGGTGCTTCCACCATTTGGCTAAGTGACCTTGGCTCAAATGTGGAAGACTTTCTTGATCCTTAGTTAATGCAGAGGTAGATCTGACCCCTCTGTCCTCTCTGTCCTTAGGCTGCCCAGTGTCCCAGGCTTTGTCACCAGCCATCGCTGAATTTGCATGCCTGTTCCCTTATACTACAGACTTCCCAAATAACATGAATGCGCATCTTGTTGGCAGAGAGATTCTGTGGTCAAATAATTATTGGAATACAGACTTGAGTGAAGAGGTTTTCCTACGACTTCTTAGAACATTTAATATACTCCATGTGCATTGAGAATCTCCACCAGGGGAATAAGCAGGAAGTTGAAATTCACAGAATTTTTTGGAACTAGAAACTTTTGTTTCTAGGGTCCATCAGGTGGGACCTCAATTTTACTTCTCTGTACACAGTTATAATTTGTTAGCCCCTTTTTACCCAAAACATAAAGCACTATGCTGAGCACATGATACGTCATCATATGAAATGAAAGAATGAGTCAAGTTGCATAGTTTCCCAGGTTCTTAATTTGCTCATCCATGATAATGTAGAGTTTAGGTTACATGTTGTTTTTGTTGATGGTTTTAAAGTGTTCAGAAGGAAGATTTAAATGAACATAAACTATTAAACTGGCAGTACTTTGTGTATTTTGTGTTACCATCAACTTCACTACTATCAGGACCAGTCTGTTACTGTTAATAAGTGCTTCATAAAAATTGTTTCTTTTAACCCTTGCTCTACATGGGGTGTTAAATAGCTCATAAGCTTTATTATCATAATATATGTCACTTCTAAATAGAATCGTGTAGAATTAAATAGAATTTACCAGACACAGGTGAATGGATGATTTACTGGATCAATGTTTTCTAAGTTGCCTGAGAAAAAGGGGACCCATATGTTTAAATAAATATTCACCTGCAACCTTTGTTTATGTGGTTACAGTTTTTGGATTTATATTATTACTACAACTATAACTATGTATATGACAGTTACTGTAGTTATAGGTATGTGTATATTTATGTGTTATATATCTATGTATACGTATATACACATACATGGGGCACACGCACATATATATGCATGTGGATGTATGCATCATATATGATATTATTTATATAGATAATAGCATACATTTATTGAGCAACTCCTATGTGCCAGGTACGGCGACTGGCACTTTACATATTTTGTCCTCACCCTCACAATAACCCTGCAGAAGCTGGCATTATTATTCTTACTCTAGGAAGAGGAAGTTAAGGCCTCGAAATGATAGCGATAACCTCCCAGAAGTGTAGGAACCCTATGCCTTAATTCTCTGAAAGAGTCCTCAAGAAGTATTTGCTCAGCCTAAAACAAACTAGCTCAGACCTTGCATGTATACTGCATACTGTGATAAGTGATGGCCCATGCCCAGAACAAGAGTCTCCAGCCTGAATGGAGGGCAGACAGTAGTCAAGCAGCAGAGAGTAATATTCGGAGCTTAATAATGTATTCCTATAACTCAAGCCCACCCAGGGCCCGGAGGAAAGGCAGCCTGCCTCCCGTCACAATGAACATTTCCATGATGCCATCACACGGCTGGTATTATTCTCAGCTCTCTAAGCCATTCTCAATCCTCATAGCAACCGTGTGCGGGCTAGAGTTATTTAAGCCATTTTTGCAGATAAGGTAAAAGGCCCAAAGAATTGGAGTAATTGGCCCATGGTCACGGAGCTAGTAAGTGGCCAGCTGAGACTTGAACTCGGGCAAAGCGAATTTAGCAGCCGGGGACTTAGCTCCTACACCAGAAACAGTGGTTTCACCGTACCTACAGCCTCCTGAAATCTGGTGCCACCTTGGTTGCCAAGTCCTAATCAATCCAAGGTTCCTTCTAACCATGTTATCTTGTCACCATTACCTTGTGATGTTTCATTACCATAACTGTCTCCCCGGTGACTTTAAGCTAGTTCTCCCATCTGTGCCTCCACGAACGCCCACTGAAGTGGATGGGCCACAGGCATTCAGCTGTTCTCCCTCGCAGTGCAATTTTACTCCTCCCTACTGCTCCAACTACTCCCGGAGTTTTGCCTTCTGATGCAAGGTTTATAAGGGAGTCATCATGGTACAATTACTCTCAACCATGCAGCGTTGACAATGCAATCATCTGTCAGCAAGTGAGCTGAGCCATTCCTGCATGAGGCTGTCTGGACCACAGTTGGCAAAATCAGGTTATTACCTTCATGCCTTCTAACCAAATGCAAACAATAGAACTCTCCATTACCCAGAATGGGAGCAGTGTTCTTTGGATTTCCTGCCCACATACTAAGATTCAGATAGCAGCCACAAGGGTAAGGGGAGAATATCTCAAGACATAATGCCTTTGTCCCATCTCTTTAACTAAAAAGAGTTGAACATGTTTTGTAGAAAGCTCTTGGAAACCAATTATAATATTCCCTGCACATCTTTTCACTGAGGACTTCATCTTTTCCCCGTGTTATCTGGCAGGTTTGTTTCCGGAGAGCCCAAATTTAATCTTTTCATCTAGTCAATGGATAAGGGTAAGGATTGATTTAAAGACCCATGGGACATTCAGAAAGGGTACAAATGTCCAGGGCATAATCCTGACCAGGTAAGGCCGACCTTCCATCTCATTTCTGCGCCCCCCCCCTTTGTATTATGACGATTTTCCAACATAGAGAAAAGTCTAAAGGATTTTACAGTGATTCACCTGCCTATTCCTACTTAGTTTTTATTATACCTGCTTTGTGCCACATCTCTCCAGTTATCCATCTTAAAGTGCATTTTAAAGTAAGTTGACTTTGATACACATCACCCCAAATACTTCAGCACATCTATTACTAAATTTAACATTTATTTAGATGTCTCTCTTACTTTTGAGTTTGGAAGTACACTGTAATGTGGAAATCTTAAGTGGACACTTCACTGAGTTTTGACACAAGCATATGCCTGTGTAATCCAAACTCCTGTTAAGATAGAGAATACGACCCTGGTTCCAGAAAGTTCCCTCATGCCGCATCTCAGTCAGTCCTCAACCCCGCCTCCCCAGAAGCAACTACTATTATGATGTTCTTCCCTACCATAGATTAGTTTGTTCACTCTAAGTATCATACATATGGAATCAGAGTCAGTACTCTTTTGTGTAAATTTCCTCCCTTGGCATGTTTTTGAAATTCTCCCATGTTGTGTGTACCAGTAATTCATTCCTTTTTATTGCTGAGTAGTATCCCCTTTGTATGGATATACCACCTTTGTTTATCCATTCACCTGTTGATGAGCCCCTATGCCATTTCCAGATTTTGCCTACTGTGAATAAAGCTGCTGTGAGTGTTTGTATACAAGTCTTTGTATGCACCATGTTTTCATTTCTCTCAGGTAAATATGTTGGAGTGGAATTGCTGGTGATAGACTAGGGTATGTTTACTTTTATAAGAAATTGCAGCCTTTTTTTTCCCAAAGTAGTTATCTCATGCTACACTCTTGCCAACTATGTTTGAGAATTCAGCTAGCTCTAGATCCTCACCGACATTGGGCTTGGTCCGTCTTTTTAATTTTAATCATTCGGGTGGTGCTGTACTTACATCAGTGAGGTGTTAATTTACATTTGCAAGACGACTAATGATGTTGAGCACTTTTTCACATGCTTATGGCCATATATAGATCTTCTGTGAAATGTCTATGCAAATATTTTGCCCATTTTTTTTTTTTTAAAGGGTGGGCCTGGTCAAACCTTCGGAGACGAATCTACCTTGTGCATGTGCATACATTAGGGAGACCCAATCCATCCCTGCTTCTCCACCTCCTGTCCAGGCTCAAAAGACCCTGAAGAGATAATTTTGGAATAAATGTTGGTTGCACTCCTCATTTGCTGGGTGCTGCCAACAGGCAGCAGGAATTGACGGCTTGTTAGCAAAGCCTGGCCCCTTTGTGAGATGTTTTCAGAATGATTGATTTACAATAAAGTGGTTCCTGGTGGGTGCATGCAGGTGGAACTGATGCGGATCGATTCCAGGGGCGCTAACTAATCAGCTGTTTAAACTGGCAGGGAGAGTGCTCAGTGACAGACACAGTGCGGCCATCATTTTCCCCCTAAGATTACAAATTAACTTGTTGGGGTTTGCTGGGGTGTGTGACAACCTGGAGCCCAGCCTCAGAGGAGGGGAGGGCCGCTGGGCCTTCAGGGAAGCCTCTCTGGGATCCGCCTTTACAGGCTGGAGGAAAAGAGACCTCATCTAGGAAAAGTGTGGGGGATTTTCATCCTCATTGAAATTCATCTCCACTCCCTAGTGAGGGGGCCAGCTGAATTTCTAAAAAGGTCCACTCTTGTTTCTCTTTTCATTTTTCTGTGAGCTGTTTACTTGACCCAATGACAGATCTCTCTCTCTCCCGCTCCCTTTCTTTCCTCATTTGTCTCTCCTCTGCTCCTGAAAAAAACTCAAAATCCCCAAATCCAAGCTTTTTGGGGTTAAGGAGGGCCATTTAAAGCTTGTTTGCTTTTAAGGCTCTTCACTTTATAGCAGGATTATATTGTGGTATCTTTTAAACATTGAGGTATTTGCTTTTACTATATTAATTACAGCACTTGATCCTGAAAAGTTGGGAGCTTTTTAGGCTGAAGAGACTGGGTGAGGTATGGAGGGCCATGAAAATAAAATGGGAGAGCTGGTGTGACTGTGGCCCCATCACAGCACCAACATGAAGGCCTCACCTAGCTCCAGACTCTAGGACCAACCTTGACCTCTTACCCACAAAAGCTTTTCCGGACGTTACCGTCTCCTTGCGATACCTTCATGCGACGCACAGGGCCCACCATCTTAGTTATGAGAAAGCAGCAATTTAAAGACCTCCTCAAGTAGATGCCGAAAGGGGGGATATCTGACCTCAAGTGCAGGTCTTTGGATTTTAGTTTGTCCGATTACAGCTCCGGAAGCCTGAATCAGCAGGCTAAAGAATACGTGTACTGTATGAAGTGTCTGGAAAGGCATTCCAGTGTAAGAGGGTGAATCTGTTAACACACTCCAAATGAGGACTTCAAAAGGATTTGTTTCTTCAGAACTTGATACTGCTCTTCTAAACTGCTACAGGAGGAATAACCAGGTGAGAGCTGGAACAGGCTGCAACCATATATTAAAACTTAGTGTGAAGCCCCACTAATTAGATCAGTGTGGCCCCAGGGATAAACAGACAAATGAAGTAGAATTGGCGGCTTTGTAACAGACTCTAGTGTTTGAAAAAGCAAAATATGACAAAGGCGTTATCAAACGCTTGGGGAGAGGGGATAGCAAGATTAGAAAAAAACAGCTCCCGACAATCAGAAAATTGTGAAGGGGATAAAAGTATATTTAGATTCCTAACTGATGGCGTGCTACAAAATAAACACCAAATATTTCATGATTTAAATGTAGAAATCCAAATCATAAAAGTCTTCAAAATATTTAGGTGATTGTTTAAATCTTTGGATTCAGAAAGTCTCTGCCAGCAGAAAAGCAAAGGGAAAACCACAAATGAAAATATTCATGAATTTAATACATAAAAGTAAAGTTCTGTGTATCTACAAAACAATATAAAGATTAAAACCCAACAACAAGCTAGGAGGAATATTTGTAAAAAATCATGGTGAAGGACCAATATCACTTAATATATAAAATCTTGTTCAAGTAGGTCAGAAAAACAGGAATCACAATGCGTATGTTGAGGTCACGGACTGAAGAGAGAATTTATGGAGGGAATAAAAAAACATTAAATTACCTTTCATCAGTTCACCAGTCAACAAAAGATTAAAAATTGAGATAATGAGATATATTTCATCTCTCAATTTTTCATCAAAGATGAACATATGATAATACTTAATGTTATCAATAATATGATAAAACAGGGACTCTCATACTCTTATGGATGATGGTTAAGCTGTACAACTTTTCTGGTCTATATGCCTATATGTTGTCCCATATGACCTCTCCACTCTTATCTCCTAATGCTTTCTCCTTTGCTCCCTGTTCCAGAAAAAGGATTTTTTTTTTTTTTTTTAGTTGTCATCGTGCAGATTTTCCACATGCCTAGAAAGCTCTCAAACTTACCCTCTCTTCCTTCTCTCGCACTTCTTTCTCCTGCTTTTCATTCCCTGCCTCTCCCCCTCCCCCTGTTCCTGAGCCTTCCCCTCCTCCATTCTTCTTGCTCCTCCCCTTCTCCCATGTTTGTCACTCTTCCCTTCAATCCTTTCTTTCTCTCTTACCCTCCCTCTCCACCTTCTCCTAGACTTACGTATCCCTGAAATCTTGGATCAAACATTTCTTACTCAATGTGGTCTCCTTATACTCCCTAAAAGCATCGAATTATCTGGTTATTTGCTCTCATAAGCAATTTGTAACTTTCCCTTATAACACTAATCACAATTGGAATTTATATATTTGTAATTATTTGATCAGTACATTTCTCCCTCCCAGGATTACATGAACTGTGTCACCATTAGTCACCAGTGTGTAGCAAGGTGCCAGAAAATAAGAGAGTTGATACATATTTGTTGGATCTTTTAACGGCTGACTTCCTAAAAGATCACTAGAATAAACTGTGGCCAAAGCAAAGCTAACTTTATTAAGCTTACAGCAGTACGGGAGAACCTACCTTGACAGAGTCTTAGTCATGTCTCAGAAGAGGGTGATCATGGGTACAAATCCACAGGGTTTGGGGATCTGGGCTTAGGTGGTTTAAGGCAGGTGTTTAGTGTGAAGAACTGATAGGGAATGGCCAAAGTTGATGTCATAGTTTAAGATTGGTGAGCACAGCAAGATAAGGACCTTTAAGTAAGTCTTTTAAGTAAAAATAATTTGATATGTGAGTGCATGGCCCCATGAACAATCTATTGTTTTGACAAGGGTGTCTGTTTATCCAGATGAACAAATTAATTATTCATATAACTTAGCTTTCAAACAATTTCTAAAGCTAAAAGTGGAATTATTTATTGGTTTATAGCCTTATCTTAATGAGCAACAATTTCCAGGCAGAAGGAGTAAAATCATATTGATACAGCTGGCTTCAGTTCTCAGTCTTGAGAGTTAAACTATGTGGCTGCAAGAGGTCTCAATTCTGAGAAGAAAAAATGGAATGCCATTCTGGCAATATATATTAAAGTCCTTCAAAATGCTTTTACAATATTTCCTAGTAGCTCCTTTCTAAGAGTCTATCATTAAAAAAAATCAGGGACACAGAGTTTTAGGTACAGGGTTTGGAAGTGTCTCTTTGGAATTGGGGCGGCTGTTAAGAAACAAAATGACCGAGCCCTTGGAAAAAAAGAAGGGCTAGAACTTGTGAAGGAGGGGGAAGTAGAGGTGAGGTGACAAATTGCCAAGAATTTCTCAATTTTGCTTTTGATCCGTTTATGGAAACCACATTTGGTATCTATTGAGGGATTCTCCTCTTCTCTGTCCAAAACTGGCCACATGTTTCTAAGAAACACTTAAAGATGACTCAAACTCCAGGAATGCCTATAATTAAAGCTCATCTATAAGTTCCTACAGTTCATCAGTGAGTTGTAGACATGTTTATCTTAACTCTTGTCTGAGTAACAGTTACCTGATGAGACTCCATGAAAACACTACAAATTCTGTGGTGACAAGGCCAAAGTCTTTTGGGTTTTTTTTTTTAATATCTAGAACTCTTTCTCTGACTCTTCTTTACCATAACAATGCATATAGTGTGCAAAATAAACTCACGTTTCTTTTGGTCTTTTTGGTCAAAGGAAATGCTTTTGGACTGAAATCGTGGTGCCTGGTGTAGAGCAGTGGAGACCCTAGATAGTTAGGCAGATTGTAAGAGATTGAGTTGTGGTTCTATGTGAGGACCTAGCTCCTCAATGGCTGGATTTGTATCCTAAGGTATGAATACAGCTTCCAAATAAGATCCTTAACATTAATAGAAGTGCTAGATGATAAGAGAGAGAGAGACATTTGGTTTTCCAAAAAGGATAGACATAACAAGCTATACTTCTGAGATACTTTCTTTTAAATTTTATTTTATTTTATTATGTTATGTTAATCACTATACATCACATCATTAGTCTTTGATGTCGTGTTCCATGATTCATTGTTTGCGTATAACACCCAGTGCTCCATTCAATACGTGCCCTTTTTAATACCCATCACTAGGCTAACACATACCCCCAGCCGCCTCCCCTCTAGAACCCTCAGTTTGTTTCTCAGAGTCCATAGTCTCTCATGGTTTGTCTCCCCCTCCGATATCCCCCCCTTCATTCTTCCCATCCTACTATCTTCTTTTTTTTTTTTTTAACATATGATGTATTATTTGTTTCAGAGGTACAGATCTGTGATTCAACAGTCCTACACAATTCACAGCGCTCACCATAGCACATATCCTCCCGATGTCTATCACCCAGCCACCCCATCCCTCCCACCCCCTACCACTCCAGCAACCCTCAGTTTGTTTCCTGAGATTAAGAATTCCTCATATCAGTGAGATCATATGATACAGGTCTTTCTCTGATTGACTTATTTTGCTCAGCATAACACCCTCCAGTTCCATCCACGTTTTTGCAAATGTCAAGATCTCATTCCTTTTGATGGCTGCATAATATTGCATTGTATATATATATATATATATACCACATCTTCTTTATCCATTCATCTGTCAATGGACATCTTGGCTCTTTCCACAGTTTGGCTATTGTGGACATTGCTGCTATAAACATCGGGGTGTCTGTACCCCTTCGGACCACTACCTTTGTATCTTTGGGGTAAATACCCAGTAGTGCAATTGCTGGGTTGTAGGGCAGCTCTATTTTCAACTTTTTGAGGAACCTCCATACTGTTTTCCAGAGTGGCTGCACCAGCTTGTATTCCCACCAACAGTGTAAGAGGGTTCCCCTTTCTACTTCTGAGATATTTTTGATCAAAATTACAGGCTGCTTTATGAGTACTGGGGAGAAAAAGCAGTTTCCACCAGGACCTAAGATGGGGTCATTAAAAAAAATCATAACAGATCAATCCCATTTCCTATTTTTGATGTTGCTTGCAGATCAAGCATATGTACACATTTTTTATGGCATTTGGCCAACTTCTCAAAGTATCTTTGTGAACAAATAAGGGGTTGACATACTCTGGAAGGTGGCTAGTACTTGGCTGAAGGATTCCATCCAAAGTGTATGAATCAATATACTAGTTTTAACCTGCATTAATACATCCATTTCAACTGAATGTTCAGAGTAACTATGAACCAGCAGAGGTCAGTCATAGTGCAATAAAAGCTTATATTATGTAGTGCTAACAACCTGATGGACCAAGGTCATATTCAGGGTTAATTAAAACTCTGTCCTGCAACAGAAAAATCAGTAAATGCTTCCTGTCTCACAATGTTTTAAAAACTCATGAGATTTGATGTTTTAATGATGATGATTTTTTTGTGTGTGAGTTACCTGAAATCAACAGCTCTTAGATCAAAATATATGGCTTCATTGAGTAATCTAAACAGAATGCAGAGTTTCTTATTTGATCATACACATCAATGTCAAGTCTATTTTAGCCAATGATTATTAACTTCAACAAGCTCAAAGAACTTCAGTAATTGAAGGAAGTAGATGAGGTGGAGCTAATTATGAAACAATTAGTCAAAGTCTATGAAAATAAGAAATATATGAATATTGTATTTTTATATCGTATTAAAATAGTTCATTCACCCAGCATATATCATCATGCTCTTATCACTCTAACTACCATCTAGACCATGTTAGGAAATCAAGAAGATAAATAATAAATAATCATAAACAGTCATAAACAATAAAATTATGGATGTCAATTACTTTGTATTTACATGTAATATAAATCTTATCATGTATGTGGCAACCATATAGAAAATAGAATATCACTTTTAATACCACAATGTTATATATTCCTTAAAAGTTATGGGAAAATATCTTTTAATCCAATGAAGAGGTGACCTTTGAATTGATTCCTATATTACTAGTCCAAATCAGCCAGCCATGTAGGGATGGGAGCTGAAAGTTCTAGGCAGAGGGAGGGAATGGAAAAGTCCTACCATGGGAATGAGCATGTTATATTCTAGGAACCAAAGAAGGCTTTCATAGCTGGAGTGGGGCAAAGTGGTTAGAGTTAATCTGGTCAGGGTTGAGAGGTGGGTGGGGCCAGTTCACATAGTGACTAGTAGTCCAAGGACAGGAATTTGGATTTCAATCTAAGCAAAGAGGGAAGTCATTGGATGGATTTAAGGAAGGGAAGAGTTTTACCTGATTTGTTTTTAAAAGGGTCCCTCTTGGCTGTTGAGGGGATTATGGAGTGTAGATGATTAAGAACAAAAGTAGGGAGACCATTTAGAAAACTATTGCATCCAACTAGACAAAAATGATGTTGGCTTGCACTAGGGAGGAAGCTGAAAGATGAAGAGAAGCAGAGCCATTCAGGATATATTTTGAAGGCAGAGCTAAGAGGATTTGAAAATATGGATGAGTTAGAGTATGCACAAAAAGGGTGAATCAAGGATGGTTCCTAATTTGGGAGTTTTGAGTGAATTTAGTGGATGGTTGTGCTGTTAAATATGAATTAAAAATATGTACTAAGCATCTACTCTGTAGAGAACACTTTTTTTGGAAAGCTATATTCTTCTAACTTCTAAAATACTTTTATTGCTAACAGACTGTGAGTGCAAATCACATAAACATTTAATTGTCATCAGTATTTCTATTTTATTTCAAGGAAATATTCTAAGTAAGCATTTTTTTCTGTCTCTCTCATTATCTGTGTTGTTAAAACAGATCAGGGGTCGGTAAACATTTTTCTGAAAAGAGCCAGATAGTAAATGTTTTAGGCTTTGCAGTCTATATGAACTCTGTTGCAACTACTCAACCTGGATGTTGTAGTGTGAAAAGAACCATAGACAATATGTTAAGGAATGATGTGGCTGTGTTTTAATAAAACTTTATTTACAAAACAGGCCATGGGATATATTTGGTTGGGGGATTGTAGTTTGCTGATCCCTGACATAAACTATAGGTCCCTGAACAAGACAACCTAGAAGCGAAAAAGAAAATCAGTTCGTGAAAAAAGAAGTCAAGAACCATGAGAGACTATGGACTCTGAGAAACAAACTGGGGGTTTTGGAGGGGGGAGGTGGGGAGGTGGGTTGGCCCGGTGATGGGTATTAAGGAGGGCATGTATTGAATGGAGCACTGGGAGTTATGTGCAAACAACAAATCATGGGACACTACATTAAAAACTAATGATGTAATGTATGGTGACTAACATAACATAATAAAATAAAACAAAAAAATAATAATAAAGAATCTTAAAAAAAGAAAAAAGAAAAAAGAGAAGTCAGATATTTGTTGATTGACAACAAAGCATAATGGAAGTTTTAGTATTTATTTATTTTTAGTTTTTTTCCCTTATATTATTTCCGATAGTCATTCTTCTGGTTTCTTCAGGATCCCTCACTCCTTATAATCCTAATAAGACTATAAATCATGGTACTTTGCTCTCCACCACAATGACACGTCCTTACCCAGTTTCGCCAGACCAAGTAGTTCCTTCCCTCTGGTCACAGAGATTGGGCTAAATGTGGGTGCACTGTTCAAGCAAGGTCAATTAGAATCTTCCCTGCACTTGATATGTAGATAGTAGGAGACAGTTTTCTTGACTGAGGGCCTGCTAAGAAGGGGCTAAAGTTGTATAAATTACACGGGCTATTTTGCCAGGCGTTTGTTCTGTTCAGAACAGACATAAACAGAATCAAGAGCCATGACAACATTGGGAAGCTTAATCCAGCTATGTCTAAAGCCAGAGACATGCCAGGACTTCCTAGTCTGTAAATCAGTAAATTCCTTTTTTGTTTCAGCTAGTTTGAGTTGAGTTTTGATCAGTTGCAGACAAACGTTTCTAGACAAAAATACTGCTTCATTGAATTTGGAAGGGGAAGACAATTACCATTTGAATTCCTTGAATGTGCTGAGCATAATACATGTTAAGCTTAGTTAAACTTGAAATAGTTTTGGTTTGAGGTTGAGAGGACAGGGACTCAGAGGTGAGCGATTTGCTTGAAGTTGCATTAAGTTTTTGGTGGAGTTATGATCTGACTGTTGATGTTTCTGACTCCAAACACCACGCTATTTATGATACCATGTAGTAAGGAAGCATAAAAATTAAAGAACATAACATAATAAAAAAATTAAAGGAAAAGATAATATAATTTTTGGATTTCTCTAATTCTTTTAAGGTAATTTCAACTAGGGTCCAAAACTGCATGAGAATAAAGGTGATTCTTGAAGCATCAGAAAGACAGCTGAATCTCTAAGAAGTTTCTTTAGTAGATGTAGTATATGAGCTGTTAAGCAATCAATCACAGGCCAACTTTCAAAGCTGCTTTGAATCTTAAAATGGAATGTTTCTAGCTTAATTGTCCATAGGTTAAAGCTGGAAAATGTTAGCCTTCTTTTTTCCTGCATAGAGAGACCAGATTTCATATGTATGCAGGAAATGCGGAGCCAGGCAAACCATTCATTTTCATATCTCTAAGTAGGCTTTTCGAGTTTGATGAGGAAGGGTAAGTAAGGGATGTAAAATCAGCATCAAAGATTCATGCTGAGGAAACTCTTCTTGAGAGCTATATGGAGACAGGAGTATAAGAGGGGTTTCTTCCTAGGTGGAAAGAGGTGATAATTAAACATAATTTGTAGAAGAAAATTAATAGTGATGGACTTGAATCCTTTATAGCAAATGTAAATTTCAAAGCAATTTTGTGTGGAGAAGTAAAAGGCTATAATATATGGCTGAGTGGTATATGCTGACAGTAATGGTCCTCTTGTGCAGTGAGTTATTAAAGACTTTCATCTCACGGTTTTCAACAATGAAAAGGGAAGCAGTTTGGGGGCATTTTCTGAGATATGTCCCTTGTGTTGATTTAGCTTGTATGATCAGTAGGTTATCTCAACAGCTGTATGGAAAAGGTTAAATTTGCTAAGGAGATGAAAGACTAAACCGTGAGAAGTATGCTATTTCAGAAAGATGTATTGTTTCCTCTCGGAGACTAGCAAACCATGACCTTGGACAAGTCATTTAATCTCTCTAGGACGTGGTCTCCACATCTTGTCTAAGGATGTTGTCCATGCTTTTTCCAGCTCCAGAAATCTAGGATTCCCCTCTTATGATAAGAATAGCCTCTTGGAATTGAGTTTTCCTCTCCCTCTAGGGAGTTTGCTCTGAAGAAATCTCAGGGATGTTTCACTTGGAGTCATTTTCTGTCTCTTTTCCCTAATTTTTAAAATGGATTCTAGAATCAGTTCCAGAACTGCATCTCCTTCCAGGAGCACAAGGCAGGGATAGTGAAGGACCATTTCACAAAACTTGTCACTCAAGATCTCACAAAGGTCTACAGAAGGAAAACTTGTCTAGGAACCAACAGCTCAGCCCAACCGGATCACAAAACGAATGACTATAGGTTTGGGATGTTCTTTAACAGTCTTGGCTGTGAGAATTGGATCCCACAGCTCTTGGATATTCTGTTCAACTTTTTGTTGCTGTTTGTGTTTCAGTTGGGAAGTTTCTATTAACCTATCTTTAAGTTCATTGGTTCTTTCTTGGCTGTGTCGAGTCCAGTTGGGAGCTGTCGAAGACATTCTTTATTTTTGTGTTTTTGATTTCTAACACTTTCCTTTGATTTTTTAAAATAGTTTTCACCACTCTGCTAACAATATCCATTTGATCTTGCATGTTGTCTATTTTTTTTTCATTAGAACCCTTAACAGATTAATTATAGTTACTTAAAATTCCTTTTCTGTTAATTTAAATTCCTTCTCTGTTAATTCTGAAATATGGTTATGATTGTGTTGTTTCCTCAAACTGTTTTTTCTTGCCCTTTGATAGGCCTTTCGATTTTTTGCT
This sequence comes from Callorhinus ursinus, assembly GCF_003265705.2. Taxonomy (NCBI): domain Eukaryota; kingdom Metazoa; phylum Chordata; class Mammalia; order Carnivora; family Otariidae; genus Callorhinus; species Callorhinus ursinus. Next base: position 9,207,171 of record NW_027397093.1, read on the forward strand.
GAAAGCCGACATGTATCAGTAGTAACTTCTGAGGTAAACAGACCTTTTGGGTGGAGGATTTATATTAATCTGTCTGAGTTGGGCTGTGTTTAATGTTTGTTGTAGCCATAGGGAGTAGAGAGTCCAGAGCCCTCTAGCATCACTGTTTTTGTTTCCTCCCTTGGCCTTAAGCCTTCTCTTTGGATTACTTCTCAGAGGCAGTCTCCATCCTACAGCTTTCTCAGCCATAATTCTGTTATCCCAAAGGTTTGCTGGTGTGGTGGTTGGGTGTGGGGGAGGGAAGACACCTCAGTCATTTAGTGGACCTCTGTCTCACGGTGTGGCCTTCATGAGGGTTTCCGTCCCTCCTCAAGGCATGCAGCTTCCCCCCACCTTCCCTGTACCAAGCTTCCAAGACATTTCCTTATGCTCTGTCCTGTTAACTTTTCCTCTCCTCCCTCAGGTGAAATACAAGTGCTAGAAGAGAGTGTGGTAGAAAGGACATCTCTTTCTCCAGGTGAGATAAAGTTTCCGTATTCCTCTGTGCTGAAGTATTTCATCCCAGAGATTAAATAAGCCTTTATTATAGAAAAGGAAGGGAGAAGATTGCCTTTGCTGTTTTTCCTTTCCCCCCCAGTCAGCACCATAGAAGATGTTTCTTGGATCCTTACGTGAGAATCTGTGGGTTTCCTGGAAGGAAAACCCAAGACAGTGTGTGGGCTCTCTGATTGTAGCACCCAGGAATTTATCATGATCAAGCTGGTTAGCACTCAGACTACAGCAGTCTGTCAGAATTGCTAGCAAAGGAAGTAGCTTTAATTTATGGCTTCCAGTGGCTTCAGCCCCAGGTAAGTATATCTCTAGTGCTGTATCTCTCTGGATGCCCTTGTCTCTAGATTCTGGAGCAGGAGTTTGCTCTAATACCTCAGTTCTGTGATAGGTTTAAGAACAGTTGTTGATTTTTACTTTGCCCAGCTTTTTATCGTAATGATGAAAGTGATAACTTGCAAGCTCCTTAAGTATCAGAGCTGAAAGAGGTAGACTCATGTCTACCAATTTTAATGAAAAAAAAAATAGATGTGCTCCATTTCAACCCTAGAGACCCACACAATTTGCACAAATAGAAAGATATGTAAATTGAACAAGTCAAACAACTTTATATAAGATAGAAGCAATCATTAAAACCAATAAGATACATAATGTAATACAGGTTTGTTGTGCTGACTGTAAGATGAAGAGAAAATTCCAGAATGGGTGCTAGATGATGAAGGAGAGGTGCAAGGAGTTACTTTTTGGAAGGTGCACTCATCATTCTGTACCTCTTTCTTATTTAACATTTTGGAGTTCATGTTTTATCTTTCAAGCTCTTATAAATAAAATCAAAGGACAGAAAAACATCTATCTAAGAAAATGAAGGCTAAATCCAAAAGCACATTGAAACATATGGAAAAAGCACACATACTCAACAGACTGAAGAGATGAAGAGGAAGCTCTTCTTTATCCTTCTCACTTGGCATATATTCACAAATAAAAATGTTTTGGTTCATTGAACCATGACCCGTAGTTTAAATTTGTTCCATATGATATTCTCTGACTAGAAAGTGTGTCTAATAAATTGCTGAATGTGTCTTTGCTTAAAAATATAACATTGAAATACCACATCTTAAAGTATATTTACTTAGTGTGTTTTAGGTGAAAAAGTCATTATACCAAAAAAAAAAAAAAAGAGTATCCAAAAAATGGTAAACTTTGTCAAGAGCTGTTATGGCAAAACATCATTCACTGAGCAGTCCCTATGTGAAGCAATTCTATAATTATAGTTTTTATTTCTTTTAAAGTCTTGAATCAGTTAATTAGTGACTGTTTCCTCCAGAGCAGTGTAAAAACAATAGAACACTTTCGTTTTCCCCATTTTTCCCCCTAGCTTCTACCAAGGCCCATGTGGTAGCTGCCTGGAATTTGAGCTCATATTATTGTTAAAATTCTTTTTTTTAAATACTTACTTAGACCTGACAACCAGTGGTTCTCCCTTCTCTGTTGACTATATCATCCCACATACTCCTGCTTATTTCTGGATTCATTTTCTTTCCTGATGTAGTTCATCCTCTGAGAGGCAGTTCTTTTCAGAAACGGTCTGAAGTTATAGACCTTCGGTGCCCAAACTCACCCTGAAATCACAATGTGTGTTAAGTATAGATTTCTAGAATTAAAATATTTTCCTGAGCACTTGTAAGTGCTCCACTGTCTTCTTGTAGCCAATATTGTTGATGACAAATCTAGTGTTACCTGAATTCTTAAAGTAGGTTCTGAGGCAAAGATGTGAAGATAAGTAGATTTTCTCTTTACCGCTCATGCCCTGAGGTGGATGGATCTATAGTATGTCAACTTGGTGCTATTGTAGTTTGTATTTTAGTTTTGCTCTGTCATCCTTCTTAATTTAAATGCATGTCTTTCTTAAGTTTTTAGAAATTATCTATGATCTTTTGGAATATTATTTTCCCTTCATTCTCTCTATTCCTTCCTCCACAACATCTATTACATGTTAGGACTTCTGTTCTATCCTTTTAATAGTCTGTGGATATTTAGAATCAGATTATTTGTTTCTTATAATGAGATACTTGGAGTTCTTTATATATTCTGGATACAAGTCCTGTAATTCAGATATGTGATTTGCAAATATGTTCTCCCAATCTGTGTCTTGTCTCTTCATTCTCTTAATAGTATCATTCAAAGAGCAGAAGTTTTTAATTTGGATGTAGTCTAATTTGTCATTTTTTATGGCTTCTCTCCTTGTAGCTAAGACTTTCTCCTATACTTTCTTCCAGAAATACTATAGTTTCAGGTGTGACATTTAGATCCATAATACACCGTGATTTAATTTCTGTGAATATTGCAAGATATGAACTAAAGTTTTGTTTTTGTTTTGTTTTGCATATTGATGCCAACTTTTTCCAGCATCATTTGTTAAAATGGCACTTTACTCTCCCCCAAATAACCTTTCCCTCTTTTTTGAAAGTCAACTAACCATATCTATGAGGTGTCTACTTCTAGTTTCTCTATTCAGTTCCATTGTTCATCTATCACACTTCTTTGATTACTGCAACTTTATAATAAATTTTTTCTTTAATAATAAATCTTGAAGTCAGATAGTACAGTTCCTCCAAATTTTCAAATAAACTTTTTCAAAGTTGTTCTAACATTTCTAGGTCCATTTCCATGAAAATATTACAAACAGCTTTTCAATTTCCACTGAAAAGCATTTGGAAAATTTGTTTGGAATTGCATTGAATCTTTGGCTCAATTTGGAAAGAACTGATACTTAAATGATATTGATTCTTCAGATTCATGAATATAATATACCTCTCCATTTGCTTATGATTTAAAATTTCTCTCAGCTGTAGAAAAGAAAGTTCCTCAACTTGATGAAAAACCTGCAGCTGATATCATTCATAAGACTGAAAGCTTCATGCCTATGATAGGAAATAAACAAGGATGTCTGCTGTCACTATCTCTGTCTAATGTTGTGTGGGAGATCTTACCCAGTGCAATACAACAAGAAAAAGAAAGTGAACAGATTTAAAAGGAATAAGGAAGACTATACTTATTTGCAGACAATAGGATCATTTATGTAGAAAATCCAAGAAATCTACAAAAAGCTAGGCAAACTAAAGAGTGATTTAGTAGTATAACAGTAGGATAGCAGAATATAATGTCAATATACAAAATTGAATTTCTATATAATAGCAATCAACAATTGGAAGTTGCAATTAAAAATAATACCATTTGCAATATACATTAAACATTACATAAACATTAAACATTAAACATTAAATAGAGATAAATATAAAGTAATCTGTGCAAGAGCTGTGGGTTGAAACTACCAACTATTATAGGGAGGATTGTACAGTATTCATACATCTGGCAACCAAATAATGTTATAATGCCAAATTTTAGAAAATTAATCTCAAGTTTCAATGAAATAATAGTTTCAATCAAAATCTCAGTGGGATGTTTAAAGAAATTTATGATTTGATTCTAAATTGTATGAAAATGCAAAAGCCAGAATAGTCAAGACTATTTTGAAAGTGAGGATCACTGGAGTATGTAACCTATTGGCAAGACTTACTATTAAGCTACAGTAATTAAGACTGTGATGGACATATAATTTAATAGATAGAATAGACAGTCTAGAAAGAGTCTCACACCTATATGGTTAATTGTTTTGCAAGAAACCTGCCAGGTAATTCAATGGGAGAAAGAAAATTCTTTTTATCAAATAGTCCTGAAACAACTGGACCTCACATTGAAAAAATTAACTTCCCCTGTTATCTCACACCATATATAATAAATAAGTCATCATGGATCATAGGACTAAAGAGCGAAAACTATGCAATTTCTAGAAAAATCTAATGGAGAACATTTTTGTGACCTTGAGTTAAGCAAAGCTTTCTTGATAGGACACACAAAAAAGCGTGAAACATAACAAGAAAAAAAATGATGAAGTGGTCTTCATCAAAATTAAGAAATATGCTATTTTGAAAACAAAAGAGCAAGTACATCCTGGGAGAAAATTTGCAAAACATATCTGATAAAGAACTTGTATTCAGCATAAATAAAGAGCTCTCACGATAAAATAGTAAGAAAAAATACTTTTTAAAAACAGCAAATTGTTTGAACAGTTATTTTGCCAAAGAGTATATATGACTAGAGAAAGAACGAAAACATGCTAAGTATCCTTACAAAATTGAAAGAGAAATTAAGACCAGATGAAATATCTACTGGATATTATACATCCAGTAGAATAGAATGTCTAAAATAAAAGACCACACAACCTAAGTGTTGGTGAGGATGTGAAGCAATTACACCTCTCATTGCTGGTGTAAACACAAAGTTATGTCGCCACTTTAAAAAAAACATGTTGGCAGTTTTTAATGAAGTTAAACATACCTTTGCCATTCAACCCAGCATTTCTACTTCTGAGTATTTATTCAAGGAAAATGAAAACATATGTCTGTTTATTTCATATGTATGGAAGATATGTACCAAAATGTTCATATCAGCTTTATTTTTAATAGCTAAAAACTGGAAAAACCCAAAGGTATGTAGATCGGTGAATGGGTTAGCATATTGTGTGTGACATGTCCATTGGAGGAATACTATGTAGCTGTTTGAAATAATCAACAACATGATAAACCCTAAAAGTATTATGCTAAGTGAAAGAAGCCTGATACAAAAGCCTGCATATTGTATGATTCCACTGGAATAAAATTCTAGGAAAGGCAAAAAGAACTACAGTGACAGAAAGAAGTCCAGCAGTCACGTAGGGCTGGCATGGGAAGGACTGGCAGCAAAGAGGCAGAGGGTACTTGTGAGGTGGTGAAATTACTCCAGACCTTGACTGTTGTTGTTACATGACTATCTGTAACAACTCATAGAATTGTACATTTTAAATTGATGATTTTTGTAGGTAAAATATACCTCAATAAAGCTGATAATAAAAAAAAAGAGAGGGGGCGCCTGGGTGGCTCAGTTGGTTAAGCGACTGCCTTCGGCTCAGGTCATGATCCTGGAGTCCTGGGATCGAGTCCCACATCAGGCTTCCTGCTCAGCAGGGAGTCTGCTTCTCCCTCTGACCCTCTTCCCTCTCGTGCTCTCTATCTCTCATTCTCTCTCTCAAATAAATAAAAATTTAAAAAAAAAAAAAAAGAGAAAGGCTCAGAAATGACAGAGAAAGTAAAGAACCATTTTTCTTGGGGAAGAAAAAGCTGAGGATAATATAAGAGACCACTCAGAAAACTTTCATTCCATCAAAGTCAGAAGTGGCTCCATGAGGAAAGTCTCCTGAATAACCTAGCTGTGTTCTTCGCTCCTGACCAAAATTCCCATTTTTTTTCTGTTTTTTTTTTTTTTTTGTTACCTGTTCCTTGAAATTAAAGATTGTTTGTTCCCTTATTGGCAAAGAACCTTTAACATTTCAGCTTTGATATTCAAAGGGTAAACAAATCGCATTATTCCCATTTCACCATTGCTGTGCGGAGATAGTATGGGAAGAGGCTGTTAACTTTCTTCCCCCATACACACATGTGCAGGCTGCTGGCTTGCTTCAAGACTGATTGCAGAACCCTTAGCCCCCTCCATTGAGCTGGGATCAGACATGAGCCTATAGAATGAAGGGCTTTGTGAATCTTTCCCTTACTTGCCTTAACAACTGCTTAGTCCTAAAAGCTGTCTGGCTGGAAAAGATTTGTAACACAGTAGGAACTGTGGACTCAAGATATTTCTAACTGTGGTTTAAAAACCCCACAAAAACATAGAGGTGAATGTAATCATTTTCAGCCATCCTTGTTAGCTTGCCACACACGTATCAATGGCTTCATTACTAACATAGTCACACCAAAAGTATTTAAAAGTTTACTTCTCTTTGGAACATCTTTATCCCACACCTTTTATGGCTTTTTCATCTTCTATAACTGTCATCTTCAGCATTTGCAGCCCTTCTCAAGAGAGAGGAAGAAAAATATGTTGTGTATATAATATATGATGACTCAACCCTGTTGTTATCATCACTCATAGGAGAGATGGGGGATCATAAGGTATGAGTTATCCCTCACTCCCTCATTCACAGAGATAAAAACATAGAAATGCCACTTCAACATTTAGGCAAGATATACATACTAAGAATGGTGGAGCAAAATAAATTGTCCCAGTAACTCCTATATTCTTTCCACAATAAAATGGTAGGATTGAGGGAAGCAATGGAAGCCTTTGGAATAAAATCATCATTCCATCAAGTGTGATCTTTATATTTATTTAGATAAAGTCTCCTAGTGTTTTGGGCTTTCCAGCAGCTACAGGGACCAAAGAGAGAGTCTCTAAACACATCTACTCGTTTATGAAATGGGTAGATTCCAGTAGATGGTTCTCTGGTTCAAGAGCTAGATTTGCTTATGGAATTTAGGGAATCATGAGTCATTGCAAATTTTTAGCAATAACCCTTAAAAAAGAGCTTCAGTGTTGTAACTTGGGACTCATTCTTCACCATAATTTACTCAGTACAAATATACTTCTGTAGCACTACTCATGCTAATGTCTATGCGTAGTGACCTGTTCCTGGATTTGGTTTAAGGACCCTTGTTTAAGTGTTTTCCCATATTTAAACTGTGTGTATTTGGAGCTCTGAAAATCATAGCAATTGATTCTGGTCTTTGTATGAGATAATCACTGTCCCACCAAAGTTCACCCCCCAAGTTGCAATTTGATAGGAATTTGTGAAACTGTGTTATTAAAATCCCATGAGATGGGTACAGAGTAATCCAGTGATATTTACTGTTCAATAAATTTTTCTCTCTAGCAACATATAGCTCTTTAAAGAACGTTCTTAAAAATATTAACATATTTCAAATTTTCTTGCATCTATAAGCCCTGGTATATATCATTCTTGCAAAGCGGCATGGGAACTTAAAAAAAAACCAAAAAAAAAACCACCAAAAAGACAATTCCAGAAAGGTTTTACATGTGGACTCTTATTTGTGGCAAGATCATCTTTCATCCTTAGTGAGACTATCAGAACTGCAAGGGAACCTTAAGGACTGTTAAGATGATTAAGAACCACATTTAATAGTTGCTCCAGTAGCATCTTGACAAACATTTTAATTTTATATCTCTCAAGTAAGCCCATAAAACAGCAGGATCTAAAAGTTCTTAACAAATATATTAATAAAAATTGAAACATGCATGTATTACTTATGCTGTTTTGAGTTAATTACATAATAATATCGCCTTGTATACACCTTAATTAGATTAAATATTGATCAGTGACCTTTTCATTGATAGTTCATTATGACACAATAACTGTCTTGTTATATCCAGATGAAACTTTAAATTAATTAAAGAGTTTGGATGTAAATGAAAAGTTATGGAAAGAAATCCCTTTTAAACATAAACAGGACTAGAAAGTCAGTCTATGAATTAAAGCAGAAAAGAAAAATTCAACTCAACCTATTTTAAGGGTTTAAAGTAATTAGATCTAAGAATGATGATCCAATTTTTTTCCCATTGGCTTCAGCTGTAATATCAGTTCGACTAGGTTCATCTATCACTCTGTGTTAAGGAAGAGGTTATGAAATATTACAATTATTCCTAAGGATTATGGTCTTTGTTTATTTCAAAAAGAAGCTAGATTTTAAACAGCATCTAAGATTTGTTAGCATGTGATTAAGGCTGTTTATTTTCATGCTGATGAGCTGAGAGCTGTTTCAATGGAGAGATGTTGTAATTTTCCCATGATCTGGAAAATAACTCATGGCACTTTTTATGTTGTCATTAACTGTCATGTCTCTTGAGTTAAATATGAGCCCTGTCACTTGGAAGTCAGAAAGCGGCTCCTAAATTTCTCAATTTCATTAGCAATTGATTCAAATCATTTCCCGAAAATAGTCTGAATTGACATATGAATTGTAGTGGTTCCTCAGCTTGGTGATTAATTAATCAAGCCATCAGGTTCACATTAAACTATTTATCAATCTTACGATTTCCTGCTTTTCAGAAAAAATTAAAAAGCACTCTAATGATATTTTATGAGTTTGGAGAAAAATTAAAATGGGACCCAAAAAAGTAATCTGTCCTTCCTAATTCTGAAGCTTTGGGATGTCAATTTCTGTCAGCCAAGACACTAGGGAAGAATGAGCTGGAATGTGTACCCCAGAGACCGTGCCTTGGGGTCATCTTGCAGGCCTCAGTTTCTCCATCTGTAAAGTAAGAAAAATGAAATAAATGATCTCTCATTTTTCTTTCATTTTTAAAATTATACGAGTCTGTGAATCAAAGTGGAATGTGACGTTGTTACTTTTATTTTTAGTATTTTGATGTACGCCATTGTCTTTACATCAACAAAAACCAAACAAACAACTTAGGGTTATTGATAGAGCCTCAGAGACTCCAAATTAAAATTGTAATTGACGTTCTTGGAGCAACATTGGACACTGTTCTGCAATTTGCATTTGAAATACTATTTTCCACTGAAGGCCGCATTAGTCTGGGTCTTTTTCTGTTGTGCTGTTACAACAAGGGACCACAGTTGATTGCTTCAGCCCAGAATGACAGTATGAACCTTTCCAAGCGCTGGGCTGCACCAAAAGCTGTTTGTTAGCTGAGAAAACTGCTGGCACAACATCAAGTTGTTTGCCTATTTAATTTCATTCAGACTTTGCTGAGTTCCGTTAATAGCCCGTTCTTTTCCAAATAAACAACTAGCCAACCGAATTCAGCCCCTTTTCTTTCAAATTTGCTGTGTGTATAACTACAAAACAAACGTCTCAGTCCACACAAATCCCTCTGGTATTACTTGCAGAACACTGAGGTTTCTCTCTTAAAAGTTAACTGCATTTTAAGTGCTGGACTTCCTCTGGTGTTCTAGAACAGAGCGTGCAAGCCACATAGAAAGGCCCCTATGTGGGCGCCTACAATTCTCTCCTCTGCCTGAAGTGCTGGGACAGAGACCGCGTTTCTGACTTCATCTCCCAGGCCATGGCCTTCTCAGGGAGACGGAGGAAATGAAATGTTCTTTTCTTTATTTCTTCTCCTCCTCGGGGAGAGCTGAGGCGGGGCCAACTGCAGACTTGAGACTGAGTGAAGAAAACAGAGAAACCACCCAAGAGCGCCTGGCTTCCTCAGAGGTTTTGGGGTTAAAGACCCTCCTCCCCCAATAGTGGGAAGGTCTCTCTCCTCTTGAGGAAATGGATGGAGGGCTTTGGGTCTGGGGTTTCACCGGTACCACTGCAGTGTTGACTGTCCCCCACCTCTATGCTGCCACGGACGCATGAGCATCTTATCAATGAGGAGCATGACAGCCAAGGAGAACTTGCCCAAGAATGACACTTTTTGGAAGACTCTGGTCTGTAGGAACGGGGTGGGAAGGGTTTTACAGGTAGGCAATGTGACATGCAAACCCACAAAGGATCTCACATTTAGACTTCAGCTGTATCTCCAAATGAACTTATTCATACAGCTGCCAAGATGCCCGGCAGATTTGGAGAAAAAACAAGTTTCATCACGTCACCAGAAACCTGTGTTAAATTTTAGAAAAATATTCTCCATAACCCCCATTTTATCAGTTTGGTGATTATCTTAGGCATAGCACATTTTTTTTAAGTAGGCTCCATGCCCAGCGTGGAGCCCAATGCAACGCTCGAACTCATGACCCCGAGATCATGACCTGAGCTGAGATGAAGAGTCAGATGCTTAAATGACTGAGCCCCCTCTGCACCCTGCACAATACGTATTTTTTTAACTTAAAAAGTTAACTTGTTTAGTGTAACCAGTTAAACATATAACATGATTTTCATAACTCTGTTTCAGTATTTCTTCATATTTGTTTCACATACCAGGAGATTTAAGGAAACAGAGAAGTCCAGACCTCTTTCAATCTCTCTGAGGCTTTGCTCATTCATCCTGGGCATCCTTCATTTTCATCTCCACGATGCCAGAGTCCCACTCCGTGGGAAGACAAAGCCACGTAGTAAAAGGAAAATAACCTATGGGAGAAGCACATTACAAGTACCAAATGAATGACCTAAGCCCTATAACAGCCTTGGTGCATTGCCAAAAGACACCTCCAATTATATTACTAAAGAGAAGGAAAAATCCCTCACTTCTAGATGATATCCCACTCCTGCTATTTTGTTATAATGCACTTGTAATGCATAACTATCCCAAGCCCTTTCTGGAATATGCCATGCTTTCAAACTCCTAGGCTAGCACTGTGAGGATGGAAAGGAATTGCAGTTGCAAATGTCAGCCTACCTCATCCATCTCCCTTCATTCAAACAATACGCATTCGAGGTTCAGCAATCGGAGTTATATATTTTTCCTTAATGTTGTTGTAAGGTAATGGTTCTCTTATCTGAAATTCATCAGCCTGCTATAAATTTAAACTCCATTACTGCCAATAGAGAAAAGCTAAGCACCAAACCACTTTCAATAAATTTGCACTTATGCAATTGAACTGATACGGCCTCAGAGGAAAAGGTGAAACGCGTCTTGAGATATTTAAGTTAGTCTGAGTCACTGCTTCGTCTGGTGTTAAATTGGATCCATCGAGAAATGTAGGGCAGCACTCATCAGCCCTGAGTTATAAGAAGAGATTTCAGGCTGAAAAAAAAATCTGTCTCCAGCATTCATTATTAGATGGTGTAATTCTAAGAAACAAGTGGCTGGCTCTTATTTGGCACAACTAAATGCTACAAATGGAAATCTTGATGGATGAATATTTTTATGAACAACATTAATCAGGCTCAGACCAGCCCAGGTCCCGGAGATTTGTCATGTCCAGTCATAAAGCTGTAAGTGAGGATGTCTCTGTACTCAAAGCAAAGAGGATAATTACAAACATTTGCACGAAGCTTCAGGATTGACAGATAATATCCACCCAGATCTATACACCCACCCAGGGGTACAACAATTGTTGTTACCATCCTCTATTTCTTTTTTTTTTTATGTTATTTTTTTTTATTTTTTTATTGTTATGTTAATCACCATATATTACATCATTAGTTTTTGGTGCAGTGTTCCATGATTCATTGTTTGTTCATAACACCCAGTGCTCCATGCAGAACGTGCCCTCCTCAATACCCATCACCAGGCTAACCCATCCCCCCACCCCCCTACCCTCTAGAACCCTCAGTTTGTTTTTCAGAGTCCATCATCTCTCATGGTTCGTCTCCCCCTCTGACATACTCTATTTCTGATCAGAAACCTGAGGCACAGATATGTGAAATGACCACCTTTCCTGGGTTTGGGAAAGTAAGGACTGATTGTGTTATGTGCTCCGGGCTCTGCTTCTGGCAGTGGAAGATTGGGAACACAGCCGATTCAGCAGTCTTGCGAAAGGCTGCCAGCGTCTCTTGGTGAAGAAGGACATCTTGATCAGGAGCCAAAAGAATAAAATGAGGTACCCACAAAGTCACGGTTGTGGCTTCCTTGGAAAGGGGGCCTCCAGAAGCTGACCTTCTTGAGCAGTCAGCCTGGGGAGAGGGGTCAGCTGCCCAGTTAGCGTTGAAAGTTTGTTTACAGGCAGAGGACAGCATGACCAGGCCAGAGCTCCCAGGATGGTAAGGACTGGGGATTTAGATATTTAAGATGAGTTCTACTTATGGTCAGAAAAAACACGTCTCTGTGGACTCGAGCATGGGAAGTTTACTTCCCAGGGCATAATGAACAGGCTACAATTGGTGGGGGGCTTAGCTGTCAGACACACACACACACACACACATGCACACACACACGCGCCCACAACCACACACCCTCCCCGGCCCTTTCTCCCAGCCCCAGCCTCAGTGCCCATTCCAAGGCCAGAACTGGCATCACATACCCGTTGTAAGAACTGAACAGCATTTGCACTTAATTGGATGATATACATTATTCATGAGCCTTGAGTCTGTGATGATTTTGGCATTCATTAGGGGGGAAAAACGGGGCATTAGTTTTCGTGGTACAAAACATTCCGTATTAAACTTCATTTGCAATCCACTTTTAAATGTGAGGAATTAGAAATGCTTTTAAGCAAAGTTAGGAACTATGAAATAGCTGGAAAACAAGTAGCAACAACTTCTAAAGATTAGCACAGAAAGGAGTAAAAGCTGGGATTTTTCAGATGTCTCCCTACTCAGAGCTCCAAGTTCTGAGTATAGAAGAAGGAAAGTCACTCTAAAATTAAAGCAGGTTCATAAAAATTACAATGATAATGATACGTTTGTATGCATATGCACAGACTTATGTAGGTACATACCATATACATTACATATGGATATCTATATTTTATATTTGAATACATGTATATATGCCCACATATTAATATATATTATATATATAATACACATATATTCAACATTTCTTTAAAGCAATGGATGAGTTGAGGGTTTTTTTGTTTTGTTTTGTTTTGTTCTTTTACTACATCTATTTTTCCAAAATAAAGGCATCATTTCCTGAGAGATAAATGAGACCTAGTTTAGGGTGGTATCATGCCCTTCTTCATTCCATTTAGAATAAAGACTTCAAATCATACCAGAAGTTTCTTTAGAATGAGTTTAAATCCGCCTCATTTCCCTTTTCACAGGTAATCTAGAGTCTCAGAGTTGAGATAATCTAAGTCAATCCCTTTATTGTGCAAATGAAGAAACTGAGGCACAGTGAGGAGTCTGGGAGCCCTAGTGCTCTCAGGGGGTCAGTGGTAGAGGAATTTGGGCTTTCTCAGGAACCTTCATGCACCCGCTCCCGACATGGCATGGCTCCCTGGGAAAGCCCCTTAGTCATGGGCCTTGAACTCCCCCAAATCTGGGTGCAGACTTGGTGGGATCGTAGGCAAGCCTCTTCATTTGTTAAGGCTCAATTCTTCAGTTATAAAATAAAGACAAATTTTGGATGTTAAGAGTTTTGAGGTGATAGCTCTAGGTAAAGTCCTTTGGACAAACATACATTAGGTCTCCATAAAACTTTCCTGTGCCTGGTTTTTTTATTTTAAAGTCTGAACACACAGCTCACCTGGACTTCTTCCTATTGCTTGCTAGCTGTCCCACATTGGTGACACTTGTGTAATGTTCTCAATTAGATGTGGAGTTCCTCAGATCAGTTTCATCTTTAGTCCCACTTAGTATTCCCCAGTGTCAGGTCTTCATTCAACTAGCAGTTGCTCAGCAATGCTACCAACCGTGTTTTACACAGTGGGACAATTTATGATATGCGGTCTTTTCACATGTCCCTACACTGTTGATGTACCTGCCGTCAGAAATCAGTGCCGATTCTGTACTGCAGAAAATCCCACTTACAAGAATATCGACAAGCAAAGTTCCCCTCATTGTCTTGATGCACGCAAAGACCCAGGCAGGCAGTTACCACCATCTGCATTTAATAGAGGAGGAAAGTGAGTTTGGGGAGGGAGGGGAAGGGAGCTAGGTGCCTGCAGTCCAGCAACAAAGGGATGGGAATGGAAAATAAGCTCAGGTTTCCCATCCTACAGCCAGCAGGGACCCCACTCAATACCCTGTCTCTCGGTATAGACTCACTGTCTGTCGTTGTGGGTTGCACTCCACAAAGCAAGGCCCCTATTTCAGTACGGTGCTTTCAGAAGAGTAGGATAAATAGGTTGGCTCATTCTTGCGAATGTTTTATTTGAGAAAGCCCCAAAGCTAGAGTAAAGTGATTGCCCATCACCAAGGGTCTGAAGCATGGCTCCAAGGGGCTCATCATAAGAGGGAAATTTGTTTGAAGTTTCCCATTAAAGTTCACATCCATTTGAACCAACTCCACATTAAAATATATGTCTTTATTTTAATACACATTTACTGCTTAAATCTTGAAGTAAAATAGGCATTCCAAGAAAATGCACCATTTTCTCTTCTGGTTCAGGGCACCCATGGCCCACAGCTATACCCTGAGATTCAGAAGAATGGTTGGGGGCTCTCTGTCTGTATGGTAATCCCCCAGTCTCGGCTCCAGCCCCGATGCGTGATGACCCCCACAGTCTATTATCATCAGGACACAGCTAATGGGCCTCGATGAAGGCGGGCGCACACACACAACCGGGCTGACCCACCCGTCGATTTTTCTTAGGGAGCCACTGAGGATGCTTGCTTCCCACAAAAGCCCTAAGAGCAGCTGAACTCATTTCTCTTCTGTCCATGTGTATTAATTCCCGTTTCTGTAATGAGATACAGAGGAGAAAAAAGGGCTGAGGACTGATGTGGAATCAGATTGGGCCTGATGAGTTATGGAGCCTGCCTTCTCATCAGCGATGTAAAACCGCCCAGGCTCTATTTACTGCTGCTGTCAGCAGGATCGATAAATAACATTTTCAGTGACATGAAGAGGGAACGTGTGAGCTCAGTGAAATGAAGGGGAGCCAGAGGTGGATGCAGACAATGCCCGTTTTCCCTTCCTGCCCCCGGCGGGAGTCACCTGTCTGGCTGGGGGAGAGAAAGGGGCACCGATTTGGTTTCGCTTTTAAGGGAGGAGGCTGCATCCCAGGAGGAAGAGAGGGCTTCTCGGTTGAGAGGGAAAGCAAGGAGCGGCATGGTCCATCATTGTCGCTCTCACTTCCCTCCTAGGCTGAGCCTGTGAGCCACCATCAGTTGGCCTGGGTGGGTAATGCCCCACATTCTTGGCCACTTCAGAGAGAGGCATTTTGGCTCATTGTTTAGACTGGGAAAAAGAGTACAGGGCCAATGTAGAACTCAGAGGAGGCGAGCCTGCCTGCCAGAGGGCTGAGAGGATGCAGACCATCGAGAAGGGCCTCAGTGGTTAGAGGCGTTAGGCAGGGTGACCTAGAACAGAGCAGAATTCCAATTCCCTCCCACAAGAGTTTGGAGTCAAGAGTTAACACAGTTGCAGAATTCCCACTTTGAGGGAATCTCTGAGGTCATCAGAATCATCTCTTCAGTACACACGAGGGGCTGAGCCAGCCTTGGCCCACGGGGAGATCACTAGCTCTTTCCATGGTAGGCTCCCTCCGTGGAAGCACAGCAAAGAAGCTCAGTTGCAGGTTTTTTTTTTTTTTTTTTAATTTTTATTGTTATGTTAATCACCATATATTACATCATTAGTTTTGGATGTAGTGTTCCATGATTCATTGTTTGTGCCTAACACCCAGTGCTCCACGCAGAATGTGCCCTCTTTAATACCCATCACCAGGCTAACCCATCCCCCCACCTAGAGCCGTCAGTTTGTTTTTCAGAGTCCATCATCTCTCATGGTTCGTCCAACTTACTCCCCTTCCCCTCCTGCTATCTTCTTTTTCTTTTTTCTTAACATATGTTGCATTATTTGTTTCAGAAGTACAGGTCCGTGATTCAACAGTCTTGTACAATTCACAGCGCTCACCATAGCACATACCCTCCCCAGTGTCTATCACCCAGCCACCCCATCCCTCCCACCCCCCCACCACTCCAGCAACCCTCAGTTTTTCCTGAGATTAAGACTTCCTCATATCAGTGAGGTCATATGATACATGTCTTTCTCTGACTGACTTATTTCACTCAGCATAACACCCTCCAGTTCCATCCACGTCGTTGCAAATGGCAAGATCTCATTCCTTTGGATGGCTGCATAATATTCCATTGTGTATATATACCACGTCTTCTTTATCCATTCATCTGTCGATGGGCATCTTGGCTCTTTCCACAGTTTGGCTATTGTGGCTATTGGGGACATTGCTAGTTGCAGGTTTTTGATGAACAAAATCACTCTGAGGACTTCATTTGCACTAATTCCTCCCGCTGCCCTGCCCTCGCCAACACTTTCTTAGCATATTCATTTGGGCTAAAAACCATGCCCAGTTAAGAGTCACTTACAAATCTTGTATAGGTCAGACTCTTTGTGGCATTTAAAAGCTCTGGCCAAAACCCACTGTGAGAACTCCGGAAGCATGGAGGAAGAGAGAGCAAGAGCAAGGAAGAAGTCATTAGTCTGTGAGTGGAGAGAATGGGAGGCAGAGAGAGGAGAGGGACAGAAGGACAACAAGAAAGAAATGAGGGGAAGAGGGAAGAGAGAGGAGAGGGAAGTGCTGGAGGAAAGGGAGGTGAGAGGGGCAGGCGAGGGGCAAATCCCTGGTCCCCTCAACCTAGCTCTGGATTTATAAAAACCATTACTTGGGTGGAAAACAACATCACTAGAAGAAGCTCTTCAGATGCTGTGTTGAAAAGTACCAAGAAAGAGAATCATAGAATGTATCTTCTAATTCCAAGTATCCTTTGGGGAAATCCAGTGAAATCCTCTGGCAACACGAATATGTGAGAGTTAAAGTCCTTTCTTATATTCATAATAGCGGATGCTTGCTGGATGCCATGCATTGCTCAAAGTACTTAACCAGTATTAATGTACCAAATCTATGTGCCAAGCCTACAAAATTGGGGCCATTACCGTGCCTGTTCTAAAAAGAAGCACAGACCGTAACTGTCTAGGGCTACACAGTCAGGAACGGAGGAGCCAGGATTTGATGTGGCTCCAGAGCCTGGACAGCTGAGCACCTTCCGCTTCTGCCTCTCATTCACTGTTGAATCGTTCATTCATTCGATGCATATTTATTGAGCCCCTACTATGTGTCAGTGCCCCCAGTAACACCACCTGGATATAAAGCATACAAGCAAGAACGGGCACATTCTCTGCTCTGAAGGACCACCACACTGATGGGGTGAGACCTCACAATCAGTGATAACTGCTTGGTTGTTTGTCTCCATGCTCTGAAAGGGGTAAGCAAGACAAGGGGCTCAAGAGTTTGCATTTCTATTAAGCTCCCACATGATGTCAGTGTTGCTGGTCTGAGGAGCTCATTTGGAGGACCATGGAGTTAGAGAGAGTGTTGTAAGCAGAGAGAACAGAAACTGAGACCTAGACTCTCGTTGGTCGAGAGGTTTGCAGGTGAAGAGGCAGGAGGAGAGAATGTCTATAGGCCTGGGGGCAATAGGCAGAAGCCACTTTGGGAAATGGAGGTAACGGCCAGAACCAGAAGTGTTCTGAAGTGAAGGAAGGAAGGTGATGCTAAGGGGCCAGGTGAATTTAATGCAGCTCTCACCCAGTCAAGGAGAGGTTTATTCCCCATGAAAACTTCCAGGGAGCTACCACACAGGGTTCGTTGTTTCCAAAAAGTAAAATCAACAGTCCTTCTGATCAACATTTGATGAGGGTGAAAAGAAAGTTCATGGGATCTTGCTAACCCATTTCTAAAAAGGAAAAGGGCAAGTTGGGTTTCCAGTCACTTATCCGGCCTTCCTCCATGTTGTCTTGGAGAATTTGTTCCAAGTTGCTTTGACCTCATGTTTCTTTTGCCGCATGGGAATAATAAACATGCACAAGTCCATGACGTGCCATTCTCCATGTTAAAACCCAGCTCTTTATGGCAACCACATAGGTGACTGCTTCTGCAAATGGTTTTGAGAACTAGAAGATCCCACTGGCTCCTCAGGGGATTCCAAATCCCACTAGTGTAGCATTCCTATTAATCTACGGGATCACCGTGAAACTCCTATTCAGGTGCAAATGTGTATGCAGGAAAGATAATTCATTACTATCACAGTCCTCATAAATACAGTTATAGAAAGGAGTTTGATGGGATATCTACTTGTTATCCATGGCCTGGGCTGGGACTTGGGGAGCAGAGGGATCTCTTAGCATTCCCTGATAAAATGTCTTCCCCTGCATAGAGGTTGTGCTCTTTATGACCAACGGACTGTGACAGACACATACAGACACGGCTGTGTCCGGCATCATCTCTACACATGTTCAATGTGATATTCATTGATCAGTTCATTTCAGTCCATGTGAAAGTTGCCTCGGGGCTCACAGAGATGGACATACACAGTCTCTCCAGCATTGTTTTATGGCCCTAATCACAAATGGACAACAAAACTTTAGTAGCCACATCTTAGGGGTAGCATGTGAGAGTGGGCACCTAAGTGGGTGGGTCATTGAGGAATAAGTAAAAAGGCAGCATGAAGAAAAAGAGAGGAGTGAACTCCAAGAACGATGGTTGGCACGGAGGGATGGAAAAAGGGAATCGAAGGAGCAGCCCTGGGCCACCAAAGGCACAACTGCTTTAGCTTCTGTAGGGGAAGGAGGGGCAGAATTATGGGGTCAGTGAGCTTGGTTGTGGACCCAGAGGAAGCACGATGTCACTACCATGCTCCCTAAGTGAGATAGCATTCTGGTGTGGAAGGGCGGGAGTAGCACACATCTTTCATCAAGATAGAAACCAAACCAAAACCAAAACCAAACTAAAGCAAGCAAACAAACAAAAATCCCCAAACACACCAAGAAAAAAAAAATCACTTAAGTTCTGAAACATGAATTGCTGTTTGAATTTTCTTTTCTGCCACAAAAGGTATATTTTGTTGAGTACCGTAAGACATCTGGCAGTTATCCTAGGATGACATGGTTGTTGTTGGGGAGAGGTGGCAGGAGGAGGAGTGTGAATAGGAAGTTCTAATCCTCCTTCCCATTGCTTCCTCTGCTCATTCAAAAAATGACTCTTCTTTTTAGAAATGGGTTAGCAAGATCCCATGAACTTTCTTTTCACCCTCATCAGATGTTGATCAGAAGGACTGTTGATGTTTTTTCTCTCTCTCAAAACCTGATAGATGTCAGGTCCCCAGCTTGTTAACCACTGATTTGGCTATCATTAATTTCTGCTTCAGATGACTGCCCCATTTATCTTGGCTTAATACATTACCATGCCAATGTACGGTGGTATATAGGGATTCTTTTATTATGCTCAAGTAGCATATTGAAGCATGTTTCAATTTAGAGTGACACACAAATCTAACTTTCCTCACCCTTTAATTTGACTCAGTGGAAACACAATGTGGGCCTAACAGACAATGTACAGTCTATTAGCAATTTTACAGTGAATCACTGTTAGAGACTGTCATCTTGGTATTTATTTGACTAAGTCACATATGATCCAGTTGAACATTTCCTATATGCCTATATTTTGCTTCCTGACAACCTGGCTAGAGAGCACATCTAGGACGGCATATGAAATATGCACGTGTCCTCCCACGAAAATATTTATAAATATATGATTTTCATAGTGAAAAACTTAAACAAGGATGACACAACTGATTCTGCTCCAATATGCATAGTTATTATTGACTTTTTAAACTCACTAAAGGAAAAAGTTCAAAGAAGCGGCTTTGTGAACCAGGGACACAGCATCAGCTTTTGTGTGTCTGAGGCTCTTTCTGGGAGAAAAGAGGTGGGGAGAGTTTTCAGTTAGCCACCAGACTGTAGCCAAAAAAATTCATTGACCTTTTTGTGATGTAGTGTGAATCTTCTCTTTGTATTTTTTTTGCTTTAGAAAATGATAGAAAGGATCGTTCAGAAAATTCAAATTTGTCTCCAAGCACTCCTAATTCAATCACAACAGCACTTCAGTAGATCTGAAAAATAACCGTATATATACACACACACACGCATGCATACGTCCTTGAGATATTACAGTGTATGTCCACGCATATGCATGTATGTGCATGTGTCTATATATGTGTATGTATATATATGTGTGTGTGTATATGTGAGTGTGTGTGTGTGTGTGTGTATAGTCACAATGTAAAGGAAAGTTGTATCTCATCTCCCTTGTTCTCAAACTCAATCTTGAACCATCCTTCTCAACCCATTCCTTACTTGTTCTCCATACAACCTTGCATAACTGCCTTGTTTATGTTCCTTTAAGGTTTTTAGTTGGCTATGCTTTGGGCTTATTTAGCAGTGGTGCTTCATTCCTAGACTATTAGTCAGGATCATTTTTATCAAAGGTGATAGAGAGGTTCTAATTACATCAGACATTGAATTTCCTTGTTGTTTGGTTGCTGTGACTCTGTTTAACCTAATTTGAAATAGGTTATAGGATATAGAGCTTTAGGCATTGCTAGATCCAGGTGCTCAGATGACGTTGTCAGGGCTCTCTGGTTATCTTGCCGTGTCTGGATTCACTTTCCACTGTATACTCGTGTCATTCTCAGATAAGCTCTTTCCAGGTAGTGAGAAAGATGGTTTTTAGCATCCTCAGGCCTTTACACTAAAGGTTCACGATGGAAGAGAAAGAAAACGAATCTTTCATTGCCAATATGTATAATCTCAGGGAGGCTTCTGACTGGCCTTACTTGGGTCACACCCCAAATCACTGGATTAATCATTGGATCTATTTACACTTTTGGTCTAGCCTAGTGACTTGAGCCCAGTTTAGGGCCAGAGGGCTAAATGGGGTTCCATGATTAATAGCCTCATCATAACCACATGGAATGGTGTGTGCATGTTGAGAGATAGGGTGGGGAGAGCAGCTCCCATAGAAAAGAGGAATCCGAAGTAGAAACTACCTCTCTACCTTACCTACCTAGGTACCTTGACTCAGATTACCTCAGCTAATCATCTTTCCCAATCTTACTACACTTGGGACTTTCCAATCCATTACCCTTTACTCAGGCCTCAACTACTTTTTTCCCAGGCATCCTCTAAATCACAGCTGCAGTTGCTCAGGATTTTCCCAGGGAAAGCAGAAATCAACAAAAGCCCAGGAGATAAAACACTTGCATGGCCAATAAGCCTTAAAGTAGGCAGTAAAAGATGGGCAGATGGTCTCGATCCAAGATTCTTGGAAAAGCAGCCAGACATTCTGTGCATGCTTGATAAACATCAAACAAATCACAGACATCTGTGAAGATGGGTTCTACCCACGACCACTGGCTGGTCCCTGGAAGAAGAAGAAAAATGTACTCTCAGTCATGTTTCCTAGCCCAGTTCCTCCACAAATTATCTTGCCTTCAAATATAAGCCTTCGCCAGAATGACTTGCGGTGTAGTACCTAGTATTAAAATTTTAGGGTAACTTAGATGTAAGACAATGAGAGTAAGTTACCTAATTTCTGTAAGCTTGGTTTATCTTTTATCTGTAGTATGGGAATAAGAATATTTATTTCATGAGACAGGTGTGAGGCTTCAATCACTTAATCTCTTTAAGCTTCAATTTCATGTACAGTGGACACATAGTAATACCTTACTCATAAGGTAAGTCAGAGACCAACTCCATATCCATTCTGCTCTTTTTCCTTAGTAACATAATCCCAGTTTTGGTAGACATGGCAATATGCCATGATTTTAAAAAGACTGAGCCTTCCTTGCATATGGGGGTGGTCAAGAAAAGTGGAAGTTTTTAAGAGTGATGTAGAGGATATGAAGGGGGCTGATGTCACTGATACTCTTTTGCCTTTCTTTCTTCTTTCTTTCTTGTTTTAAAAGATTTTATTTTTGTTTATTTGAGAGAGAGAGAGCATAAGCAGGGCGAGCTGCAGAGGGTGAGGGAGAAGCAGGTTCCCTGTCGAGCAAGGAGCTGGATGCAGGGCTTGATCCCAGGACCCCGAATCATGAACTGAGCCAAAGGCAGATGCTTAACTAACTGAGCCACCCAGGTGTCCCTTATTTCTTCTTTCTGTCTGCAGTTAGGATGTGATGTCTTCAGCTTCAGCAGCTATCCAGGGGCCACGAGGAAAGACAAAGAGAATTGCTGAGACCTTGGCTTTGACATTCTCGAGTTGCTGAAACAAGGCCAGCAACCTCTTACTTCTAGACTTCTTGCTGTTTGAGAAAAATCCTGTTGTGCTTCGTCCTCTGTAGTCAAGTCTCTGTTACTTGCAGCCAAACACAATGTATAATTTTGTTAAGATTGTTTAAGGATTCAGACAATCCATATAAAACACTCATTGCAAAAATCTGCAACATTGATTCTAGGATACTTTGATGCTGTTGTTTTTTGTTCTCTCCAGAAGGTATCAATGGAATGTTTTCTTCCAACTATGTCACAACTTCTGACTTCAGAAATGTTAGGATGGGCAAATCTTGTTTCTTGGAATCAATGAAATAGGATAATAATAATAGCTAACATTTACAGAGCAACTCTTATTTATAAACATAACAGTGCTAATCCACTGCCAGGTACATGGCTGGTGCTCAAATTGTTGTTTTCTTTGTATCCATTCTTACCATTTCTTCTAGCCCAAGGGTGTGTCTGTTCAGGAAGAGGCAGCCTCCTTCAATAAAATGTAAACGGTAATAAGTTCCAGGTGCACTCAGGAGGTGGTCACAGCAAACAGTGCCTTCTCACTGAAAGGAAAACTCAAACATGAATTTTGGAAAAATAATGAATTTTGGAGCAAACTCTCTTTTATAGGGGACCTGACAAGGCTGGTCTCTAATTCTGGTTGGCTCTTCAGAATAGGTCCGATTAGTGGGGCTGGGATTATTGGGACAGACCAAGTCATGGAAATATTCGGTCTGCTATCAATGTCACCGCCTCCCCGCCCCCTCCCCCCCGCCCCCGGGGCCTGGTGGGGAGGCAGCCTCCACTATCAGCGTTTCCATGACGATGCAATATATTTAGTCAGCAGCACCTCCCGAGTAAACAGTAATCCTTCAGAAAAACAAGAAGGTCATTACAGCAACTTGTCAAATCAATGCAGAGGGTGTCGAGGCCGATTAAGGCATCTTCTCTCGAAGCTGACACAGTGTCAATAGTACTGGGCCACTACTGCTCAGGCAGATGATTGAAGTGAAGTGCCCATCAGTCAGGGCGTTGAGGTGGGCTAACGATTCCCCGCGCTGCCTATTAGAGCTACATGACAACTCAATCCTGTTTGCTGGCAAAGAGAGGGAGAGAGAGAGAGAGGAGGGGAAAAAATAGTGACCTTGTTGCTTTGTTTGAAGCTGAGTTAAATTGACAAGAGCAGCTAATCTTTACCTAGGGCGATTAACAGAATTAAGGACCACAACAAAGGCACCCAAGGTTTTAACATCTATGCAAGGGCTCAGGGATGTTTATGATGTAGGAGGCTCTCCTTTGGTATTCAGGTACAATCCAGATATATATTCTGGGCCAACCCTTCTCCAAATGAAGCGTGGGTAATCCCATTAACACCCTGCCAAAGCAACGTGTAAGGACACAAGGCGTTCACGGAATATGCCTCTTCCTGCATCAGCCGGGAAGCCTACTCTTCCCAGTGGTGCTGGCTGATTATTTTAGACTGATGAATCTGGGCTAGGGAAAGCCATAAATACACAGAGTTTTTAATATATTTCCCAGGAGAAATATTTTGCCTTATTTTAAATCTTCTAAGCCTATGATTCCAGAGCAGTTTTTTCCAAACCATCCAAAGGTTCAGCAAAATAAGAGAAGGGCCACATGGCAAGAGAACAGAACTCCCAAAGAAGGAAATGAGAAGCTGGAGAGATTCTTGGACAGAGATAGTTTTTCTCACTTATTGGAACATTCTACCCTTGATGTAGTTAAAGCCCTGTGCTCCAGCATGAACAAATTAGAACAAATTGGAACAATGATATCAAAGGTAAAAATTTTACTTTTTTATATAAAACTGCATTTAACATTTACTAAGAATACTCTTCAGTGACCAGAAGCAGGGGTCATCAAATCCTTTTCTGTAAAGGTCAAATAGTAAATATTTTAGGCTCTGTAGACCTTATCATCCCTGTTGCAACTACCGAACTCTACCATTATAGCATGAAAAGAGTCATAGGTGATATGTAAATGAGTAGGAGTGGTTATGTTCCAAGAAAACCTTTGTTTGTAATAACAGGCAGTGGATCAGATTTGGTTTGCTAGCTGCAGTTTGCAGACCCCTGACCAAAAAGATTGCAGCAATTCCATGCACCCAACTAACATTCATGGAGTGCTTTGTATTTGTCAGGCACAACACTAGCTGTTAGAGAAAAAAGAGGGAACAAACCCAGTCCTTGCATTTGAAGAATTTGCAGTATAATGGAGAGGACAGCCACTTGTGTGCATGACTATAATACAGTATATTAGGTGCTGTAGTTAAAAAACACAGATGAAGGCACTTGGGTGGCTCAGTCAGTTGGGCATCTGCGTTCGGCTCGGGTTATGATCCCAGGGTTCTGGGATCAAGCCCTGCATCCGGCTTCCTGCTCAGTGGGGAGCCTGCTTCTCTCTCTCCTCCCACTCATGCTCTCTCTTACTATCTGTGTCTCTCTCTCTCTCAAATGAAATGAAATGAAATAAAATAAAATACACAGATGAAAGTAATAAATTCTCCCTAGGGCAAAAAATTCAGAGAAAATGACAGAAAACAAGGGACTTTGGGGCTACACATTCAAGAAGCTTTAAGTGGGTAAGGTGGGTAAAGACATTACAGATTCAGTGTAGCCAGAGTGTAGTGTGTGTGTAAAAGGGAGAGAGAGATCTGGAAACAGGTAAGACTGGTGAAATGGGAGGGACATGGAATAGAGAAGGAGACTTTGGGGGACAAATTGGTTGCAGAAAAGACTAGAAAGGTACATGGGGACCAGAGGAAGGGATTTGTATGGCAAGCTAAGGAATTCAGACTTTTTCATCTATAGGCAGCAAAAAGCAGTTAATGATTTTAAGCAGAGGAATAATGCAATCAGATGACTGTGTGTAGAAAAGGAAAGACTAGCCAGAGACTATTATTACAGTTCCAGGCAAAAAGAATAAAATCCTGGATTAAGATTGATCAGGGAAGAGAGAAAAGAACAAAGATGAGAGAAATGTTTCATAAATATAATCTACCAAACTCCTGCTCTTAGGGATAGGACATATATGGCTAAAGGGTTACCTTGGCATCTGTTCCAAGAAAGTTAGTCTTGGGGGAGTGTGGGGCTTTGAGAAAAATTTGCACAAGGCCAACTAAGGCAGCACAGTCAAGGGAGAAATTTAGTTTAAGAAGATAGCCAAGAATATCACTATGGAAACAGTCTGTAAAAGCCAAGCATGGAAGATGATCCAAAGGTAAGAGTTGGGTATTGGATCACTGAGATGAGAAGCTCTTGAATGTTGGTGGAGGTCAGAATACAGAGCTGGAAATATGGTTGGGGCAAATTGTTCATGCGGGGTACATGGGAGATCATTCCTCAGTTTGGTATGGTGCCAGTGTGAGGAGATTTAATAATATATGTGCTCATGTAAACTCACATACAATCAATAACACCAGGAATTATTCCAAGAACTCTAGCTGGGTGATTCAAGGGAAGGTGGTGTTAACAGAGGTAGCAAAGACAGAAGATGATATAGGCAGAGTGATATTGAGTTTACTTTGGGGCCTGATGAATTGGAAACACTTACAGGTTAACTGGTGGCTTGTTGAATTTAATGATGTAGAGCTTAGAACTGGACATATAATTTTGAAACTAATCAGTATGTAGTTTGAAGCCACAGAATGGATGAGAACACCCAAAAAGACCGTGGTTGAGAACAGGGAGAAAAATGGAATCCTATGGAAAATACTTATGGGGAGAACTGAATCACTAAAAAAAGACAGAGAAAGACTGGTCAAGGAAGTAGGAGAAAAATCAAGGGAGAATAATATTTCTGGAGTAGGGGGGATGGTTAATCGCAAATGCTACAAGGAAGTGAATTTAGTTAAAAACCAAACAGAATAGAAAAGCCTTTGGGGTAATTCTTGGCAATCCTGAGTTAGAAGAATAGTGTGGATAGAAGCCAGATTATCCTCGGGTGAAAACTGAATGGGAGACACTGTCAAGACTTCTGATGATAAAAAGAGATAGGAGGTATGTTTGTAATTTTAGGAAGATAGATAGCAGAAGGAAGATGATTAAGAATGAAAAATACTTAAAGATATTTGAGCTCAAAAGAGAAGCTGATAGAGTGTGAATTTATCAGAGAGGAAATACAGAAAATTTTGGAATGGCATTTCCTAAATTAAGCTACAAACAAGAATTACCTGTGGGTATTTGTTTAAAATGTCCCTGGTCCCCAATTCAGATCTTCTAAATTAGTAGATTTAGAAGATCTACCTGAGGGACCAGGGGATTTTAATGTATAATAAGTATCACAAGTGACCCTTATAACCATGTTGGTTTGGAAAATTGCTCTAAGAATATTTGAAATTAGAGCAGTGGTCCACAAATTTGACTGTTCATTGGGACCCACTGAGGTGCTTTAAAAATATATCAATGTCTGGATCCCACCTCCAAGAGATGCTGAATTATTTGGTCTAGAGTTCTGCCTGGGTATCGGGAATTTTATAATTTTCTGACGGGATTCTAACATGCAGCTAATTTTGAGGGGTAGGTGTAGGAAGATGAGGATGAATGAAGATAAGTTTGGAGAAAGAAGAGAGGTAAATACACTTGTTTCATACTTCTGTGGCCTCTATTATACTGAAGAAGTAAAAGGCTTCATCATCTGTTGAAAGTAAAGGGGGCAGAAGTGGAGTGTTGGACTTAGGGAAAGAGGTAAAGGGAATGGGTGGGAATATTAATTGTAAGAGAACTAACGATGTTGCTAAACTGATACCCCTTTCCAGCAGAGGGCAACTATTCAGAAATAGAGTGACTGGTTCACTCTGTATCTGATGTTGGGTTAATAGGGAAAATATAGCAGTGTGACCAGGGAAAAGAGGATTAAGGGAACTGGAAAGATTAACATCACTCAAGGAGGTATGGTTACCTGGGGACTGTTGTGAGTAGTAAGTCATAATTTTAGTTTAGTGTCTTGGAAGCTCAACCTCAAAGCAGAGTCACAGAAATGAAGTGAATATCTTTGGAGTAAAGTTGGTTAAGAAACAATGCAGTTTAAGTTCTGAGGTATGGGATTGCCTAGTGAAGCAAAGGGCTTGAACTCTCTATCAAACCTGGCTCTTTGACTTGCTAAGTTGTGTAACCTTGGGCCAATTATTCAACACATGGAAGCCTTGATTTCTTCATCTGTAAAATGGGGATAATAATACTTGTTAGAAAATTGCATGAACAAGGCAGTGGTCAATAACGTCAGTCTTCAAGAAAGGTCCAATAGGATAAGAATTGGTCAATAAAATGATTATTGGTGATGAATATTTAACAGAGTGGTGAGGGCAGGAGAAAAATACCAAATGGCTGCAAAAGAAAGTAGAGACTCTTTCAAGAAGCTTGGTGAAGAGAAAGAGCTATTTTAGGGTAAATTTAGGAAAAGGCATGGTCTATGGAATATTTATAGGACTTTTGTGATGATTAAATTAAATAGTCAATACAAAGCCTTTAACCCAGTAGACACACAGTACTCACTAAAACCAACCTATCATTATTATTATTACTACTGCTATTATCAATACCACAGTTTTGTGGATGATAATCACTGGTTTGGGGAAATTAGAATATCAGATGCTTTATGCATTTGGTGATTGTGTTGACTAGATGAAAAAAGTATGACATGTGGCCTGAAGTGGTGAAGTGGTGAAATCATGATAGGTAAGGGAGGTCTACAAGTAACAACTCTACTAGACAATATTCTCCTATTCTGTAGTCATGTTTACTACTATAATGGGGTTACATGATGTCTACGTGTAACTGTATCTAAAACTTGGGGCCATTCTAAAATTTGCTTGATGAAAGCTGCCTTTATATTTGTATCATGTTTCTGTGCAACACATCCGTTTATATAACTGAACTACTCAATCAAATAGAAGAAAATGCTGCCAGGAATGGGGAGAATGAGAGCAAGAGTGAGAAAATCTATCCCAAAAAAGTCTAGTAAGAGAAAGCATTAGAGAAAATCAGAAATAACAGCTTTCATTACTGGTCCTGAGCCCTGCTGGGCACACATCTATATCCTATAAGTAGATAATGCACTCTAGCATCCAGAAAAAGAAACCACTGCCGTAGATGGTGCACTGTTTGGAAGGTCAGGATTCTAGAAAAGATCCAGAGTAGGCATTTCTTAAAGGGGTCCGGTACACTTAGTAAACAGGGGGAAACATCCTTATCCTACAATCTATCCTAGGGAGAATCATGCAGAAGGCTACTTATTTCTGCAAATAGAGCAGAACCAACCACCCAAACAATGAAGGCTCCACAGTCTTGGAAGAAAGGCTTAATGGAGCACTTGGTTTCAAATAACAACCCCAGTGAGCCAGATCTATTTTGGAGGCCCTTGGATCACTGAGGAGTAAAATTATTATTGTGACTTTTAGTTGGCAAGACTGGATCCAGTGAATGGAGGTTGAAGGGAGGAAGATGTCAGTTTAACATAAGAAAAAAATAGGCTGCTTAGGAAATAATGATTATTTTTATTTGCCATTGGAGAGCCACAAAATGAAAAAAGTGAAACGAATAACCAATCGCTGGGATCTTTTGGAGCAGTTTAGTCATCCAACGGAAGATTAGACCCTTCTGAAATTCCCTTCTGAATCTGACATATTACTTTTGATGTTTTAAAAATTTGAGAGCCGTGTTTCAGACTCATATGCTAGGTTGAACTTAACTCTTCCCTGGAGCAAGTCAAGATTGGGTTGGTCAAAGCTCTTTCTGATTGGACAGGCAGCAGAATATTGTAGAACTCTGGAAAAAAGGTTGTAAAGAGAACATTTTGGGGAAGAGAGGCTTCCATTTATATCTATTGAGATGTATTATATTTGAGACTTTAAGAAGTTGTCTCATTTAGTTTACACTGAAGAACCAAGGGGTAAGTACTATAATCTCCATTTGGTGAATGTGGATATGGATGGTTTAGAGCAGTTAAATAAATTGTGGATGATCACACAGCTAGAAAACCAGTACTTAAGACCAGATTTACTTTATCCTACAGTTGGGGCTCTTATCACTACACTCTCTTGTTCTCAGCTTCTGTCAGTTGCCAGCTGCTTGATTTGGGGTATACTGCTCAAACTGCCTCACAATTTTTGTCTTTGATAATAAAATTGTAGTGTTGTTTTACAATATTACATGGGGAGTTTCTGGGTAATTGAAAATAGTAGCTGCTACCTAGGTCTACACAAGCCATATAACCTGTAAAAATAAGACAGAACAGTAAGAAGAACAAATAAAACTACACAAAATTCACAATCTCAGAATAACTAGCACACAGAGAATTACTAAACTTCAAAATAATTACAGAAGTAAAAATTACCAAATCCCAGGGAGCTCTCACTCAGACTCTCACCAAAATCTGCTTATGATGAGGAAGGGCAGTTTGAGAAAAACTATAAGAAAAAGAAAAGATGGGAGCTAAAGCTGGACATAACTTTTTCTACAAGCACAGCCAGAAAGATAAAGTTCACCTTATGTGTGAAAATACTAAAAATATTTATTGATAGATTTGATTATTGATGCCCCAAAAAAGGTGCTTAAAAGTGCACATGACTTGAAATGGTAGTTTTTGAAAAGCATGACTTCAGGGAGAAGATGCAAAAAGGAAGGGAGAGGACCCCCTTGACAATGAATAGTGAAGGAGAAAAGAAGCCAAGTGGAAAATTTTAAGGTTGTTCCAGACAACAAACAAGCAAAAACCCAATAAATAGTGGACGCAGAACATCTCCCCACATCATGTGTGTACACACACACACATGCACACACACACACTCCACTAAGGAATTGGACTTGGCTACACTGGCAGAAGAGGGCAGTACTGAATTAGAAATATTCTAAATATCAAAAAATATTTGAAAATCAAGGGAAGACATTTAAAAAGTCTATTCAAAGCTATTATAATAAATCAGAAAACAAGAGCCAACACATTTCAGTTGATGAAAAAAAAAAAGAAAGAAAAGAAAAAAACCGTGAAGAAAAAACCCTACAATAAAACATTGTAAAGTTAAATTAAATATACACAGGCAAGCATTTGGGAATATAACAAATCACCTTGAGTCAGAATTTCAAAAAACAAAAAATGGAAAGAGATAAAGAAAAATGGGGAAGAAAATGAAAGGATAGTTTGTTGAACCAAAAAAAGAAAAAGCAAAAATAATTAAATTTATTTCAGAAATGAAGACTAAATTACAAGATACTCAGTGAAATAGATTCAAACAAAAATTTAACAAATAGTATAGAAAAAAGGTAGGAAACAGCCAAGATAATGGAAATGAGGTAAAGAAAGGAGAAAAAAGTCAGAGAAAAAAGGCTAGTAATGGAAGATGGGCAAAGAGGAAGTAACATGCATATAACTGGAGGCTCAGAACAAGAAAAGGAAACTAGTGGAACATACCTAATCTTTAAAATTTTAATTTGGTATTATTTTCCAGATACAATCTATATATTGAAAGGTCTCATCCTTGGGAAATCAACCCTGGATGATCAGTACTGAGACATATCATATAAAACTATATGACCTTAAAAATAAAGGAAAAACCTGTGAGCCTTCATGAACACACACACACACACACACACACACACACACACACACTCATACATGCAAAACACAGTGATAATAGAGAATATTCCTTCTAAAATACTCATGGGTTGTCACAAAATTTAGCCTATAATAAGTCACAAAGAAATCAGCAATAATTTTCGTAAAGTAGAAATGTAAATAAAACTGTCTGATAACTATGCAAAACCAAACACTTAGATATCACTAAGAAAATTAAAAACCCCAAAAGTCCTTCTATGTAGAATTGAAAAACAAGCTTGCATAAAGGAAATACACATTGAAAATATAGAATTTTAAAAAAAATTAATGATAATGAACACACTGGTTATCAGAATCTATGGATACATATAAAGTAATGATTGCAGGGAACTGCGTAGCAATAAGTAATCTTTTATTTTTTAAGATTTATTTTGTTTTTATTTTAAAGAGAGAACACAAGTGGGGGGAGGGACAGAGAGAAGGAGAGAGAGAACCTCAAGCAGACTCCCCACTGAGTGTGGAGCCCAACACGGGGCTTGATTTCATGACCCTGAGATCATGACCCAAGTCAAAACCAAGAATTGGACGCTCAACCAACTAGTCATGCAGGCACCCCATGCATAAGTAATCTTATACCTAAAAATGAAACAATGAAAGTAAGGAAATGAAATAGTCAGCTTGACAAAAGTATAAAAAAAGGTACAAGAAAATAAATTAAAAACACAATGTAGAAAATAAAAAAAGATAAAAACAGAAGTTACTGAAGTAGAGAATGGGGAAGAGCATGGAGAGAAACCACTCTGTGGCACGGATTCATGGGGAAGGATGACAGTTGAGAATGGAGTAGGAGCACCAAGAAGCACTATTCCATGTCAGAGCCCCCAGCCTAAATATAGGTAATGCTAAGGAATTTAAAGCTGGAGTGCATTGTAAGTAACACTAGGAACAGTAAAACCCAAATCCAGCCCCAAGTCCTAACTAGATTGACTAAACCCCTACACTAATGGCCCAACAGAAGAAGTTTGCCTATTGCCAGGCATGAATACTATTTACCTCAGCTGCTTCTGGTCTCCACACAGTCTCTGCCACTCAGTCAAAAACAATAAGATGTTAGAAAGCAAGAAAATGCATACCTTGGCAAGAGACAAAGTAATCGGCAGAATCAGACTCAAAAGTGAACTGGATGTTGGAAACATCAGACAGGGAATTAAACATAACTATGGTTAATATGTTAAAGGATCCAGGAAAAATAGTGGACAACATTCATAAACAATAAACAGGTGGGCAATTTTTGAAGAAAAAAACCATAAGAAAAATCCATATGGAAATCTTAGAAATAAAAATACACGAGAGCAGATATAAAAATTCTCTTGAGGGGCTTATCAGTGGACTAGACAAGGTTGGGGAAAGAATCAGTGAATTTGAAGATAGGTCAATAGAAATTTCCCAAGCTGAAACACAAGGGGAAAAGTGAAGGGGGGTGGGGGGAATGGAACACGGCATTGTGGGACCGTGAAACAATGCCAAATGATTTAATGTTGAGAATAGGAAAAAGAGATCTAATTAATATACCAAAATCCTGTTTTTGAAAAGAAAATCAAATACACATGTTACTAGCAACAATAAAAAACAGGGACATGTTGGAAAGACACAGAAGCCAACAGGAGGCTCCTAATGGCCAAATGTGGGGAATTTTGAGGAACAAAATAAATGGCTGTAATCAATTATAACCCACAGATTAAAATAAGAATTCATAGGTTTATACTGATAGTTATATGCTGATACTGCTATAAATGTGTATTTACACATTTATATACTGACATCAATGAATGAATGAGTGAATGAAACAGCTTTGCCTTAAAGTGTAACAATTCCAGCTAACACAGGTAGAAGGAACAGTGGAAATGGAAAATCACCATGAGAGAAACATCACAGTAATAATCATTTCAGGCAAGAATCATCCATGGATGCTAAAATTAGTGAGTGGAAGTATGACAGGAAACAGGATATTTATATGGTTTCAAAATATCTCCACACAATATACTTGTTAATGGCAAATTTAAAAATTATAACCAGGGTGACGACACGTAGCATATATTCTCCTAACAAAGTGATGTTAGTATCAGCAGAATGGCACAAACCATGTACTTCCTGAAATGTACTTAGAGAAGGACATACATCAATTTTTCAGTATTTTTGGCAAACATTTAAATCAGAATGTAGTCACGTGGAGACATCACATGTCTCCAGGGCTCTCCAAAAGTGCTAAAGTCATGAAAAACAAAGAGAGACTGAGATCTGAACTATCCCAGATTGGAGGAGATACTAACTAGAGAAATAATAACTAAATGCAGCATGGTATCCTATATTGAATGCTGAACCAAAGAAAGGGGCATTAGTGGGACAATTGGTGATGCTCAAATAAGATACATAGATAAAATAGTAGTAGCATACCAATAATACTCTATCAATTGTGATTAGATGTAACTGCTGTGGATTCTGGGTGAAGGATATTTGAAAAGTCTTCTTGCACTTTTTTTTAAGTCTGAAACTGTTTTAAAATGGCAAGTTGTTAAAATTTTTAAAATTAAAAAAATAAAGTGGTTAGAATAGCGGCCTGCTGCCTATGGTCATACTTCTTATCAATGGACTTTCTAACTCACAGAGCTAACCATTTCTCTCCCTTGCTCAAAACCTTCTAAGCCTCTGGCCTTCCTTACGTTGTCCCTGCCAGCAGCATCAGACTCAGCTCTTGTGGATTCCAGCACTTATCCTAGATTCCCGCCACTGTGAACTCTGTGAATGCATCAGCCTTTCTCAAGCCTCTGGGTGTGGGGGGCCTCCTTCTTCTGAGCTCACAGCACCAGTGCTGGATCCAGGCGGGAGGGTTTCAACACCTCTCTCTTCTACATGATGAAATTCTTTTCAGTTGAAATCACATAATAATTAATAGTAATCATTATTTTCCTCATTTGTTCACTAGCTTAAAATGAACAATGAACAATTTTAAAAGAAAAAATGTCAATTTAAGAGATATTTACAAAATCTGTAAAACATTTCATGTATGAATTAGAATCTTTCCTTACCTATAAAAACACTGTTACAACCAAGGGTTTATATAAGTAAGTTAGCCCTGTCATCTTTCCATTCATTGTGCTATCATTGCTTATTGTGAATCTCCTGTTTAGATTCAGGACGATGTGGTGCTACAGAGATTGGAGACAGGCTGCCTCTGAAGTGAGCTTGTCTGGACCATTAGGGACTTAATTCTGGAAACGGTTGAGTGTTGTCAATCTGCATTGGGGTGGGGAGCTGGCTGTGTAATCGAGATTTCTCTGAATTAATTTCCATGCAGAACAGAATGTTTCTTGAAGGACAGGTGACAAAAATGTATTGATTTCATATATATATATGTATATATATATTTATATATGATATATATAAATCATATATGATTTATGAAATCATAAATATATGATTTCATATATATATATATGTATATATATATGTGTGTATATATATATATATATATATATATTTAAACTCAACAGCAACTCCAGCAATCATTTAGAACTTAGACCAAGAAATGATCTGGGGAGGAAGGAGAATTTTACCACTGACATTGTTTGGAATTTATAGTCATATGGTGATAATAAAAAGAAGTCTAGCTTTTAGTTGATTCTATTTATTATTATTATTATTTTAAAGATTTATTTTAGAGAGAGATATAGCAAGAGTGCAAGCAGTGGGGAGGGGCAGAGGGAGAGGGAGAATCTCAAGCTGACTCCCTGCTGAGTGCAGAGCCCCAAGTGGGACTCGATCTCCCAACTCTGAGATCATGATCTGAGCCGAAACCAAGAGTCGGGCACTTAACTGACTGAGCCACCCAGGCGCCTCAAGTCTATTTTTATTTTTAATTTCATCCCTTCATTGTCTGCTCCTGGCTTTTCCCAGCACCCCACCTTTGGAACAGTGCTGCATAGAATCCTGTGTTTCCTTCTATAATTATACCTGCCTTGCTGCTTTGTAATAGTTGACTGAAATATCTATATAGCACAGGATATTGTGAGCTATTGAAGGCAGAGTCCATGCTTTATTTATTCAGTTCTATGTCCGCAACACCTGATGCATAATAGATTCTCCATAACTGTTTGCTGAAAGAAAAATGACTCCGTGAATACATGTGAACAAGAAGTGGGCCAAGATCCTTACCGATGTACCCTGGGCAAAGGTAACAAACCTCTAACTTGAGCACTGCCCAACGTCATAAGACTTACCAACTGGAGTCTGTGTGGACTACTGACAAAGTGGAAGAGGTGGTCCTAACCAAAGGGCCAAGCTCGATTGTCTGCACAGCAAATACTGTAGGAGTGCAAGGTGGTGAAGAATTTGAAGTTGGTATCAGACAATGATGGATTTATGCCCCACCTATGCCACTTAGTGACAAACCTGAAATGTTTGGACAATTGCTGGACCCCGCTAAGCCTCAATTTCATCATCAGTACCAGTGGGCATAATCCCTACATGACATCCCTACATAATCCCCACAATTGTGTGGTAATTGAATTAAAGTCCTTGGTTGTTATATCTCTGGTAAATGATGGTTGCCATCCCATCATCCTCTTTCTCCTGCCAGACGCTCAGACACACCCCAAATTCCTCTCCACTACATTTATAAAACCTGAAGGATGTCTTCTATGTAGCACGATGTTTCCCTTAAGATAGGAAACCGATGGTGCAATCTGGGGATGTGGCAGGTGTAAATATTTGTCATCAGGTATGGGAAGATTTAGTCCTGGAACTCCAGGTTTCCTGTTACACTCTCAGGGCCATCCAGGGTGCACGATGGGTTGCTGACAGAAGCAATTGGAGAATTGTTTCCTAAAACCCTGCTGGAGCTCTGCATAATACAAGTCAAGGGCCATGGAGCTCCAAAGCCAGAATTAACCAGCATATTCTTCTCTCCTTTCAGGAGATACTTAATTGGTGTCTGTTTAATCAACATGACTGGCTTCCAATAATCACAATGTATTTTCCAACTTGACAAGACACGCTTAGAGGAAGAGAAAAATAGAGCACACAGGGGGCTAGGTGGAGCAATGGATAGATCATCAACATTTTTAATTGAATTTCATGTTTGAGCTTAAGCCTCTCATTGGAGATTCTGTATTGGCTCTATCATTAGCAGAATAATTCTACTCTCATTTTCTCATTATTTTAAATTGAACAGCAACAGAAAAGTGTGATGTCTGAGCACATATGTTTCTTGGGAAAATTAACTGAAATGATGGAAGTGATAGTTTAATCCAGCACTACCTAACAGAACTTTCTGCAATGCTGAAAATATTCTATTCTGCGCTTTATCATATGGTAGCTATTAGTCACATGTGGTTATTGAACACTTGAAATGTGGATAGTGCAAGTGAGAACTGACTTTTTAATTTTATTTAATTTTAACTAATTTTAATTTATGTAGCCATGTATGGCTAGTGATGACTGTAATGGACAGCACAGAGAAGAGACCGCAGTAAAAGCAAAGGCCACTGCTCTCAGAGTATTGGGGTTCAGTTTGCATTGCTATAAGGCTGCTGGACTCCATGCTACAAAGTCTTTTTCGTGCTCCTGTCCAGCTTGTGCTCCTCCCAGTTATCTCTGAATTGTTTCCACTGAATTCTAGTTATTGTTTACTGATGTCTACTTCATAAGCTGCCCTCTACCCAGTTTTCTAAGGCCTCCCCAGTTGGTTTCCCTTAGAGTTTCCTGCCCTACACCCATTTCCTTTACATAATGGCTTCCTAGTTTTATTTGGAGAACCATCTCTTCTTTCTCCTGACACACAATTCAAGTGGTTTGGGCACAACGGGCTCCATCCTGGGACACGAAGAGTGCACACTGAGAGCAGGCCAAGCAAAGCACTGCATCCCTTTGGCTGCAGTAACTGGTAAAGAGACTGACACATGGCATAAGTCTATGTGTCATGGAGACACTCATGGGATCATTTGCTGGGGTCATTACAAAAGAGAGGCTCCCTTTCCATTTTGACTGCTGAGTTTATAAAATGGAAATGTGGAGTGCTGGTAACCATTTGCCACCATGTATAGATGAGTTTAATATAGAGGAGAATACAGTTAAATTGCAGAAGGGTATTTCTGATGACATTAACTGTGAACACCAGGATCCAGGCATCTGAAGATATAGACATTAATAAGTTACTTTCTTGTCTCCCTCCCTCCTTTCTTCCCTCCTTTACTCCCTTCCTTCCTTTTTCTGTTTCCTTTTCCTTTTCTTTTCTTTTTTTTTTTTGCTTAAGCAAATTTGAGTTGGGGTTCAGATAAAAATATATAGCTTCTGTAAGAAGCCCTCTACAAAATTTGACCCCTCCCTGCATCTCTTTTTATTTCCCAGGGCTACTATATATGTACCCTCTATTGGATTCCCTATTGCACTCTTCTCTGTGTCTTTGCTTTTTGGTGTCTTTTCCATGCCAAACGTAGCATACTTTCTTTGTTGCTTTCCCAGTCCTTTTCTGGGTTTCTCACTCAGGTCCAAGCCCAGCTCCCCCTGCCTGTTCTAGCTCCTCTCTGTTCCCTGTCCTCTGAGCCTTGCACAACACTTCAATCACATTCACTCTCCTGTAGTCACTGTGCTCTTGAGCTTGTCTTTACTCACCAACAAGACTTGGAGTCTCGCCAAGGGCAGACAATGCATTCAATCTAGTTTCATCTCTTACATATGGCCTCTCTCAGGGCCTAGTACAGCAGGGCTCAACAATTCTGATGGACTGGTGGATTTACTGATAGAAAGCACATATTTTCTTTTCTCTTCTTTTCTTTTATTTTTTAAAAAAGATTTTGCTTATTTATTTTACAGAAAGAGAGAGAACACAAGCATGGTGGAGCGGCAGGCAGAGGGAGAGGGAGAAGCAGGCTCCCCGCTGAGCAGGGAGCCCATTGTGGGACTCAATCCTAGGACCCTGGGATCATGGCCTGAGCTGAGGGCAGATGCTTAATCAACTGAGCTGCCCAGGTGCCCAGAAAGCACATATTTTAGAAACACTGCTTTCTGGATGTCTAAGAAGGCAGATGGTGTGAGAGGCAGCCTTGAAATAAAACAACAAAAACTTACAAAAAAAATGTAAGTTTGTTTATTTATTTATTTTTACATTTTGTTTATTTTTACATTTTCTGGACGTTTCATTAACACTTCCAAGCTAGGGTAGTATTTCTTTGTTCAGAATTGTCTTATGTCTTTTTCCAGACCTAAAATTAGTAAAGAGAAAATGGAAAGAATTACATATAGCTGAGATTCAAGAAGTCAAACATCAAGGGCTGAGGCCATAAAAGTTTAAGACAATCTACAGTCCATTTGTCTCCTGAAGATACTATCATCCAACCAGAATGTGTTTACAAAAAAGACCACTCAGTGCCCCCAAATAAAGGCAATGGGGAATAGAAGGAAAGATAAAGGCATTGTCTCTGCACTCAGGGCATCCCAACCTCCTTAGATGGAAAAGTTAACATTTCCGAGATAACAGTGAACAAGATAAGGCAATATATAATGAACTCTGTGGGATAGATCAGTGGTGTAGAATTAAAGAGATGTGGGAGATCACTGGGGGCTGTAGGAGTCCCTGAAATTGTCCTAGAGAAGGCAGGACTTAGGCAGTGTTTTGAAGAATAGATAATAATTGAATGAACAGAGGGAAGATTTACATGGGCATAAAAAATAAAATTTAAAGAAATAAAATGTTAGCTTTTAAATCTAATAGGAGAGGTTCAGATATCTGCTGTTTTATGGTTCTGAGAATCACTTGTAAATGCTTTAAGATATTAGTGACAGGGCCTCTCAGTTTGAATGTACAGGTTGTGCATTCATGTCTAAGAGGGCTCCATTCACAGTGTAAGATCATAGGGGGTGTGTATATATTACAAGATTTCCTTGCAGATGGTAGTAAAGTAACTTGCTCTCACAAAATCACCATGCTAGTGTATGAGAGCTAGAACTTAAGTTCTTAGGGGAGGAATGCCTGCCTTTTACTTATTCTTTTAACAGATTTCTTTTTTTTTTTTTTAAGATTTTATTTATTTATTCATGAGAGACAGAGGGAGAGAGAGAGAGGGAGAGAGAGAGAGAGAGAAACAGAGGGAGATGCCTTTTACTTCTTCTTACAAAGTCACTTTATGGGTGACTGGAAGCTTGAAATTTGGAGGAAGAGAGAACATGCCCTTCAGAGTCAGCATCCATGGAATTTCTTGTCTCTAACATCATTCTGCAAGGCCTCAGGAGACTCTCAGGGAGAAAGAAATGATATCAACTCCCAGGTTGTTTTAGTTCTCCCAAGGGTTTTTCCATGGTCTCTTGAAAAAGTTCAGGTCCTCAAATGATCAGAGAAAGGTCAAAGCAAAATAAAAGTTTGGGTCAGGTGGATGGTGTAGGGAAGAAGTCTCACCGAAGTGTGTTACCAAGAGACTCCACTGTGCGTTAGTGAAAGAACATTTGAGGTGGGCCTCGACTGAGCAGTAAGATTTTCATGGTTAATTAGAAATGGGGAGGGAATTTCTAATAGAATAAAAGTTAATCCATATAGACAGCAAATAAAGTGTGGGAAGTGTCGGTGCTATATATTTTTTCCTCCAAAGCATATGAAATTGTGTCTGGTTTCTAGTCTGGCATGGTAGAACTTGGAAGTTGTCACTCCTATGCTCACAGCAAGAAAAAAACCCACTAAGGTGAAAATCAGCAGTTCTTCTTGGGTCATCAGAGAATTGTGGTTATAGGCTAAACTACTGCTCTGAAAGCTGGAGAAAGAGGTAGTTACAGAGAATCATAGTTTACTGAGAGCAGAAGCCCAAGAGCAAAGGCCGCCACTAGAGCTAGTGCTAGTAGGAGCAGTTAAACAATAATTTAAAAATTTCCAGAGGCTCAGCATAGACTAGTTTGAAAGACAAAGTCTTAGGGTGAGGGTGGAGGACCATGCACTTTTGTGAGCTTTACCTCTAGGAGTCCCACAGGCTTCTCAGGCTATACATTGGAGAAAAATGTCCTTGGGTTTCTGGTAGTGGCAAGGAGAGTGAGGAAGAAACCATTTTGAAATATCTCCAGAATATTCCATTCTCCTTAAAGGCTTTCCCTAAAAATAAAATATTTCAATGTCTATCATTATATGTTAAAAAAAAAAAGAAGATAGTAGGAAGGGAAGAATGAAGGGGGGGAAATCGGAGGGGGAGACGAACGATGAGAGACGATGGACTCTGAGAAACAAACTGAGGGTTCTAGAGGGGAGGGGGGGTGGGGGGATGGGTTGGCCTGGTGATGGGTATTAAAGAGGGCAAGCTCTGCATGGAGCACTGGGTGTTATACACAAATAATGAATCATGGAACACTACATCAAAAACTAATGATGTAATGTATGGTGATTAACATAACAATAAAATAAAAAATAATAAATAAAAATCTTTGACAGTTTTCATTAGAAAAATTATTCATGTTCAGTGTGGGATATTTTGAAAGCACAGAAATATATAAAGAAAAACATTTAAGTGAACCATATTTCCAATACCCAAAGATAAGCATGATTAATATTTTGGTACATTTCCTCCCAGATAGATAAATATGGATCACCCAGTTTTATATCTTGTTTTTTTTCTTTTCTTTTAATGCTTAGTATTTTATCCAGAGCATTTAATCATGTCGTATTATTGAGTGTCATGATTTGCAATCCCTCCATAAGACTTCCTGAGACTCTAACCTATAGATATCCCAGCACCTGTTTAACCATTATTTACCTATTGTGAGGCATTTCACTTTAAAAATTTTTTTTGTTTTAACAATAATTAACCCTGTGATAAACATTATTGCCCATAATCTTTGAACAAGAAGCAATTTATGATCTTGAGGCAAACTTACTGGGTTTTAACAAATAGGCGTAACTTCCAGCCAGATAACCATAAAAATTCACCCTAAAGGCCTATTTACCTCAGTTTCTCTAACCCAATATATCACATCTGACTTTTGACAACAAAAAATGATAAGCCATGCTAACAGGCAAAACACAGTTTTAAGAGACAATCAAGCATTGGAACCAGACTCACTATGGCTGAGATTTATAATTACTAGACAAGGAACTTAAAATAACTTTAATACTCTACGGTTCTTATGGAAAAGGTATACTAGAGAACAGCTGGTTAACGTAAGCAGAAATATGGAAACCATAAGAAAGAATCAAAAGGAAATGTGAGAATTCAAAAACACTGTAACACAAATTAAGAGTGCCTTTGAAGGAGTCATCTGTAGACTGGAAACAGCTGAGGAAAGAATTGGTAAAATTGAAGATACATTCATGAAAACTTCACAAAGAGAAAATGACTGAAAATAAAAAGGAACAGAACATCCAAAAACTGTGGGACAATTACCAAAGATGTAACATGTGCATAATGGGAATACCAGAGGAGAAGTGAGTGAAAAAAGAGCAGAAGAAATATTTGAAATAATAATGGCTGAAAAATTTCTAAAATTAGTGACAGATAATAAAACCTCAGATCCAGAAAGCTTAGACAATACCAAAAGAGTAAATAATAAAAAAGCTACAACTAAGCATATCATATTCAAATGGCAGAAATTTAAAAAAAAAAAAAAGGAAAATCCTGAAAGAAGCAAGAAGATGGGGATATTTTACATATAGAGGAACAAGGTTAGAAATTAGAGAATCCATGCAAGAAAGAAAAAAGTGTAGTGAAATATTTAAGACGTTGAAAGGAAAAAAACAAAACAAAACCACCAACCTAGAATTCTGTAGCCTGAAAAATTATCCTTCCAAAGTAAAGAGTAACTTAAGACATTCTCAGACCAAAAAAAAAAAAAAAAAGAGGGAATATCTCCAGTAGACCTGCATTGAAAAGTTAAGACAGTTCTTTAGAGAAAAGGAAAATGATATAGGGGAGGAACTCAGATCTGCCTAATAAAAGAAAAAGTGCCAGAAAAGAAATAAATGAAGCAAAATTAAATTTTTATTTTTTCTTATTTTTAATTAATCTGACAGGTGTCAGTTTGTTCACAACAATAGCAAACAGTCGTTTGGATAAGTGAGATGTTGGCAACAACGTTATAAGAGATGGGAGGGAGGAAAAGGGGAGGCTCTCTTACAAAGTACCTATATTAGCCATGAAATAGTAAAGTGTTATTTGAAAGTGGACTTGGATTAGTTGTAAATTTATATTGAAAACTCTAGTGAAATCACTAAAATATTTTAAAATCTAATTCATGTGCTAAGATGACAGAAAATGGAATCATATAAGATGTTCAATGAAAATCAGAGAACAAAGAAAGAGTGGAAGATGAGAAAAGAAACAAATAACAAGAACAATAGATTGAAACTAGTTGCCAATATGGTAGATATTAAGCCAACTATATCAATGGTCGCTTTAAATGTGAACGATCTAAAAATGCCAATTAAATGATGGTGAGAGTGGATTGGAAAAAAAATAAGTACCAACTATATGTTGTCTACAAATAACCAACTTTAAATATAAAGATAGTGTTATATTAAAAGTAAAGAGATGGAGACAGATATACTATGCTAAATCTAATCAAAGTTGGAGTAGCTATATTAATTTCACACAAAGCAAACTTCAGAGCAAAGAAAATTATCTGGGATAAATAGAGGCATTATCATTATAATCTTCTCCAAGAAGACATAACAGTCATTAACGTGTATATGTCTAACAACAGAAAGTTAAAATACATGTGACAAAACCTGATAGACTTACAAGAAATAGAAAAATTCATTATTATGAATTTCTGAATCATAATTATGAATGACACAGGGAGATTTCTACACTCCTCTAACAATAATTGACAGATCTGGGGGTCAACCATATACGAATATAGTTAAACAGAACAGCATCCTAAGTCAACTGAATCTAGCTGACATTTATAAAATATTTCATCCGATAACAGAATACATATTTTTCTCAAGCATACATGGAACATTTACCAAGATAAACCACATTCTGGGCCATAAAACATACTGTCACATATTTAAGAGAATAGAAATAATAAAAAGTAGTCTCTCAGACCACAATGGAATTAAATTGGAAATCAATAACAGAAAGACAGCCAGAAAAACAATAAAGGACTTGGAAATTAAACAATACACTTCTAAATAACACATGGTTCAAAGAAGTGTCAAGAGAAATTTTAAAATATCTTGAACCAAATGAAAATGAAAATACAACTTTTTTTTTCTTTTTAGGGTGAGTGAAGGCAGTTTATTGGCCCCTGAACGACCCCCCCCCCAACCCCTCCTCCTCTCATAGCCAGCCCAGGACTGCGGTGGAGAAAGTGATGTGGACAGACCTACAAGGACAAAGGTCCCGCCTGAGGGGCAGCCAGGCTGCCACTCGGGAGAGGAGGATGGTAGGGGGGAGGGCACTCAGTCAGGGTGTCTGCTGCAGTTCGGAAACTGAAAATACAACTTATCAAAATGTGTGGGAGGCAGCAAAAACAGTGGTTGAAGGGAAATTTATAGCATTGAATACACATACTAGAAAAGAAGAAAGATCAAAGTGAATAACCAAAGCTTCCACCTTAGGAAACTAGCAAAAGAAGAGCAAATTTGATCTAAAGTAAGAAGAGAAGGAAAAAAAATTAGAGCATAAACCAATGAAATTAAAATAAGGAAATCAGTGGGGAAAATAAATGAAAACAAAAACTGATTCTTTGCAAATATCAATGGAATTGATAAACATCTAGCCAGACTAAGGCAAAAAAAAAAAAAAAGAGAGAGAGAGAGAGAGAGAAGATTCAAATGATTCATACCAGAAATGGAAGAGGGGACAACACTACTGATTCCATGGACATGAAAAGGGTAATGAAATTCTATTATTAAGAACTCTATGCCCACAAATGTGATAACTGAGATGAAATGGGCCAATTATTTGAATGATGCAAATCCACCTAAACTCACACAAGGAAAAATAGATAACCTGAATAGGTATATATCTATTAAAGAAATTGAATCAGTAATGAACAATGGGAAATGCAGAGAAATGCAAATAAAAAACACAATTAGATATCATCTCACACCTGTTAGAATGGCCGGTATCAAACACAAAAATGAAAACAAGAAATAACAAGTGTTTGCAAAGATGTGGAGAAAAGGAAACACTTGTGCACTGTTGGTTGGAATGTAAATTGGTGCAGCCACTGTGGAAGACAGTATGTAGACTCCCCAGAAAATTACAGATAGAACTACCATATGATCCATTAATTCCACTTATGGGTAATTATCTGAAGGAAATGAAATAATTGTCTCAAAATGAAATCACTGCTCCTCCATGTTTATTACTGCATTATTTACAAGAGCAAAGACATGGAAACACCTAGTGTTCATTGACAGATGAATGAATGGATAAAGAAAATGTGGCATATATATTTGTGTGTGATAATATAAATATGTGTGTGTATATATATACATATATATATATATAACTATATAAAAGAAGGAAATCCTGATGCTTACAAAAACATGGATGGACCTTGAGGGCATTATGCTAAGTGAAATAAGTCAGACAGAGAAAGACAAATACCGAATGATTTCACTTATATGTGGACTCTAATAAAACAAAACAAAACCCACACGCATAAATACAGAGAACAGATTGGTAGTTGCCACAGGTGGGCAGGGTGGGTAGTTAAATGGGTGATGATGGTAAAAACCAAAACCAAAAACAACAACAAAAAAACAGAATGAAAGAAATGAATAACTTTCCAAAACAGAAAGCAGCAAATGGTTTCTTTGGTGAATTCTACCAAACACTTAAGGAAGAAATTATGCTATTTTTTAACAATCTTGTCCAGAAAAATAGAATTAACAGGAACATGTCTTATCATTTTTTATGAGGACAGCATTACCCTAATACCAAAACCAGGCAAAGACAATATAAG
Source organism: Callorhinus ursinus (assembly GCF_003265705.2). Taxonomy (NCBI): domain Eukaryota; kingdom Metazoa; phylum Chordata; class Mammalia; order Carnivora; family Otariidae; genus Callorhinus; species Callorhinus ursinus. The sequence continues at coordinate 9,251,739 of NW_027397093.1, forward strand.
AAGCAAAACTATAGACAAATATCATGAACATAGATGCAAAAATTCTCAACATGATACTAGCAAATTGAATCTAACATTGCCTAAAAAGCATTACAGAGCATGACCAAGAGCATGAGAATTATCCCAGGTATGCAAAGCTAGTTTAACATACAAAACTCAAATCATGTGATATATAACATCAACAGACTATAAAGAAGAAACAGGTGATCATAACAATGGATGCAGAAAAAGTACTGGACAAAATCCAACACCTATTCATGATAAAATCTCTCAGTAAAATAAGAATGGAGGGAAACTTCCATGACTTGATGCACATCTATAGAAAACCTACAGCTAACATCATACTTAATACTTATAAGTTTTTTCCTGTAATATCAGAAACAAGGCAAGGATGTCCCCTCTAACCAGCCCTATTTAACCCTATTTAACATTGTACTAGAAGTTCTAGCTAATGCAACGAGACAAGGAAAGGAAATAAGAGGCATACAATTGGGAAGGAAGAAATAAGACTGTCTTTGTTTGAAACTGATATTATGGTTTATATAGAAAATCCCAAAGAATCCATGAAAAAAACTCTTGGAACTAAGAAATACTTATAGCAAGTACAATTTAATATAAAAAAGTCAATCACTTTCCTATATACCAACAATGAACAATTGGAATTTTAATTTGTAAGCTTAATGTTATTTATATTGGCACTAGAAACAGAGAAATAACTATTTCAAATCTAACAACTATATATGGATTACATATATTACAAACATGTAAATAATATATATACAAAAATATATGAGGAAAACTACAAAATGCTCATGAAAGAAATCATAGATCTGAATAAATAGAGATATTCCATGTTTATGGATAAGAAAACTCGATATTGTTGAGCTGTCAGTTTTTCCCAACTTGATCTTAGATTCAATGCAATCCCAATCAAAATCTACAGAACTTATTTTGTGGGTACACACTGATTCTAAAATTTATAGGGAAAAACAATAGAGAGAATAGCCCACACAATATTAAAGAAGAACAAATCTGAAAGACTCTCACTACCCAATCTCAAGACTTGTTATAAAGCTGTCCTGTAAATCAAACAGTGTGGTATTGGCAAAAGAATAGACAAATAGATCAATAGAACAGTGTAGGGACCCCAGAAACAGATCCACACAAATATAGTCAACTAATCTTTGACAAAGGTGCAGATATAATTAAATGCAAAAACTATAGTTTTTCCAACAAATGGTGCTGTAATAACTGGACATTCATGGGCAAAAAAAAAAATGAGTCTAGACATAGACATTACACCTTTCACAGAAATTAACTAAAAATGGAAAAAAATGGATTACAGCTCTAAATATAAAATGCAAAATATGTCTCCTAAAAATAATACAGGAGAAAGTCTAGGTGACTTTGGGTTTGCCAATGACTTTTTGGATATAACCTCAAAGGCACAATCCATGAAAGAAAAAATTAATAAGTTGGAATTGATTTAAAATTAAAAAGCTTTTCTCTGTGAAAGTCATTGTTAAGAAATGAAAAAGTAAGCCACAGACTAGGAGAAAAGATTTTCAAAATATACCAAGAACTCTTAAAACTCAATAAGAAAATAGCCCAATTCAAAAATGGTTAAAGATCTGAACAGACCTCAAGAAAGAAGATATACAAATGCCAAATAAGAATAAGAAAAGATGCTCAACATCATATGTCATTAGGAAATTGCAAATTAAAACAATTAGATGCTACTACACAACTATTAGAATAGCTAAAATCTAAAACACTGACAATATCAAATGCTGGTGAGAATGTGGAGGTACAGGAACTTTTATTTATTGCTGCTGAAAATGCAAAATGATACAACCACTTTGGAAGATAGTCTGGTGGCACTTCCTTTCAAGACTAAACATACTTTTCATTATGATCCAACAATTGCACTTCTAGGCATTTACCCAAATGAATTAAAAATTTATATCCATAGGGAAACCTGCGTGTGAATGTTTATAGCAGCTATATTCATAATTGACAAAATCTGGAAGCGCCAAGATGTTTTTCAAAAGGTGAATGGGTCAACCAACTGTGGTACATCCATACAATGGAGTAATATTCAGTTTAAAAAAAAAAAAAAGAACTCCCAAGCCATGAAAGACTTGAAGGAATCTTAAATTTATATTGCTAAGTGAAAGAAGTCAATCTGCGAAGGTTACATACCGCGTGACTCCAAGTAAATAACATTTTGTAAAAGATGGTTGCCAAGGGTTGGCGGCTAGGGAGTGAAGGATTAATAACTGGAGCACAATATTTGAAACTGCTCCATCTGATAATGCAATGGTGGATATGGGACATTTTACATTTGTCAAAATCCATCGAACTCTACAGCACAAAAGGTGAACTCTAATAAAAACTATGGACTTCAGTTAATAAGACAATTTCAATATTGGTTCATCAGTTGTAACAAGCATACCACAGCAATGCAAGATGTTAATAGTAGGGAAAACTGTTTATGGTGGTGAGGAGAAGGGGCAATGGGAACCGTTAATATTTTCTGCTCATCTTCTTTATAAACCTAAATCTTCTTTAAAAAATAAATTCTATTAATTTTTAAAAGCAATGTAAAATTTGGAATATAATTTAAGAACATCTTAAACAACTGGAAATCCAAAGTGTTGGTTTCCCAAGGTCAAGAAGGAACCACCAGACATAACCCCATGATTCACACTCCCCCCATATGCCATTCACTCTATGCTTAAGGACATAATGTAAGTGGGAGAAGCTGGTGTCATTAGAAGGACTCAGGGATATGATTGTCACATGCAAAGGCACAAACGTCTTTCCATCAGAGATTCTCTACTCTAAACATGCTATAAAACCACTTTATAGGCAGTGCCATTCCTTTCCCTCGAAGTAACATGCATGGTCCATTGACTTCCCTCAATATTTATCAAGTCAGTATAATATGGTGGATCAGAACAAAAGCTCTGGAGTCAAATGGCCTGGGTTTAATTTCTGATTTCACTATCTGTTTGCTGAGTGACTCTGGGCAAGAAATGCCATATCTTTGTGCCTCGACTTTCCCATTTGTGAAAAGAAGGTAATAATACTACCTACTTCACGAATTGTGAGGATTAAAATAAGTTAATTCATGTGAAGTGTTTAGAACATTGTCTTTTTGGAACATCTCCCTTTTGCAGATGTACAAAAGTAATTAATTCATTAAAGGCTCTGATAAGTCCTGTAATAAAAAAGTTTTTAACCATAGGTTTTCTAAATTCATCTGACTAAACAATCTCTTTTTCAATTAAGAACCATTAATATTCTGCAGAATTGATGTTAATTGGAAAATACTTTGAGCAATGTTGGACCCAAGCATCTACCTTCTTTGCCCATCATTTACCTCCTTGCCCTCTTCTCTTATCATTGCCCATGTGATCTAAATAAGAATCACAATCTCTTTTCCAGTGACCTCTGTATTATTGGGCTGAATTTTCTCTTAGAGAGGGAGATATTTGGAAGAGAGTGATCCGTCTGTATCATCCTTCTGGTGGATAAGATTTCCTCCTGTTGTTTGTGATAGTCTCTCCATCAGAAACTCACAGCAAGAGAATTGTAAATTGCTGGATAGATGCTTAGTCCCGTGTAGGTCTGTTATATGTCATGTATTGAGTGCTGGCATCCTGTAAATATTTAACAGCGATAGGTACCAGACAGCAGGTGAAACCACAGAGAAGTCTCCTGATAAGAATACATAGGGGCAACAAGTACCAGGACATTTAACTGGGAAATGAAGAACACTGAGAGGAAGCCAACCTTTCTGGAGCTGCTACTTCCTTTTCTGCTTAGAATAACCAGTCACAGAATGGCCAAGTTCCAAGCAAAATATAAGTAAAGAAACTCAACAAATGAGTATTAGCAAAGCAATGCTATTAGTAGAGAAAAGTGAATATCCACCATTTGTTTTCTGGCTCATGGGGTTGCCTTTAAAAGGAAGTCCTGGTTTGAAGGATTGGGTCCAATTTCCAGAGCTAGAAAATATATCCCAGACACAGCACACTCATGAGTCTGTCATAAAGAATTAGAGCCCCTCTAAATTGGGACAAGGCACTTCTCTTAGTGGCAGGAAGACTTATCTTGCTAGTGACATGTCAATGTTCCCACATACCATAGAATCTTTCACATTCTACAGATGAAAGATATTATCCCACCCAGGAAGATAGCAGTTATTCCCCAAAATGAATCAGAGGATGTCATACTCATATGGACACCATTTGTGGAGTGTTTTTTAGAACTATGAAATTGAATAGGCTGGAGAAAATAATAAAAAAAAAAAACCTTAAAAAAAAAGGGCAAGTAGGAACAAAAATACTAAAGGTTTATGTTTGCCTCCAAGATCTGTCTTAGGAATACCATTATTTCTCAAACTGTGCTCCTAGGAACACCAGAATGGAAAAGAGGGTTTTAGAAAAAAAATGTTATGTGATCCAATTACCTCAAACTAGTCTGTTCTTTACAGTCCCTGGTAGTGAATGCCACATTAAGGACTTTATAAATCCTAGACTAAAATTAAAAAATATGTTGTTTCATTTTGGTTAATCCAGACTTTCCCAACTGTCTATGAGCATTTGACCATTTTATTTAGAATTTCTATTAAACTCATTATAGTCTACTACTTAGTAATGTTAATTATTTTCTTCCTCTAGCTATCAAGCTCTGTTAATCTTTAAACTGAGTCAAGTGACTCAAAGTCAACAATACCTGCCCCTCATGACTGGACAGCACAAGAAATTTCATGGGTATGAATGTGTTTTGCGAGAATTAGAATGTTTGGCAAACACATCTCAGGTACTACGTGGCTGAAGGCTTGCAGAAGTGAGCCTGACCTGCTGGGCAAGGCTAATTCGATACATGAATCTATTTGGACACCACTGTTTGTTAGGCTTTCCTACGACACGAGACTTAACTTCCCTACCTGCCCCCCAACAAAATGCAGAGCAGATTTTCAACAATTAACTTGTCAATCCAACAAATGTTTATCAACTTTGTATAGTTAGGATTCTTTCTGTGATGAGTGATGGAAAGTCTAACCCAGACTGACGTTATCAGAAAGGCCTTCTGATTTAGGGTGAGATGAGTTTACAGAAATCAAGGGTTACTAGTGGGGAGAGATTGCTTGAATATTAAACAACTGAAGATGGGTCCATTTAAAAAAAGAAATTTAGAACAAATGTCAACTATAAGCTCTAAATAAAAAATAAAAGTGAATATTTATTGAGTGCTTAATCTGCCCCAAGCAGAGTCCTAAGAACTTTACACACATTAATTTATTAAAATCCTGACAAGTACTATGTGATAGATACCCTTAGTATCACCATATTACAAAATAAGGAAACAAAGAATGAAGTTAGAAATAGACCAAGTCCGCCTGGTTAGCAAATAGGTAGCCTGGCTCCAGAGCATTTCAGTCACTGTCCTATAGTGACTGGCAATAATTTTAGTATATGCTAGGGACATGGAAATGAACAAATGGAATGTCTAATTAGAAAAACCTTTTTACCAGTGGAGGACAAAAAATGTAAGTACATGACTGCAACTCAGTGTGTCCATTTCTTTAAGAAAAGCAAAATGGGTAAAGTGCTCTGAGGGCTGGGAAGGGGGAGTAATCCCTACACCTGGGGTGGAAATGATGCAAAATGGGGACAAGGAAGTGAGCGTGTGCAGGCCCTTGAGATGCACATGGCACTCTGCCTTGGGAAGGGGTAGAAATGGTGGAATATGCCAGGCAGCATATGTGAGGAAAGACAGTGCATTTTTCTAAAAACTATCCAGAATTATTCGTCATTTCAAAATGTCTTTCTTGAGCATCTACTAAGTATCAGGCACAATTGTAAGGACCTAGGGCACATCAGTAAACAAAACGGACCCCCATCGTCATAGAGTGCACTGGGGAGGCTACCTATTATGCTTCAGCAAGAAGATGCAACAGCCCATCTCTTCCTGTCCTTTCAGGCAGGCAGGAAAGGCCCCCTTATCCAAGATAGCTAGCTCTGCCGTGTTCTGTATTTTGCTAGATTCCCCAAAGAAGAGAAAGGGTAACTTTGATTTCTGCTGTTGCTACCAGCAGGTTGTAAAACAAAACAAAACAAAACAAAACAAAACAAAAACCCCAAACAACAACAACAACGAAAACAACCCAGAGGCCCCGTAAGAGGCAGAGAAGCCAAATTCCCTCTCCCTCAGCTGAGCGTGTTGGCCCAGGCTGATAGAAGCATGGAGCAGATTGGCGTGGGCATGAGTGTGTGTGGTGTGTGCTTGCACACATGTGCATTGTGTGGGTCTGGTTGCACATGTGTTGTGTGTTGCTTTCCCCAGGGGAAAGGAAGGCAGTGGGGCTTCATTCCTCACTGGTGGCTCAGAGTCCAAAACTTGCAGAAGGGAGCTGGGCATTAATCTTGCAGGGGAGAGGACAGCAGTTTAGTTTTTAGTTAATGACAGACTTTATTAGAGAAAAAGAAAGAAGCAGACACATCTCGTTCTTTCCCATAGTTCCTCATGAAGCAGGCAGAGTTTGGTGAAAGGCTGGAGGAGGGAAGAACAGACAGCCCTTTTCCCAGGGATAATTGAAGTGCTCTGTACTGTTTTATTGGAAAAATAATCTTCCCTCCCAATTGGCATTCTCAAACTTATGTACCAAAAATTTCCAAAGAAAAGTCACACTACCCAATGTGAATTTTAAAGATAATTATTTTTGTCGTCTCTTCTGGAATCTGAGTTCTGGGATTTGATTCAAAACTTGAGTCTCAAAAAAAGAAAACTCTGTCAATTGGCTTTTTCTCTCTGAACCCTGAATAGTTACACTTAGTGCTCTTTCTTTTAAAGCAATCCCCACACATCACACATTAATCTCTTCACTCATTCATTCATTCATTCATTCAGTTTGTTTTTTAGTCCTTGCTGTTGCCAGGCACTGGGCTGGGCAATGAAGCTATAGGATAATGGGATATACTTGGTTCTTGTGCTTGCGGAGTTTAGTCTAGCTCATGACTTGGATCTGTGATGGGGATGAGAGAAATGTACTTGAAAGAAGAGGGAAGAGCCCCAGAGTACTTCAAATCTAGAGTTTTCCATGGGACTGCCACATGGCAGAGACTAGCACTAACTTCCTCTCTCAAGCTTGCAATTTGGTGTGTATTCTTTCTCCAACAAGCTAGGAAAATAGTCATTTTCATGTTATTTTACCAGAACACACCATGTAGGGGTTGGGACTCATGAGCACCCATAAGGGCAGATGGCCCAGACCCTATTTCTCCATTAAGATGGCTCTGCAGCCTTGTTAGCAACCTTAAGATGCAGATTGTGTGATTTCAAGCTATGGCTTCATCATTGGTTAACCATGTGGTCTTGGCCAAGTTATTTAACTTGTAACTTGTGACAGTAAATATGATTCCTAATATTTTGTCCATTTTATAGTTGAGGAAACTGAGGCATAGAGAGTTACTTCGTGTGAGGTGTTTCCAGTGGTACCTAGCATGTAGTAAGCCCTTCGTTTTGGAAAATAACCTCTAGACACCGGGAATCATTCTCTCCACAAATATTTACTGAATGCCTACTCTGCCTTGCACTGCAGATATAAATCAATACAAAGCAGGGGTGATCCTGTTCTCATGGAGCTCACATTATTCTAGTGGAAATACAAAATTACAAAGTGCAAAAGTCACTGTTTTTTGGAATGGGCTTATTTCCTGGGTTTGGGATGTCTTCTGATTGATGTTTCTTTCCTATTCTGATAAAGGCTGCCCTGACCACCTGGGCTCTGCTGCCAATGGAGGCTCCAGTCTGAGTCTAACTGGAGAACGGGAGTGACTCTCAAGTGGTTAAGGCATAGATGACCCATGGATGGAGGGGGGGGTTGCCATGGCAATGCAGGGTCAGCAACCAGAGGGCTTCCCTCTTTTTGCCACTGAGAAGCTCCTTTCTTCCAACTCTTGCTGTGAGTATAGGAGATGTAAATGTGTTGTTTGGACTGAGACTCCCTCTAGAGGGAGACAAAGGGAGCCTATGCGGTCCCTGGGGGCAGGTTTTCAGACACACTCCCTCCCTGAATGATATACTTCCCATATAATTGAAAAATGTCAAATCTCACCTCTGGAGCCCTCAGGTCTTAGAATCTGTGAACTACCCTCAATCTCAGCTCCATAAAGGACACATGGCTGGAGGCAGAGTGTCTACTGTCTGTCAGCTTAACTGATAGAGCAGGTGCTTGGTAAATGTGGACCAAATGAAGGATACATTTCCATCTCTGAGCACAAGATGATTTAAGGAAACATAGGAAGCATGGAATGCTTGATATCAGGAAATAGGATTAGATACAGAGTGGGACATCTTTAAATATAGCTTTCTGGCTCTGAATCCTGCCAGCTATACCCCCCATGTCTAGTATGGATGAACATTATAATGAGCAGCTATCAGATCTTGAGAATTTGTCATGAGCCAGGCATGCCTCATACTTCATCTAATTTAATCTAAATTAATATTTCATCTAATATAATTCTCACCTTTCCACGAACACAAAGTTACTATTATGCCCATTTTTACAGATGAAGAAACTGAGACTGAAAGTAGTTTTATAATTTGCCTGAGGTCTCTGAGCCAAACTATGGGACTTAAAATCCAGGTGAACTTGATTCTTTTATTTTCTTTTTTTTTTTTTTTTGAGAGAGAGAAAGAGCACAGAGGGAGAGGGAGAAGCAGGCTCCCCGCTGAGCAGAAAGTCCAATGTGGGGCTCAGTCCCAGGACCCTGAGATCATGACCTGAGCTGAAAGCAGACACCTAACCAACTGAGCCACCCAGGCACCCCCAGGTGAACTTGATTCTAAAGTCCAAGCTCTTAGCCACTGATATTGCCCACCCAACAGAAACAAAGTGAAGGTGGATGACAAGCTCGTGGGAAAGCAGTCACAAAAAGGGATACCAGGTCTGTGATGGTGGCAAGGACTGAGCTGTAAGGGAAGCCACACAGCTGAAATGAGGAAGTGTCCTGAGTAGCCTAAGCTGGGGTAGAATAGGGAATAAATGGGGAAGGCACTATTGTAGAGGCTCCAGGCAAACATCTTACCAAAGACAAGGTCTGGCCTAGCATCTCCGTGAGCCCAGGGCTGTGCTGGGCCCTGCAGAGAAGGTACAATCTAGAGTCTTCCCCCCAAAACCTGTACCCCTTACAAAACATTTGTGTAAAGGGCTCAGAGCAGGAGTCAGAAGACCTGAGTTCTGAGTTCTAGTGTTACCTCTATCTCTCACTCACTGTACAATCTGAAGGAGGAATTCTCCTTTTTGTGCCTTGGTTTTCTTACGAACCAGAGGAAGGGCCTTAATATCCTGTAACATTGTGATTCTATCACTTATATGAGTGGAAGATCAATCAATCAATCAATCAATCAATCAATGTATTGCTTGGAGAATCCAGTACCTAAATTGGATGATCTTCCCCAGCCTTTTCCCTATCTCCCTCAACAGCTTCCAAAACGTACAAACACAGTACAAATACCCAACATTAGCTGGCACAAAATAGAAGATCTTTGTTAGTTCTTTTCCTTTTTCCTATGCTCTTTTGATCCTGTAATAAACATTTAGGTCAGATTTGGAGGCAAAAAGAAGCTACAGGTGACAAGTCTGAGGTGACTGAACTTCCCACAGTGGAAGGGGAGGCCATCAACTTAGAAGTCAAGGGCTTACCCAGACACCCCATCTTACTGCATTGAACACTAAAGGGGATTCTTTAAGTAGGAGCAGAGAAGGAAAGGTAAGAAAATGTAACATTGAAATTAACATGGGCTAGAATCTGAGTTTAAGAAAGAGACAAAAGTGGAAGAACAGATTTTATACCTATCTAACAAGGAAGGACAGTGAAAACCTTTATTTTGTTTTATTCTACAGCTGAGAGACAATTCTAAATGAGCAGGTTATAAATGAAAAGGCTGAGGTAGGGTAAGAGGTTATTATAGGTAAAATGTTTTGGGGCACTAGACATAGGGACAAAAAAAAAAGAACTCTCATGCTGGAAGGAAATCAAATCACTTTGTCTTCCATTTCTTAGCTAGGAAAATACACATGTACTGTTCTATCATTCAACAAAACTTTATGAAACACCTATTGTGTATGAAGACCTCTGGCAGGTACTCTATCAAATAAAACATCTAATTTCACGAGAATAAAAGAACACAAAACAGTCTAATCAGAGACAATCAGCATACAACTGAGAGAGCTAGAGAACAGTATACAGATGGTAAGATATTAGAAATCTTAAATATTCAATCTGCATTTGTCTCAAGGCCCATGTTGCTCTATAGTGGCAGTTGCTTCCAGAACAGAAAAGAAACGGGTTCATAGCAATTTCCACTGAGCTTGTTTGTTTCAAAGCCACATTCTTACTGGCTCCTTAATGCTCTGAGCTGTGGAAATTCAAATGCAATTTCTGCTGAAATGGAAGCCTCGTGACTGGTAAGTTGGTGCTGGTTTGCCTCCGATTTCAGTGGATGTCAAAATCTGTCCGTTTCAAGTTCTGGTGGGCTCAGGCTGGCTCACTCTAGAGAAACAGTAGATTTGGTGCTAGGGATCTAGGATGGCTGTGGCCATAAACCAAGGTGCTTCACACAGGGAGTTACAACTGGGAACAGATGGTGAGTATTTCACCAACTAGGGTGCAGCCCCTACTACAATCATTCTCTCCTCTCATCTCTGGCAGTGAAAAGCTGGACAGGACTCTAATGGCTGCCTAATGAGCATGATTAAAACTTGGTAATGACTCATCCTGGGAGTAAATGTTCAACCCTGCAGAATACATTCTGTTTCATTATCTGTGAATGTCTCACTGATGGGGACTGGAGATGGACGGACTTCCACTACATGGAGGGTGCAAGGTTTGCAGGAAATGGAAGATGCTCAGGGCTGTGAGGCTCTTCTGAGGACAGGAGCATCCCTACCAGGCCACATTTGTTTCTCCCCTGAAGGATCCAGCCTCTGATCTGGCAGGAGGAGCAACCGTTGAGTCTAAACAGAAATACATTGTTTTCTGCATAGATTTGATTAACACCGTGCTGTCGAGTCTTTACTGTCAGGCCAGATTATATTATGGTCATGACAAGTAGGTAATGAATTTACATTGACTAATCCATACAATGCTAAAGATTTTTCTGTCAGGATTAATATACAAAATGTGCAGGACACTGTCTGATGTATGGCTCTGCTCCTCACACCAATGTGACCCGTGGCTGGTGTTTAATGTCCCATGATCAGAGCTAAGTGACAGACAGGAGCTGGACACTGAGATTCAGGATTGTTTGGAGATCCTGTAAAGAAATGGCCAAGGATTATCTTTTTCCTCTCTGGTTATACGTCCTATATCTTGCTTTCTTTTCCTCTAGGAGTTGAAGCACCTTCAAGAACCTCCATAGGTCCCCTGACACCTCTAGAAATGGCAGGATAGTTTGATTGCTCCTGTCTAGCTACCTACCTTCTTATCACTGCTTGCTCCAGCCCTTCATTTCCTCTGTGGTGTCTTCTCAGCATGATTCTGACCTCTTGTCTGGTTCTGGCCTTAGGTATCTGCCATCCCCTCCACACCAAACGTAATGCACTCCAGACTACTCTCTCTCTCTCTTTTTTATTCCCCCAGGACCCTGGCTCTATTTTACCTATGACCTCACCAGCCCCTCTAGCCTACCTCTGTTCTAGCCACCATGTCTTTCCATAACTACAAAGCATATTGATGGTCATCCCCTCATGTTCTTCCTGTGTGGATGGCAAATACCAAAGTATAGTGGACATCAAAATCAACTGGAGAACGTGTCAAGTGCCTCAATTCACCACCCTACCCATTAGGTCTGCACTGAGTCTTATGAATCTGTTTTGTTTTGTTTTTAATCAAGTAGCACAAATGACTCCTCATGCTTGATAAAGGGGTGTTCCTTGTCCACCCTTCAAGAATTAAGGATGCTCCTTGTCAGGTTGTCTCCAGCAGGTCCCTGTTCCTTGGCAGCAGTGTCTGCCCTAACAAATTTATCAACAGGCTGATGTGGGCTGATAACAGCCATTGTGGGATCAACTTTCTGAGCATAGACTCTCTCCCCACACCATCAAAGTTCTGGTCTTTCCCATAGCTTGATCTAGGCCTATGAACATCAAAACCTTTGGCCTACACTGGCTCTCTTTACTCTCAAATTCTGGCGATTAGAGGTGATAAAAATGTATTATAGTGACTAGATGAAAGCTCTTTCTGGAGGGACTATCTGGGGGAGGTGCCAGTGGGAAATTGGTAGGGGAGAGAAAGAGGGAGTAGGTTAATTTTCCTAGTGGCTGCAGCCTCCATGTGGTCATTTGTAACTCAGCCATAAGTCCAAGGCTTACAGGAAACTTAGACAAATCCAGGAAGTTTGGTTTATACTCTGCACAAGGGGAAGTTGGGGTAGGAAGTAAGAGAAATAGTGCTAAGATAGGGGATCATGAAAGGGAGCTCGAATTAGGCCTTTCAAGAGTCGTAATTCTGATATATCAGAAGGGGTGCCAACCTGTACTGTGGGCCTGCTAGGTGCTGGGGCTTCACAAGCATCACTGTTTACTCCTTATAACAACCCTGTGTGGTGAGTAAAATCGTCACCATTTCCCAGTTGAGGAAATGCAGGTCCAGTGAATGTGGTAGCCCGCTCCAGATGACACATGCCACATTAGTAGAATGAGGATTTGAATTCAGGTCAGTCTGACTATCTCACGGAAAACATGGTGTTCTGAGGATACTGAAGATGTTGGAATTGTTCCAAAGCTGTGTAAGTCTTCTGTCTGAAAGTCAGTGTCACCACCCTTAACTCTTGCTTATGTGTCTTCCCTACCAGGGGATAATATAGCATTTATCACCCCTTAGTTGGCTCTTCATGAGTGACTAACACAAGACTATTGAGATATATCAGATAAACTGGATGTTGTCATGATGTTAAGTGATTATCAAATATCAAGGTCTTAAGTGTACAAAGGTTTTCTTTCAGGTAAATATCAGCATTGTAACTACATAATCATGTGTATATTTATTTTTAGAGTTTCTGAAGGTTGGGGGGTGGATATGGGCTGTTTATTTTCCTCTCACATGATATATGATTTGCATCTCAGTTCAAACACCTCCTACTTCATGAAGCCTTCTTGATTTTTAGAATTGAATTTTGCACCCTTTCCCCTGTGTTCCCCATTGGCCTTCATGGGGTCATCATCACGTTCTGCCATTGCAATTGCTTGGGCCTATATCCATGGTCCTTTTCCAGACTGTACATGCTTAAAGGAAAAAGACTGGGTTTTACTCATGTTTGTTAAAAGCCAATGCTGAATAAGTGAAGATTATGGGAATAAACTATATATAGCTGTCATTTCTTTGCCCAAGGCCTCATGCTTAATATGGACCACAAAACCCTGGTCTTCCAGATTCTGAGAACTCAAATAATCACAAATAAGCCTTGCAAGGGGTTTATTGAGAGCCCATTGTTGGCAGAAATGCCAATGAATTAGTCAGCATCTTGGCCCCAGGGCAGCCTAAGTCTTACATAGCCCAGAGCCAAAAGGGCAGATCTGGGCAGCTGGGAAGTTGAATTCCCCTCATTTCTCTCCACCACAAGAGGCCCACTGTTGTTCTGTGAAACCAGTCAGCAGGTACGTTTTCTCTTATTTCATGCCAAATCAGTGACCGCATGCTTGTCCTTCCTCTGAAGGGGTCTGGCCCACTGCAGCATCCCACCCTTTCTTCTTGAACTGCTCTCATCTCTCTCAGTAGCAGTTTCCACTTTCCAGGGGCTGAACCATGGCCTGGAAGAGTATCCAGGTTCATGTCAGAGGCTCATCTCAGCTTGTGAATCCCAGCCGGGGGCCGGAGCACCACCGGACTTCCAGAAAGGCTCACAAAGGGGCCAATTGTAACATTCACACTCCTTTGGAAGACATTCCTGTGTCCCAATTGGTTTTGGCTGAGGGGGTGGTTGGCCAGGAACAAGGAGGCCAGATACATTTCCAAAATCAGCCCATGTGATCAGGGCCCTGCAGGGAACTTGGTGGGAGACCTCCCTTAAAGGCCTCCCCAAGGCGACCTTCTTAAGCTTCTTGGTGCTCTTGGCATAGTCACCTTTTAGTGTCATTTTATTTGGATGTTTCGTGATGTTTGTTTGCATGCTTGGGGCTGTTTCTCCCTGGTTCAAAAAACTTTTTGGAAGCAGGTTTTAGATTCTTTTTAGAGGGAAGAAATTTCTGTCCTTCTTCAAGTGGAGGTGTTGAAAGGTCTTGCTTGTCCAGTGAGTACCTTCTACAAGAGAAGGAAAACATACCAAAACATGAGTTTTTCTTCAGGCTTGGGGTGGTTGGGGAAAACGCTAATTCTGGGTCTAACTTTGGAGTCAGCCTTTCAACATTTACTTATTTGACTTGAAGTTCTTAAACACATACCCTTACGTCTGGCATTATACTAGGTACCGACTGATTGGCTAGAAAGGAAAATGAGGTTCCTACCACGAGGGAGATTCCAAACAAGTTACAGCAGCAAAATTTTCCCCCTATAAACAGCAGGAGCATAAGTGCAGAGAAATTAGGGCAGCTCTACGCATGGGTTCTTTATGTAGAATCCAGGAATTCCAGGGTCCATGAACAGGATTCTGTATGTAATAGTTCATACATGTGCATGTGTATGTGAGATACCTTCATGCACAGATCTGTACATGATATATATATATATGTATATATATACCTTTTTTTTCTGGGGAGAAGAATCCATAGTTTGCTGAGATCCTCAAAGGGTCTCCAAAATAAACTCCACTGTGTTAGAAGTAACTACCCTCTTGTAATTGGGACTCTGCTCCCAATTCTGGCTCTCCAGGCTAACACATACCAAAGTGAACAAATTCATCCTGTCTCTCTTCTCATTTTGTATCCACCACCTTAGATTCTGACCAGAAGGTGGTATGTGCCAGATTGCACTTGCTTCAGTCTTATCAGTTACATATTTATATTTATAAATATATAAAGGCATATATTTAAAGGTGAAAAGACAAACTCTCTCTCTCTTCATGAATAGCATTTTGTTAATAAGCATTTTTCACTCCAAACAAACTGCAGTATCAAACTCTCTTTCCTGCCTTGGTCAGATTAGGAAGATATTTTATTTCAAGTGAGATAATACATAATGCACTACCTGTGTAACTGGGATGGCATTCAATCATAGGTAGCCATGTGCTATGTCTGAACTGAGTCCTCTCCCTAGAAAGAACATAAGTTCCCAGAAGGAGGGAAAGAGCTATGTCTTAAAATGCTCTAGCACTCAAAAGTTCTGGATTGAAGAGAACCAACATTCCATCTACTCCTCACAACTTCTTGGTCTCCCAGCCTCCCCTGGGCCATTTCTGATGATAAGGCGTGCAGTGACTTTGAAGACCTCCATGCAGGTCCAAGATGCTGCAGCATATAACCACAGTATCAATGGCACTTCCCAGAATGATGCAATACAGTGGCCCTGATAGGGCTTTGAGAAAGTCCTTCCTTACACCACCTCCCTGTGTCCTCATATGCTGGACCTGGGTTCTACCATCTAAGACCACTTAGATCAGGTTGGATCTGTCTTATGAGGGGATTCCTTCCAGCAGTAAAAGCTTCCGTTTGGAGTGTGGCACCAAGGAGAATTGAGTGAACAAACCAGTAAGAGAATGAAGGAGTTTCTAGTTGATCCTGTGCTAGAAATAGAGACCATGGAGAATGACCACAATCAGAGTGACACACAGACATTTGTTAGCAAAGATCATGGCTTCTGGGAAACCACTCTCCATTCACTTCCTTTTACCTCTGGTCTCTAGTGACTAGTTCTGTGGCTGGTTGCTTGGTGGTTAGAGTACTGGGTCTCAGATGTAATCCCTCCTCAGATGCACCTGTTGTCAACTTTTTCCTGGCCACAGGCTGCACTCCTTTCTACTAACAGATAGATTTCTTCCTCCCTCTTTAATACAGAGACACGCACTACTCTCAAAAGCTTCTAAAAGAGTATAGAGTTGCTGAAAATAGAGGCCTAGGACCTATAATTTTAAGGAAAACCTAAAAATCATTCAGTCCCCTTTCTGATCTGATCCCCCAGGTCCATCTATAATGCCTTTGACCTGTATTTGCCCAGTCTGATGGTAACAATAGCTCCTCTTACTGTTGTTATGATTATGACAGCCTGAACTTTTACCATGCGTGCATTCTCATTTAACCTTCACACCAGTACCGTGTGGTTGGTACAACCAATGTACACATTTTATAGATAAAAAAGCTGTAGCCAAGAAGAGTTAGTAACATTCCCAGGGTCACATGGCAATTTTTAACCCAAATCTGGCTGACTCCAGATAATCCAGCTGTTAGTCACTGTTCTCTTGTTTCTCATACAAATTTATTGTCTCATTTGTTCATTCCTCCATCCCACAAACTTATGTTGGGTTTTCTGTTCCAAGTACTGGACTGTATGTTTCCATATTCACAGGGCTCCCAGATCTGCTGCCTGTGGTCATGCAGCAACTCTATTTCTTATTCTATTCTATTCTAAGATTTATTTATTTATTTGAGAGAGAGAGAGCACAAATGGGAGGGGCAGAGGGAGAGGGAGACAGAAACTCAAGCAGATTCTGTGCTGAGCGTGGAGCCTGACACGGAGCCTGATGCGGGGCTTGATCTCAGGACCCTGAGATCACAATCTGAGCTGAAACCAAGAGTTGGATGCTCAACTGACTGTGCCACCCAGGCAGCACTAATTCCTTTAGATATCTGGAGACAGCAAGGATGAACTTGCTAAGTTTGTTCTTCAATCAAAATGTCCTCAGTTCCTTCCAAGCCCTCTTTTGCATGTACTGCATGTTCTCAGCATCCAGCAGACCAATTTAAAACCTGCTGTGATGCGTGTACTACAAGACCAGCTTCTTAAAGAAAGCACTCCAATGACAGAAGCCTCTGGTTCATCATGTCTCAGCAATTTCCTAGTTTTGTGACAAAGAATAACAAATAAAAATAACTACTGTTGATTGAGAATTTACTATATACGTGCTACTGTTTAAAGTGCTTTCACACGAATTAACTCATTTCATTTCACACCAACCCTCTGGGGGCACATACATTGTTATTCCCAGTTTACAGATGTGGAAACTGAGTTTCTGAGAGGTGGAGGAACTTCCCCGAAGTCATCCCGATGACAGACGCCCAATCATCTTATTCCAGAGGCCACACATTACCTCTCAGAATGTTTGTATTAGCTCAGGAAGGGAGGAACGGTAGCTCTGAGGACTGTTTTCCAACAACCAAGGCCAGTCCCTCCTCAGCACAGTCCCTTCTGAGACCTTCCCTTTCCTTCCTGGGTCCACAGAGCAGGTTGCCTGGGCTCACGACAGATACTCCCCAGCTCAGCAACCCTGGGCCCTGACTCTCAGTGTTTCACACACAGAACCCTCATAAAGTCCATCTCTGCATCCCAAATCTAGGTCTTTCTTTTGCTTCTGAAGGCACAGTGCACCTTAGCTGAAAGGATGTCTCTATTCTCCTCCTCCATTCTCCCCGAAATCTTCCATTACGGAGGAAAAATGCAAATATACTCCTCCTTTAGCAAACCCACTGCACTGGGGGCACTGGGCATGCTTATCAACCATTAAGCTCCCAAAAATATGTATTCCTTAGAACAGCAGATATTTAAAAAAAAAAATTAAACCATACTCATTTTTTGCTATCTGCTACAAGTCCTCCTTATAAACTATTAGTTAACATTTACTAGTCTAGTCATTCGTTATAGAAAAATGTTTTTTGAGCCTTTTACTACATATGAGCAGAAATTTCTCCCTAAAGAGAACAAACTATGCAAACTTAACAGCTCCTTTATTCGTAATTTAAAGATGAGTTTTTTTCTGAACATGTATAATTTATGTTTGTGCATTAATTCTATAATTAATGGTTATAAAATACATCAAATATGTAAAGTGCTGCATAAGTGCTTAATTAAAATAAAAACAAAAAAGTGATAATAATTAATTGTTCATCCCAAAGGCAAGACAGTATTATGGTTCACAGTGACTATCAATTAATATTCTTATTGTTAATAATAAGTCCAACTTTTTATGTAAAATAGAACATGTTAAAATTTCCTGATTAAACACTGAGTCAAAAGAAAAAAAAAGTTCCTGAAAAATATTTTCATCATATAAAGCCTCTGTGGGAAAACAGCTTTCAAATTTTGCATTTCAAATCTTTCTTTGAATTCAGCTTCATTATACATTTTTTAACTCAGAATTATACTATTATAATAC
Source organism: Callorhinus ursinus (assembly GCF_003265705.2). Lineage (NCBI taxonomy): Eukaryota > Metazoa > Chordata > Mammalia > Carnivora > Otariidae > Callorhinus > Callorhinus ursinus. Next base: position 9,270,054 of record NW_027397093.1, read on the forward strand.
CACAGTTTTCAAGTTCCTTATCTTCCCTAAGGAATTCTGAAAATACAGCAAAGCCCAAGGAGAGTGATCTTAGTTATAAATACGGGTTCACTAGTGTTGAAATAGCTAATATGCAGTAAGATGCCTACTGCAGGGAAGGAACTGTTCCGAGAGCTTTAGAAAATATTTTTTTTGTTCATTTGACAAATGTGAGTACCCACTGTGTGCTAGACAAGGTGGTACAGTCTAGAAACACAACAAGGAATAAAAGCAGGTACAGGTGCCATCCTCCACGATGCTCATGATCCAGGGGCAGACGCAGACTTAAGAGAATCGCAAATATGATGACTGCCATAAGGAGCAAAGCAGTCCTACCTTGAGTTCTGGCTTTGTAGATAAAGCAGTTTCCCATGTAGGACGGTAAACAACAGAATGTTGTCACTTAGGCTTTCCTACTTTGTTTTCCTAAATCTGTTTGTTGAGGTTCCCTGCTTTTTAAATTGACATCTTCATAAATAATCCATCTGTTTTGACTTAATTAACCAAGAAAAGATGAATAAATCAAATGGATGTTATTTTACTTACTGCATTCGGAAGGTCAATTCACTGAAAATAGACAAACGAATGTGCATTTATGAGGAGCTATTCATTCACCAGGGATTCGTACAAGTTCATTGGAATAACTCAAGCTTCCTTTGTCAACTGCACACGGCAGCGTTATTGGCAGTTGGGTAGGGCCTGCCCCACATTTTCCTTGTTTGGTGGGGGGTGGAGGTGGAGGGAATCTCTGCCTATAGGAGTGATGTTTCTTAAAAACCAGCTCTGCAGACTCAACTGCCTCTCCCTGCTTATGTCCTCTCCAGAAGCACTAGGCCATTAAAAAGAGACAAATAATCTTATTTTGAAAAGTGAAATATAACTTTCTGTCACTATGCTAATGAAGCAATAAAGTTTAAATTCATAAAGTATCATATTTAATGAAAATATTGCTAAGAGAGGATTTCAGTATGGTGCATTCTAGACCAGACACCCACACAGAGCTCTTTCTTTTAAACACGCTTGGGCACTGGATCTTATACTTGTTAATCTCAAGCTTTTTAATCCTATGATAGAAAAATCTTTGCTCTTAGACCAGAAAGGACTGGCATGGTATATTCAGAGCACTAAATGAGAAAAATATGCAGACAAGAATACTATATACAGCTAGGCTGTCATTGAAAATAGAAGGAGAGATAAAAATCTTCCAAGACAAACAAAAACTAAAGGAATTTGCAAACACGAAACCAGTCCTCCAAGAAATATTGAAAGGGGTCCTCTAAGCAAAGAGAGAGCCTAAAAGCAGCATAGACCAGAAAGGAACACAGACAATATACAGTAACAGTCACCTTACAGGCAATACAATGGCACTAAATTCATATCTTTTAATAGTTACCCTGAATGCAAATGGGCTAAATGCTCCAGTTAAAAGACACAGGCTATCAGATTGGATAAAAAAACAAGACCCATCGATATGCTGTCAGCAAGAGACTCATTTTAGACCCAAAGACACCTCAGATTGAAAGTGAGGGGGGGGGGAAACAATTTACCATGCTAATGGACACCAAAAGAAAGCTGGGGTGGCAATCCTTATATCAGACAAATTAGATTTTAAACCAAAGACTATAATAAGAGATGAGGAAGAACACTATATCTTACTTAAAGGGTCTATCCAACAAGAAGATCTAACAATTGTTAATATCTATGCCCCTAACATGGGAGCAGCTAATTATATATGCCAATTAATAACAAAATCAAAGAAACACATCGACAACAATACAATAATAGTAGGGGACTTTAACACCCCCCTCACTGAAATGGACAGATCATCTAAGCAAAAGATCAACAAGGAAATAAAGACTTTAAATGACACTGGACCAAATGGACTTCACAGATATATTCAGAACATTCCATCCCAAAGCAACAGAGTACACATTCTTCTCTAGTGCCCATGGAACATTCTCCAGAAGAGATCACATCCTAGGTCACAAATCAGGTCTCAACCGGTACCAGAAGATTGAGATCATTCCCTGCATGTTTTCAGACCAGAGTGCTTTGAAACTAGAACTCCATCACAAGAGGAAAGTCGGAAAGAACTCAAATACATGAAGGCTAGAGAGCATCCTACTAAAGAATGAATGGTTCAACCAGGAAATTAAAGAAGAATTAAAAAAATTCATGGAAACAAACGAAAATGAAAACACAACTGTTCAAAATCTTTGGGATGTAGCAAAAGCAGTCCTGAGAGGAAAGTATATAGCAATACAAGCCTTTCTCAAGAAACAAGAAAGGTCTCAAAGACACAACCTAACCCTCCACCTAAAGGAGCTGGAGAAAGAACAGCAAAGAAAGCCTAAACCCAGCAGGAGAAGAGAAATAATAAAGATCAGAACAGAAATCAAGAAATAGAAACTCAAAGAACAGTAGAACAGATCAATGACACTAGGAGCTGGCTCTTTGAAAGAATTAACAAGATTGATAAACCCCGGGCCAGACTTATCAAAAAGAAAAGAGAAATGACCCAAATAAATAAAGTCATGAATGAAAGAGGAGAGATCACAACCAACACCAAAGAAATACAAACAAGTATAAGAACATATTATGAGCAAATCTATGCCAGCAAATTAGATAACGTGGATGAAATGGATGCATTCCTAGAGATGTATAAACTATCAAAAATGAACCAGGAAGAAATAGAAAACCTGAACAAACCTATAACCACTAAGGAAATTGAAGCAGCAATAAAAAATCTCCCAACAAACAAGAGCCCAGGACCAGATGGCTTCCCAGGGGAATTCTACCAAACATTTAAAGAAGAATTCATACCTATTCTCCTGAAACTGTTCCAAAAAATAGAAATGGAAAGAAAACTTCCAAACTCGTTTTATGAGGCCACCATTACCTTGATCCCAAAACCAGACAAAGACCCCATCAAAAAGGAGAATTACAGACCAATATCCCTGATGAGCATGGATGCCAACATTCTCACCAAAACACTAGTCAATAGAATCCAACAGTACATTAAAAGGATTATTCACCACAACCAAGTGGGATTTATTCATGGGCTGCAAATTTGGTTCAACATCTGCAAATCAATCAATGTGATACAATACATTAATAAAAGAAATAACAAGAATCATATGATCCTCTCAATAGATGCAGAAAAAGCGTTTGACAAAGTACAGCATCCTTTCTTGATCAAAACTCTTCAGAGTATAGGGATAGAGGGCACATAACCCAATATCATAAAAGCCATCTATGAAAAACCCACAGTGAATATCATTCTCAATGGGGAAAAACCGAGAGCTTTCCCCTTAAGGTCAGGAACACGGCAGGGATGTCCACTATCACCACTGCTATTCAACATAGTACCAGAAGTCCTAGCCACAGCAATCAGACAACAAAAAGAAATCAAAGGCATCCAAATCGGCAAAGAAGAAGTCAAACTCTCACTCCTTGCAGATGATATGATACTTTATGTGGAAAACACAAAAGACTCCACCTCAAAACTGCTAGAACTCCTACAGGAATTCAGTAAAGTGGCAGGATATAAAAATTAATGCCCAGAAATCAGTGGCATTCCTATACACCAACAACAAGACAGAAGAAAGAGAAATTAAGGTGTCAACCCCATTTACAATTGCACCCAAAACCATGAATACCTAGGAATAAATCTAACCAAAGAGGCAAAGGATCTGTACTCTGAAAACTATAAAATACTCAGGAAAGAAATTGAGGAAGACACAAAGAAATGGAAAAACATTCCATGCTCATGGATTGGAAGAACAACTATTGTGAAGATGTCAATGCTACCTAGAACAATCTACATATTTAATGCAATCCCTATCAAAATACCATCCACTTTTTTCAAAGCAATGGAACAAATAAGATTTGTATGGAACCAGAAGAGACCCCGAATAGCCAGAGGAATGTTGAAAAAGAAAAGCAAAGCCGGCGGCATCACAATTCCGGACTTCCAGCTTTATTACAAAGCTGTCATCATCAAGACAGTATGGTACTGGCACAAAAACAGACACATAGATCAATGGAACAGAATAGAGAGCCCAGAAATGGACCCTCAACTCTGTGGTCAACTCATCTTCAACAAAGCAGGGAAGGATATCCAATGGCAAAAAGACAGTCTCTTCAACAAATGGTGTTGGGAAAATTGGACAGCCACATGCAGAAGAATGAAACTGGACCATTTCCTTACACCACACAGAAAAATAGACTCCAAATGGTTGAAAGACCTAAACGTGAGACAGGAGTCCATCAAAATCCTAGAGGAGAACACAGGCAGCAACCTCTTTGACCTGAGCCACAGCAACTTCTTCCTAGAAACATCGCCAAAAGCAAGGGAAGCAAGGGCAAAAATGAACTATTGGGACTTCATCAAGGTAAAAAGCTTTTGCACAGCAAAGGAAACAGTCCACAAAACCAAAAGACAACAGACAGAATGGGAGAAGATATTTGCAAATGACATATCAGATAAAGGGCTAGTATCCAAAATCTATAAAGAAGACATATCAGATAAAGGGCTAGTATTCAAAATCTATAAATAAGTTATCAGACTCAACACCCAAAGAACAAATAATCCAATCAAGAAATGGGCAGAAGGGGCGCCTGGGTGGCTCAGTCGTTAAGCAGCTGCCTTCGGCTCAGGTCATGATCCCAGGGTCCTGGGATTGAGCTCCGCATCGGGCTCCTTGCTCCGTGGGAAGCCTGCTTCTCCCTCTCCCACTCCCCCTGCTTGTGTTCCCTCTCTCACTGTGTTTCTCTCTGTCAAATAAATAAATAAAATCTTAAAAAAAAAAAGAAATGGGCAGAAGACATGAACAGACATTTTTCCAAAGAAGACATCCAAATGGCCAACAGACACATGAAAAAGTGTTCAACATTCCTCGGCATGAGGGAAATCCAAATCAAAACCTCAATGAGATACCACCTCACACCCGTCAGAATGGCTAAAATTAAACAAGTCAGGAAATGACAGATGTTGGCGAGGATGTGGAGAAAGGGAAACCCTCCTACACTGTTGGTGGGAATGCAAGCTGGTGCAACCACTCTGGAAAACAGTATGGAGGTTCCTCAAAAAGTTGAAAGTAGAGCTACCTTATGACCCAGCAATTGCACTACTGGGTATTTACCCCAAAGATACAAATGTAGAGATCTGAGGGGGTACATGCACCCCAATGTTTATAGCAGCAATGTCCACAATAGCCAAACTGTGGAAAGAGCCAAGATGTCCATCAACAGGTGAATGGATAAAGAGGATTTGGTATATATATACAATGGAATATTATGCAGCCATCAAAAAAATGAAATCTTGCCATTTGCAACAACGTGGATGGAACTGGAGGGTATTATGCTGAGCAAAATAAGTCAATCAGAGAAAGACATGTATCATATGTATCATATGACCTCACCGATATGAGGAATGCTTACTCTCAGGAAACAAACTGAGGGTTGCTGGAGTGGTGGGGGGTGGGAGGGATGGGGTGGCTGGGTATAGACATTGCGGAGGGTATGTGCTATGGTGAGTGCTGTGAATTGTGTAAGACTGATGAATCACAGACCTGTACCTCTGAAAGAAATAATACATTATATGTTAAAAAAAAAAAAAGAAGATAGTAGGAAGGGAAAAATGAAGAGGGGGGAAATCGGAGGGGGAGAGGAACCATGAGAGACTATGGACTCTGAGAAACAAACTGAGGGTTCTAGAGGGGAGGTGTGTAGGGGGATGGGTTAGCCTGGTGATGGGTATTAAAGAGGGCGTGTGTTGAATGGAACACTGGGTGTTATACGCAATGAATCATGGAACACTACATCAAAAACTAATGATGTAATGATGGTGATTATCATAACATAATAAAATTAAATTAAAAAAAAAGAAAAACCTCTGCTCTTGATGTGTTAGCACATCTCATTCTCAGAGAACCCTCCCAGATTCACACATGGGCAGGTGTCCTTCTCTCCATAATAGAAATACAGTGTGAGCCACGTTGACCCTCTTAGCCAGTAATTTGTAATTTGAAGTCATGGATAAACCTCAAAGGATTAATAGACCCAGAGACATAAACACCACGGATTTATCTTGGGAGAGGATACAGTTTTTTTATTTGAGTCTCAAAATGGTCTATTGATTTTTTTAAAAATGTTTGGAAAGCACTGCTTTTCTTAGGTTCCTGTGGTAGATCCCATTAATGATTCAAATGCTTCACCTTACCCTCTTCTATATTTTGACCATAGGATTTTTCAGTTCTTGCTGTTAAAGAAATGGCTTCTATGTCCCTACTCCTCAAATCTGGGTTCAGCCCTGGAACTTGCTTTTGCTAATATAATGAGGAAGAGATTTCGTGTGTATGTTCCAAGTTTAGGCCTTAAGAGACCTTGTGTGCTTTGGCACTTTCTCTTTAGCTTCTGTCATCAGCATTGGAAAGACATGCCTGGGCCACCCTGTTGATCCCAAGAAGATAAGGAATCCTGAACTGGCCCAACCAAGGTATCTCGACTAAGTCCAGCTCAGAGCAAACCCCCCCCCCCCACAAAAAACCTTTACACACATGAGTAAGCCCAACTGAAATGAAGCAAACCTAGTCCTCATCAGGAGCAACCAGCTGACCCACGGATATTCAACCTATAATAATAAATGATTACTGTTTTAAGCCACTGAATTTGGGGTAGTTTGTTACATAGCAATAGCTAACTGATCCAACTCCCAATACTTAATGAGAAGTTCCTGGCCTGCTCTAAAATCTCTGGAAAGATCCTTGGGATCTGATACTCATCAATGCAGACATAGCTTCAAGTCCAATCTTTGATAACTTTTTCTTTGTCTCCTGCACATAAATCTTGGGAAAAACTCCATAAATCCTTCTTCCAGAATTGCTCTGTAAGTGTCCTGTGGTGAGCTCACCTGACCCACTTTGCCCCATGTGCAAAGCTTACTGTTCATAAATTATTGTAGGCAGGATTCATCATGGGAAGGAAAGCCTTCTTTTAACTCAGGTTAATATCAGGAGAGGACATTAGCAGAATCAAAGTGAGATGATAACAGAATGTAAATGCTATTGAACTGCTAAGGCCAAAAAGAGGGGCAGGCACACTGGCTATGGTTAATGGGATAGTAAATGCTTTGATATCTCTCTGTTTTCTGTTTTAATTCTCTTTAGGATCTTTCACGGTATTAAAAGAAAACTCTGTCTGGCAACACGGTCCTCTGGATACAATTAATCATGTAATTCCTTTACCTATGGGCTCAATTTTCTCTCCCCTTCTACAGAAGAGATACCTGAGGGAGGAAGGTCAGCTCAATTCCCCCATTGTCCACTGGCCTTCTGACATAGACTATATTTCAACCTAAGCAATGATTTCAGTGCATCCAAAGCACCCCCAATAATGACATCTCCTCCCCCCTCCTCACACCTCCAGTACTCTCTCATATTGTAGTTAGGTGATCTTGAACAAGTCCCATCATCTGTCTGGGCCTTGGTTTCCACATTTTCGAGCCTTGGGGACTGGATCACTTGATGACCTTTACAGCTTGTAATCAAATAGTTCTGTGATTATTTTATCTGCTCAACCAGATTCACAGAAACATCAATTTTTAACTTTGGAAGGAACTTTCACAATTATGCAGCCCCAACACTTTAATTTATGAAAGAGAAAACAGAGCCCCAGACAAATTGAGTTGCCTGGGCCCACCTAGCAAGTTAACAGCAGAGCTGAGATAAGAACTGGGGCCTCTTTCTTTTTCAACATTGTCTCTCATTTAACTTCCTTGAGGATGGGGCTAATTTCAAATTCATCTTTTTCATTTTCAGCCACAAAGTCCAAGAATTATAACCAACACTCAATAAATCTCAATAAATATTTGTTGACTTGAACTGGGAATGAGTAAGCATTGGTTGTTCGGCCAAGAACCAAATTTCTGAGACTGTTCAGCCAAGAAAACATGACTGCCACATTCCCTGGAGGTCTTCTTCTCTCATGTGGGGTAGAAGTATGATTGTGTATAACTAGTTTAAGTCACATTTTGATCAAAGAGCCAAAACAACCCCTTATCTAGCCCTAGGTTGACATCACTGGGTCTTCAAACACCAGCACTGCTCACCATGAAGGTGTGGTGGCAATTTACACATAATTTCTCACTCACAGTTTAGGTTTTGAGATGAGATAGGTTTTGGGCAAGGACATGATGGATTGGATTTAGGCAGACAGCCACTAAAAGTGCTTATTGTTTTAGAGTGAACTAATGTTTCTCTGAATAGAAAACAATTTATACACACAAGGAAGGTAAAGCAAAGGAGTGAAGTATTGAGGATAATCAGGCTTGGATTATTTTTAATAGTGCCAAATAGTCTCCTCTCCCATTTTTGAAAAGGTACAAGGCTGAATATGTCCCCTCCTGGGTGGCATTGCTATTGAAATGAGGAGACAGACATAAACCACACATTATCCCAGACTGTTCTCTTGGGAAACTACATTAATAAAGCTCAGCTTACTCTTAAATCAGGCACTTAAAGCATTCCAAGGGCGCTAGTTCTGCATGTTAATGAAGGTCCCCCAGAAAGAAGGTCCTGTCCTCAAAGATGTTTGGGAAATTCTTGGTTAAAGAATTTTTTAAAAGTTTACTTATTTTCTCTTTAAAAATAAGTGAAAAAATGTAATATTTAATACATAAAAGGAATATATGGCATATATAAGTTATGAAGCTTAATGGTAAAATAAATATCCATGTATTTCCCCAAACAACTTAAAAGCAAAAACAGTGCCAATATCTCTGAATCTACTTGTGAATTCTTCCCTGCTTCCCTCAAATGCCCCTCCCACATATTATGTGTATATATACCTATATATGTGTACACATGTGTGTATTAGACATTTAATTTTGATTTTTGGCAATTTTGTAAAAATTGAATTATACTACACATAATCTTAATGACCTTTATTTTTTTCATTCATCATTATATGTCTAGTATTTATCCATGTTGTTGAATATAAGTGTAGATCATGGAACTGTCAGTGGTGAAATGAATAGCCTTATAAAATGACTCTTATGACAAATATGCAAGAAATTGTCTAGTATACACATGTAGAACTAAGTCACAAGTAATGTACATGTTTAACTTGACAAGATAAAAGCCAATTGTTTTTCAAAGTTATATTGATGCATTCTTTACAGCATCTTATATACACATCTTAGATACACATTATATACAGCAGTATATAAGAGTTGTTGCCTTGGGACGCCTGGGTGGCTCAGTGGGTTAAGGGTCTGCCTTTGGCTCAGGTATGATCCCAAGGTCCCAGGATTGAGTCCCACATTGGGCTCTTTGCTCCGCAGGGAGCCTGCTTCTCCCTCGGCCTGCCGCTCCCCCTGCTTGTGCATTCACACTCTCTCTCTTCGACAAATATATTAAAAAAAAAAGAATAATATTGCCTTAATACCTAGGCAAGAAGTCTCTGGCCTGGCCTGTATCACAGGGGATTGTGCACTTTGGACTGCCTTTCTGAAAATTTTCTAACTTCTCCTATAGTGCTTAAGACTGGCTTGGACCAAGAAAGTTGTCTGTATAGGTAGGGCATTCCAAGTGTTAGTTCACCTCTTTAGGGTGTTCTCTGCCCCTCTAACCCCCATCCCAACATACCTGCCCATCTATACACAAGGAGTTCCCAGACTGCCATCTATCGGGCTGTCCTGGGCCCCAAGGTCGGGGGGGGGTCTCCATTTAAAGGGTTGGCCTGGTCAGCACATTGCTTCTGCTGACTGAGGCAGTATTTCATTTTCAGGATTGCACGAGATTGAGCTGCTAGAATAGTGGTGACTTAGATGATATGGGTTAATCTAATTGTTTACATAGAGTCCCTGAAAAATGGATTTGCTTAGAAGCCAGCACACTTTAGGAGTGGTCATGTAAAAATGCCCAGTATTCTACAATCCCATCACCACTTAGTACTGTCAAACTTCTCAATTTTTGCAACCTAGCATATCCCCGATTATTAATTTGATCTTTTTAAAATGTTTTTATGTGCCATTTTAATAACTTTTCTGTGAAGTGCTTTTTGAAGTCCTTTAACCATTTTTAAAAAATTGTGGCAAAATACACATGACATAATATTTACTATCTTAAACATTTTTTACAAGACTTATTTATTTATTTATTTTAGAGAGAGAGCATGAGTGGGGGGAGGGACAGAGGGAGAGGGAGACAGAGAGGGAGACAAGCAGACTCCCTGCTGAGCACAGAGCCCATCTTGGGGCTCGAGCTCTCAACCCTGAGATCATGACCTGAGCCGAAATTAAGTCATATGCTTAACTGACTGAGCCACCCAGACACTCCTATGTTAAAAATTTTTAAGTATATAGTTCAGTAGTGTCAAGTATATGCATATACTTGCTTATGCGACCAATCTCCAGAAATTTTTCATCTTGCAAAACAAAACTCTGTATCCAATAACCAATATGTACTCATTTTCCCCTTCGTCTAGCTCCTGATAAATACCATTCTACTATCTGTTAATATGAATTTGACTATTCTGCCTATCTTACATAATACAATATTTGTCTTCTTGTGTTAACTTATTGCAGTTAGCATAATGACCTCCAGGTTCACTCATATTGTAACATGTGTTAGAAATTCCTTTCTTTTAAAGGCTGAATAGTATTCCAATGTATGGACATACCATATTTTACTTATTCTTTCATCTGTCAAGATGTTTTGTAGCTTCCACATTTTGACTATTGTAAATAATGCTGTTAGAACATGGGTGTATAAATATCTTTTCAAGACTTTGTTTTTGATTTTTTTGTATATATATCCAGAAGTGGAATTGCTGGATCATACAGTAATTCTACTTTTAATTTTTTGAGGAACCACCATATTATTTTCCATAGGGGCTGTAGCATTTTACATTTCCACCAGCAGTGCAGGTGAGTTCCAATTTATCCAAATCCTTGCCAACTTATTTCATTGTTTAATAATAGTCATCTTAATAGATGTGAGATGTTACATCATTGTGGTTTGATTTGCATTACCGTAACTGTGATGTTGAGTATCTTTTTATATGCTTGCTGGCTATTTGTATATCTTCTTTGAAGAAATGTATATTCAAGTCCTTTGCATTTTTAAATCCAGTTATTTTGTTGTTGAGCTGTAAGAGTTCTTCACATATTCTGAATATTAACCCCTTAACAGATACATAATTTTCAAATATTTTTTCCCATCCTGTAGGTTGTTTTTTCACTCTGTTGATTGTGTCCTTTGATACACAGAAGGTTTTTAGTGTCAAAACCAAGAAATCATTGCTAAATCTAATGTCATGAAGCTCTTCCTCTCTGTGTTCTTCTAGGGGTTTTATAGTTTTAGATCTTTCTTTGACCCATTTTGAGCTAATTGTTGTTAATGGTGTGCAGTAAGGGTCTAACTTCATTCTTTTGCATGTTTATATCGTTTTCTCAACTGGATTTATCGAAAAGACCAACAATTGTATTAAATACCAGTGCATTGAAAAGACTGCCCTTTCCTCATTGAATCTTCTTGGCACCCTTGTTGAAAAGCATCTGACCATATATATGCAAAGCTTATTTGTGGGCTCTTTATTATATTCAGTTGGTCTATGTGCCTATCTTTATGCCAATACCACACTTTGTTGGTTTCTGTAGACTTTTAATCAATTTTGAAATTAGGAAGCATGGGACCCAACTTTGTTCTTCTTTTTCAAGATTACTATTCAGAGTCTTTTGAGATACCTTCTGAATTTTAGGATGGATTTTTCTATTTCTGAAAAAAATGCCAGTGGGGTTTTGATAATGATTACATTAAATCTATAGATCACTTTGGGTAGTATTGACATAAAATATTAAGCCTTCCAACCCACGAACATGATGTCTTTACATTTATTTGTGTTGTCTTAATTTCTTTCAACAATATATTGTAGTTTTCAGTGTACAAGTCTTTTGCCTCCATTGTTAAGTTTATTCTTAAGTATTTTATTCTGTTTGATGCTATTGTAAATGGAATGTTTTCTCCATTTCCTATTCAATTGTTTGTACTATTGTATAAAAACACAACCAATTTTCTGCATGTTGATTTTGTATCCTGCAACTTTGATGAATTTGCTTCTTAGTTCTAACACTTTTTTTTTAATAGAATCTTTAGGGTTTCCTTTAACGATTTAAAAATGTTTCTTTTTTTTTTAATTTGGAGAAGTTCATTATGTTTTTCAGGTACTAATCCTTTCTTGGTGACATGCAACACAAATACTTTTCCCAGTATTATGGTTTGTCTTTTATTTATTCTTTTTCTGGTGTCCTTGGAGGAACAAAAATTTTGTTCCTTTGTTCATTTTAACTCTTTTTAAGTTTTAAGAAATAATTTCCGATTTCAATTTCATTGTGAAGGTATTCCCTTATATATCATTCCAAATTTTAAATGTAATATTCATAATTAAGCATTTAATTTATCTAGAATTGATTGTGTGGTATGAGGTGAGTATATAATTTTATTTCTTTTTTCTTCATTTTTGTTTTTTAAGTAAAGACATCTGTCCCTCTACCAGTTATTTACTAGTTCCTCAGTGATGTGACATGTTTCCTCTGGCATTTATCAAGTATTCATTCACGTATGGAATTCTGTATGGACTCTACTTTGTTCCAAAGTAAATTTCTTTATACCATAGTGACAGTACCTTAATTATTTAGCTTTAAAATAAGTATTGATATCTGGTAGGGAATGTCCCCTCATCCTATTCATCTTTAGGAGTGCCTTGGCTATTTGTATTTTTCATATAAATATATATATATAAAATTAACATATATCATTTGTTTCAGGGGTACATGTCTGTGATTCATCAGTATTATGTATATATTTTAGAAAGAGTTTATCAATTCTTTTAAAAGACTCAGTTGGAATTTTTATTGGAAGTACATTAAATCTACAAGTCAATTTAGAAGAACTGACATCTTTGGGATTTTAAATTTTTCAATTCATAAACAAGGAATATTCTCCATTTACTTAAGTTTCTTTAATGTCTTTTAGTATATATTTTTAATGTTTCTATATCAAGAAGTTGCAAGTCTTTTGTTAAAGTTATTCCTATGCATTTATTTTTTGTTATTATAAATGGTGTACTTTTATTTAAGTTATATCTTTTAAAATTTTTGTTTTTCTTATAAGGAGATGCAATTGACTTTTTTTTTAATATTGATCTTATATCCAGCCACCTTGGAAGGCTATCCTTAATTTTTATAATTTATCTTCAGATTCTTTCATCTTTTCTTTTTTTTTTTTTTAAAGATTTTACTCATTTGAGAGAGAGAGAGAGAGAGAGCACAAGAGGGGGAAGTGGGAGAGGGAGAAGCAGACCCCCCGCTGAGCAGGGAGCCCGATGCGGGACTTGATCCCGGGACTCCAGGATCATGACCTTTTCAAAATAGTCAATTATATCATCTTGTCAAAATTATTTTCTCATTTCCATCCTTATACCTATTACTTTTTACCCTTTTCTTACTGTACCAGCTAGGATCTCCATTACAATATTCAGTAGAAGTAGTGATATTGGGATTCATTTCCCACCATGCCTCACTTTTTAGGGAATAACTCTAACTTCTCAATTTAGAATTCTATTTATATAGTTATTTTATTAAACATCTTTCATAAAGTTAAGGAAGGACACTTCTATTTGTAAGACTTTTTGTTTGTCCATTGTGTTCTGTTTCCTTTTTGTTAATAGTTGTTTAATTTTATCAAATGATTTTTCTGCAACTATTGACATAATCAAGTATTTTTCTCTAATAATATAATTATATATTTACTTTAATAATTATAGATTTTATAATTATATATTTAGTTCAATGATTTTATATTTAATCTTCTTTAATGGAATTCACAGATATAAGAACATAGTGTGTGTTACTAAGTAGCAGAAAATTTGCACTTGAACACATAACAATAACAGTAATAATTAACAGTACAATAATAAGACTATGTTACACTAAAGACAAAAAGACTTAAAAACAGCAACAGAAAAAAATCAAACACTTAAAAAAGATATGAGATGAAAGCAGTAGCAATATTTGAAGCCAAAAGATGATGGATAATAGATGTAAAATGCTGAGCTGTGTAACCAGAAAAACCATCTTTCTAGAATGAAAATGAAACACAGATTTCTAGACAATTTCCATCAATGCACATTAATTCAAAGAACTGGTGGCTCTCAAAGAGTCAGAAACAGAATTACCATATGACCCAGCAATTCTATTCCTAGCTGTATATCCCAAAGAACTGAAAACAGGTACTCAAACAAATACTTGTATTGAATATTCATAGAAGCACTATTCACAATAACTAAATGGTGGAAACCACCCAAACATCCATCCATGGACTAATGAATAAACAGAAACAAAATGTGTAGATGAAAAACATGAATTAAAAAAAAAGAAAGAAAAACATGAATGAATGAATCTACATGCTATAGTGTAGATGAACCTAAAAAACATTATCCTAAGTGAAATAAGCCACACAAAAAAGATCTTAAGATTCAATTCATATGAAATATCCAAAAATAGTTAAATCCACAGGGACAGAAGGAAAATTGGTGATTGCTAGGGGTTGTGGGAGGGGAGAATGAGGAATGAATACTTAATGAGAACAGGATTTTCTTTTGGGATGGTGAAAATTTGGAACTAGATAGAGGTGGTGGCTGCATAACATTGGAAATATGCTAAAGGTCACTGAATTGTACTATAAACTGGTTACTTTTATGTAATGTGAATTTCAGCTCAATAAAAAATTATTTGCAGTAATTTTCCCAGTTCTAGGTGTATTTTAGCAGGGAGATTTGTCAGAGTACCTAGTCCATTTTGCACTGGAATTAGAAGTAGCATTTTGTTTTTTTAACTGCAGAATTCCTCAGCTGTTTTAATATGCTAATGTACACTGGTACCTTCCAAGTAAGAGATGGAATAAACAGCACTTTGGAGGGTAAGGAGTGATATTGGGAAGTCCAACTTTAAAGATTAGCCACAGATGGTGGTAGTAGTAGCTGCAGCAGTAGTAATATTGTAGAAGTTGTTGTAGTAATGGCTAACATTAGTGAATGTTTCATAATCTGCTTGGACACTTTAGAGCTGTTAACTCTCATAATCCTCGGACCATCTCCATGGGGTAGAATCTTATTATTTATTTTCCCATGGACAGATAAGGAAACTGAGTAGATATAGGTTCAGTTTAGCACTTGGATCTGCCCATCAACAAATACTCACACTTCAAAGTTCCCTTAAGGTGAACATTTATAGCCCTGGGAAGAGGTAAGCAAACAGAAAGGTGCTCTGAGAGAAAAGCGGCTGAGAAACCATGGGAGAATTCCCATCCAAAATCTGTTGGGCAGTTATGAATCCAGGCAGTAGATTTCTGATTCCTATGTTTTTCTATGAGCACTCATTTTCCTTCTGCCCAAGAAGCCCTTGTATAGAGCCCACCTTTTGTTTTGCTCCTCACTGCCCCAGTTTAATCCAATGGACTTCTCCTATCTCTTAATTATAGCCATATGTATATAACCTCTAAGGTACCTATGATCTGTGCATGGGCTTCGAGGTCACCCTCCCTTGGGGAAAATGCATACTTCTGTGTTTCTTTAGGGTTGCAGGACCCATGTCACAGTACTAATTCAATATGGGCTTTGGTACCGGGAAGGGAAGTAGACTTGGGATTGACTGATTTTCCTCCTGTTCATACCCAGAGCCTGCTCCTCAGCTTCCCTCTCCATGGGCTCCCATCACCCTCGGTGCCATCCATCACCACTGCAGCTCAGCCCGGTGATGTATTACACTAACATATCATTAGTGCAACGGCAGAGCAAGGAGCTTTGATGATGTATTGAGGCCATACATCATCAGAATGAGTCACTCTGATGATGTATAACTCAAAAGATGGTACTATCCAGGGAAATGTGGACATACCATAAATCAGGGACAATGTTAAAGAAGAAAACCCAGGACGGCCTCGAAGGAAAATAAAAGTTCAGGGGTCTCCCGCAGTAGGGGTTGAGAGACAAAACTAGTAAATTCTTAACGGCTCAGATTGAAGCTTTCTGTTAGCTGTGGCATTCTTAATGACTAAACCAGATCATCAGCATCCCAGGGTGACACTTGGGTTTCCTTTCCATCTGGAATTCAGTTTGGCTTCTGCTTTCCTGCAAAGCCCCCTTGTCCTGGGGGAGATGCAGAGTCCATCAGATCAAACGCAAAACACTCCAGGTCTATGCTCTATCTGGGTCCTCTTGGATTCGTCAAGCATAGAATGGATTGTGGGGGCTTTTCATTCTATGATGGTTCAAGCTTACATTCTTTCAGAAATTCTCTGCCTGTAGCGTTATTGCTGAAATTCCTCAGACTCATGAAGGGGTGCGAGTTTGAAATTAGATTGTAAAAATAGAGCCAAGGGAGCTTGGCTGTAGGAGTTAGAAACTTTTAGCACATAATTGAGGATTTCTATTTGTCAACAGGCTAGATCTTACTGAAAGTTTCTTTGCTTTTCTTTCTACAAAATAGTAACAGAAAAGGGAGGAGTTTGTGTAACATTTAGTTCAAGACACAGAAAATTCCCGAATTAGATTTTTATGCTGTCAATTCTTCAGTTGGACGAGAAATGTCGACACTTGGGTATGGGACCTCCAGTGAAGTCCCTTACCTTCCATCCTCCTGTCTTTTCCAGCTTTCCCTCCTCCACAGGAAGATAAGTTACGCAAAGTGTCAGCCTCCCTTCGGTATCCTCAGATTAGGGGAGGCTAATGACAGTCTCATAGTTAAGAGCATAAACCTCTTTGTAATTTTTAAAACTGGTAGATAAAGAAAGTCTTAAGGAAAGGGAGTTGAGAGCCATAAGGCAGAAGGAGGAGGTAAGACCACACGCAAGTACACTGGAAAAAAAAAATTAATGTTTGTGTTTAATGCTTTATTTAATGCCAAACTGTCAACTTGAGATCTGAGGCCCAAGCATACTGATTCTACCCCTCCACCCATCCAAAATAAAATAAAAATCAAAGCCTAGGTGCTTCAGGACTGGAGAATATCAGAACTCAGCCCTCAGCATATGGGATCCATTACAGGCAAGAAGTCTTCCTCTGGGAGTTCCTTTCCCGGTCCCCACCCACACTGTCGCGGCGGGGGGAGAGGGGGGAACAGCAAAGGCACTTCCAGTCAACCCTGTTCATGTTGCTGTGACTCACTGCCTTTGTTTATTGCTAACTCTGCTGCGGACTCTGTCCTGGAGTGCAGCACACTTGAAGACCCTCCAAGGAAGTGCAGGAGAAGGGCCTGAGCCAACCATAAAACACAACCACCCCTACCCCTCCCCACCCTGTGGAAAGAACTGCGGGGCTTCATCACCTGAGCCGCAGTTAAGAAACAAAATGCCTTTTTTTTGTTGTTGTTCTCAAATAGCTGTGCCTTCAAAGGCCTTTAAAAGTTGAAATAAAACAGATCTTGCCTCTGCTCTTTATTTATTTTTTTGGTGGGGGGGAGGGGAAGAGAACAAGGGAACTGATAAAGCCAGTACATTCCTTGGGAGTTGTTTATAAAGGAGCAGGAATCGAGAGGGTCCCATAATGCCTTAGGGACCCTCTGGATGTTGAACGGGCTGGCATGGCAGTCACCTCCACCTGTGTGGAGAATGGGAGGCACAGGGCATTGGGAACCTGGGCATGCGTGTCCAGATGGGAAATCCAAGGGAATGGCTAGAGACAATGCCAAGAGGTGTTTTGAGGGAGGTTGGGGTCCACAGGACACTACAACTCAGTGGTCAATATGGACATGAGAGAAGACGGAGAATTTGCCAGAAACAATAGTTTTAGCTCTTCGTGCCATTTGCCTTTACTCAAGGGTGGCTTGAGTCAAGCTGTGTTGTGGTATCGCCATCGACTGTGTCCACAAATTTGGCCCCCCGGGACTGCGGCACAGGTCAGTGTTGTACCTCGGCTCATCAGACCTGCTAGATCCTGAGAATGTCAAGAACAGCAGCAGCAGCAGTAACAGCAACAGGTGCTCCACTGTTACATTTACTGTTTATCAGTACTGGGTTAAGCACTTGACTTAAAGTATATCTCACTTAATCAGCAGACTAGCTTGGAGGGGTAGTTTTACGCACCCCTTCTTCACATGGTCACATGACTAGGAAGTGGCAAAGTAGGATATCAGCTCTCAATTTCCTTTGACTCCGAAGCTTTTATATGTCAGCACCTTGTGAACTGCAATGCCGGGGCAGACCTGCAATGTCACCCAATCAGGCTTTGAGCTTCTCATCTCTTCATCCTCTTCTCAAGTTTCTGGCCTTTGGGGACATCTCAGGCTTCCATTCTAGAACCCTAGACTTCTCTAAACTTGGAACAAGAATTATCGTGTCTTAAAGCTCCTGTTATTCTGTGCATGAATTAAAGAGCAGAGAAATGGTCCTAAACACCACAGGCCACTTGCCCAGAGGCACGGAGTAAAGGAAGAAAAGCATTGGGTTGGATGGGCCTGCCTGGGGAGCTGCTCTTAGCTTGGCAGAGAGCTTGTGGCCTACTACATGCTTGCATTTCCATCATTGGCTCTGGAACTTCCTGGCCCTTTGATAAGCTCCCCTACTTTTGGAGCGACAGCATGCCCAGAGTCTATAGGGCAGCAGAACCACCCAGAGATAAAACAGTTCAACTTTCCCTGAATTATCTGAATCTCCAGAATAAATAATAATGATAATAATAATAATAATAATAATAATAAACAAGGCCCTTGCTCTGTTACTTTATGCCCCCCAACTTCAATATAATAATGCATGGTTTTACAAGATGAAGGTGCAAGAACTAATAAAATATACGGTTTAATTAACTAAACTTATGCTGTAGTCCACATTAGAAGGCCATGATTTAGCATGCACTGATTTAGCATGCACTCTCATCCTCGGGACAGAATAATGCAAACAGCATAATTAAAAGTTGATGAGAAGTGTATTTATTGGGCACACAGAGAGAAGGGACACCCAGATTTATGATACATAAAGTAAACCTTTAGTTTACAATATAATTAATATTTTAAAAACCGCAGCGAGCATATAATGCAGTCGAAGAGTCCGCCCCCGCGGAAGGATAATTTCTTTGGTGCTGATCTTGGCCCCGTTTAATAGTAAATTATGTTCCTGAGCATATACAAATGTAACATGATCTATTATGATCTGGAGATGATGCTCATTGAGATGTCTGCAGCTGTGATAGATCGTAGTTACGTGTCTCCGAAGACACGGAAGATGGCTGAAGGACCAATTATTTATCTGTGGCATGAATTCCGTGGCTATTAGTCACACACGGTGATGCAAAATGAGGGTATGCCACTACATTTTAATCAATTTCCGCTGAAGAAAACCCCTCGTTAGCACAGAGCTGAGGACATGCGGTGTTTGCAGGAGAAGAGAGGGACAGGCTCAGAGCGACAGGGAGCACACAAACTGCTCCACAGTGGCTCTGAGGACCCACCAGCATTTGTGGTCTTGGGTCACAGGTTTACGCTCATGCAGCGCTCATCGCTACCCCGTGTGATAGGTACTGTTTCATCGTGCCTCTGTGCAGACAAGGAAACTGAGGCCCTGAGAAATTAGCATGCGGGTAAAGACAGAGCCAGGATTCCTAACCCCGGCATGCGACGCAATCTGCTCCCCGCCCGGGGCTTCCATGAAAGACCCTGAGAGAGCTGAGTAAGAGTTCCCTACAATCCAGTCCACACTTCTCCTTATAGTCCAAGAGCTCAGGGTCCTCTCCCCACACAGATTCTGTGCCTCCAGTCAGACATGCTCCCAAACTGCTTTGCTGGGAGGCAAATATCAGGCACATCCATTCCCTGTCCTTTCATGTTCATTCCAGAGATGCTGGTAATCCTGCAATGGGAGCAGTCTCCAGGAACCTTGTCCTGATCCCAGCCTCAAGGCTATTCCCAATAGGGTCATGGTTGATGTCATTTAGTAGATGTGTTTTCCTTTATAAAAACTCCTAATATATAACACAATCTGTGAGTTACCTTCTTTTCCTCCCTTTTAACCTACCTCCCTGCCTTTCTTCCTCCTTCCCTTCTTTTCTTCCTTCCTCTCTTCCTTCATATATTTTTTTAAACCCAGAGATTGGGTTTAACAAATATATTTGTATTTTCTTTTTACAGAAATATTATATATTTTGAGTGTGGAGTACAGTCAGAATAAGAAGTGTGGCCCATGCTGGACTGGACTTCTCTTTGTCTGTGGTTTTGATACTTGGGCGAGAGAGACAAACTAGGATGTGACTGAAGCAATGAGATACAAAACCCTAAGTCCAAGTACTTGGAGCTCCTAGGAGTTCTGCTATGTGGCTGAGCATCATTTGCCCATTCTCTATAAGATGCTCATTACTATTCCATAGCCCGCAAATCATATAGATTGGGTCGGGAAAATTAGCCAGGTATTCCTCCTTACAGTCCTTCTGTGGCTCCCTGTAGTAATAGTTCAGGTGATGGGACAAGCAGAGTGAACAGATAAATGGAAGAGTACTGTTCGAAAGACACTGTCTCCATTCCTTATAGTGAAGTAGACTAATCGGCCTAGGGAATTTAGACAGATTAGATACTGGAGACTACACACTCAAAATGGAAAACCGTATGGCTTCCTTAGCCCCAGCAGGGACCCATTTGATTTGAGACTTGAGAGGAAATTCACTAGAGCCTGAGAGACACCAAGTCCCAAAAAGGGGTGCTGGGTCCTGGGCATGAGCTTTGAAACCTTGTCCCAGGTGTTCTGGACAGGAGTCCATCCAGCTTTCAAATGAGAATTTTTACTAGGTTTCAATGGAACTAAATGAAACATTTACCTACAGCCCTAATGTTGTTGGAAACACTCTCAGGGAAGAGGCATGCAAAGGAAACACACAAAATAAATTAAGTACAAAGTAGATAAAGAAAATAATATGAGTTCTTCTTCATTATCTGGTTCATTACACTTTTTAGTGCTTATTAAATTCGTTGTTAAATGATTTAATTTTGTTTTGGAAAAAAGTGGATGAGGAAGGGAATAAGAGATTAAGGAGATAAACTGCTGAGGTTTCCATTTTGGAACTGGTTACAGAACAAGGAGAGGATGAAAAAATTAATTTGTAGGTCTCTCTAGGGGAGTAGAGGCACCAGGCACCACAACACACACTATTTGCCTTATTTTTTGCTTAATTGGCATGGCCTTCTCTGGGGAGAGCTCAGCCTAAGCCAAGTAAGAGGATAAATCACCTTTAGTGTGGCCCCTTCTGGGTCATGGATAATTTTTCTGACAGCCATGTCAGATCAAGATGCTAATGTATCAGCTAGCTCCTTTGTATCCCAGCACTGAGAGTGTAATTTCCTTCCTATTAGCACACATACACACAAACACACTCCCGAGGGTGGTTTAGTGAAGGTCCCCAGTACTGACTTAGGGAAGAAGGACTCTTGAGAGGTGGTAAGATGCTCTAGGCCAGGACAACAGCAATCATTGTTTCTAGAGCCACCATTCTGCCCCCTTCAAGAGGGCTTCGTTCATTCAAGCACAGACAGTATTTTCTAGAGGCAGCAGATGCCCTGAGATGCATGCCTGGGTGTGATCTTTTAGGTTTGTGGGGGTGGCAGTTGTCCTGAAAATGTCTGAGGTTTTCAAGACAAATAGCATCAGAATACATTACCTTTACCTGCTAAATTATTTGGAGTTTAATATATGCCTTCAGTTTAACACTGTGCCTGAATCCACATGGGTAACACCAATGAATTTTAGGATAAACTCCTAGAAAAGTATTTCAAAGATAACCTCATAGAAAAGTATTTCAGGAAAGGGGAGACTTTGTGCACTCTTCAAAATACAGCATGTAGACCAGAGAGGAGGACCCACACTAACGATAGTGTGGATGGCCTCTGGGTTGGCTCCATATGCCTTCGAAGGCCCAAGTTTGGTCTCATGATGAAGAAGTGGATCCTCTTGGGCCTCTAGAACTGGATCACCAGGTATTAATCTGCAGCTCTAGGCAAGGACCTAAATATGCCCCTGACCTCCTGGCCTTGGCCTACTTTCCAGTCTCACCTCAGCTGGAACCACCCTTTTTTCCTAAGTAACAGTCCTACTAAACTATTTAACATTCCCTTTATGCACTTTGATTCTTCCACCCTTCTGCTCCCTGAGGCAGAGAGAATTCCTTCTTCCCTACTTGTGTGCTTATTTATCACAGCGTTCATCCCGATGAATGAGCACTGCTTATTCATGTGATATCCTCCCTCACCAGGCTGTGAGCTCCCTGAGGGCAGGAACCATTGTTTTATGCATTAAGAAGCAGGTATCATAGATCTCATAGGGCCTGGCACACAGTAGGTCCTCCATAAATGCTGAGTGGTATGAATGTGACATGATAAAATCTTACCTCAAAGGAAACTAAAGGAGATAGGAGATTATGCCAATAGTTCTAACGCAAAGTAGAAAGTGTCAAGGCACTTAACAGAGGTTGCTGTCTTAAAGGTTATAGCAGTTTAGTGAAGAGAGAAGTGAGAAGAGTTTTGTTAACTTGAGGGCCTCTCTTGGCCTTGAGCATGTGTGATTCTGACATGCAGGGATGTTGTCCCCATGGAGGCATGGCACGGGTCAGAATGGTGCTAGGGGCAACCTGGTGGGCCCTGCGTAAGGGCTCACAAATGACATTCTGGGGTATAAAGCATCTTCTCTTTGAATTTAAAAAAGTTGATTTTCGCCTTTCCTCCCCCCAACCTGCCTTTCCAACAACATTAGTCTCTCTTAAAAATTGAGCCCTTCTCCCCTCAGTCCATGTCAGATGAGAAGCCCTTTACCACCTCACCCATTGGACAAGTGGTCTCCCATCAGACAACCATGAGTGCCAAGGCTGTGATGATGTCTCCTGAGGGAGAAAAGAGTGGTCCCTTTGCTGCCTCTGACAGTGGAGAGCACCTGCGCAGACAGCCTGGAGGCCTTAAAAGTCCTTGGGCAGTGAGGACTCAACATTATCCCCGTAGAGCATCCATCCCGTGCTCACTGACCACATCCTCTGCTAGAGATGAACTGTGCTGTTTTTCTCATCTCTTCTGTTGCCCAGAGACTTCCACCCCCTGCTCCGTGTGAGCAACATCATTAATCGGAGAGACATCAGGGAGAGAGTTGGCACTGACCATCAGCAGAGCCGGAGGAAGGGCTGGCCTGGGCAGGTGCCAGGGATGAGCCAAGCAAAATCTTCCCTTTATCCTGGAGCTTCCCTTCCCAGGAGCCCTTGGTCTCCGTTACTAAATCCTCCGCAAACTGCAGTGAGGGCAAAAAGCAAGCCTGTGCCTTTCATAATGGATTTGGGCATAAATGAGGATTGTTCATAGGTAACTCACCCTGCCCTACTTTCTCCCACCAGCTTTCTAACAAAGTCAACCAGAGAGCAAACAGAGTTGGGCTTTCAAAGCCCGAGATTTAAAACAGAAAAATCCTCTCTTTCACAGCGCCTGTACTTACAAATATGTATTCCGTATTTATACAGCATATTAAAACCCAAAACCTACAGTAATGCAACATTAAAGTCAAGAAATGCAAAAGTGAAGGGTTTATGGCATTGTTAGCTTGCCCATATTGTGCATTCTGCATAATGAACCTCACCTTGAAATTCAAGCCATATACCATGCAGCAGAGTTCACCCTACCAGGCAAACCTTACACCTTTTGCATTTTTGTGAATTTCATTACCTCAAATTGCAATATTAATAACTGAAATGTGCAGTCAAGAAAATGCTAATTTTCTGCTTTTCCTTTCATTTTTTTTCTTTCATCTGTTTTACCCTCTAATTAAAAAAGTGGGGAAGGTAAAAAATAAGGAGAAAGGTGGTGGGCGGGAAGCCAAAGAGGAGAAAAACCACCACACAAATTCACAATGTTAGACAATTTTATGGGAGGAGAAACTGAGGCCCAGAGGGGGATGCCCACGATTATGCAGTTTAGTGGGGCTCTCACAGTAAGTTTCCCACTGTGAACTCACTGCTCTTTGGCTGCCTTTCCCAGCCCGTTGTCTGATGAGGCCCTAAATCCAAGTGGGGAAATGGATCCCGTAGCAAATAAAGGAAAGGCAAAAGCCAAAATTTCTGTGAGCAGTTAGAACTACTTTTCTTCCATTTACACTATCTGGTTTATCTTCACTTAGCATAACTCTGATCTCAAGGGGTACAGAACGACTTTAAATTACTGGCATTTAAAGAAGATTCGCGTTTCAAACAAAAGAAAAAGAATACATTCTCTCTTTGATTATTTCATTCCCAAGGAGAACCCATTTAACTCATGAAGTAGCCAGAATGGACAGCATCCCAGCGGCCACACACATTATAATCGGCACAATTCCTTTCAACCCAACGAGCTGGCCTCCTTGCAGGAACGGTTGCTCCCCATTTCACAGAGTCTGAGATGGAAAGCCTGTTGACAGTCCTGGCTTCCTCTCCATCAGCCTGTTGTCTGGGCAGGCTGGCATCCTCTGGAAATGAGAAAGGGTCAGAAAGGGTCACTTCAAGCCCAACTTCTCAATGAATCTGCAACCAAAGCTGCCTTGGCACCTGGGGTGCTCACAGAACCAGCAAAAAATCGTCTGTATGGATTTTTATTCCAAGAAATTTGACAGTAGAACATGCCTTTGTCTGCTTCTTGGCTAGAATGTATCCAAAGATAATGCCAACTGGGCAAATGTTAGCCCCACTGTAGGAAAGAGGAGAGAGAGGAAAGCAAATGCACACTCACAACCCCAGGAAGAGATGCACCTAGATGTCAAGCGTCAACTTCTAGGACTTTATTGAAAAAAACTGAGGGTTTCCTTACAAGGGGAATGTTTCAATGGAGACCTCACTGTCTCACACACCTTGTAGATATGGGGGTCAGATTTCTGTTTTGCGAAATTGGAATCACAGTGAATTATTTTGGGCTGGAAGGCTGGAGGTCCTTCTGCCTGGGACCACCCTCTGCAGAGACATTTATGAGGAGTGTAGCAACTTCAGGGCAATGTTCCAGCTCCTAACTCTGCCTACAGGGCAATAAGAATCAAGTGCTGTAAGCAAGGGTGAGGGGCAGGAGAGGAGTGTTCCCAAGAGGGTTTTGTTGAGTTAGAGGACTCCTTTACAAATGGCCCAGAAACCCAGTGAGTACAGTGGAAACAGATTTAATGAAGCAAGAGGTAGGGAAAGAAGAAACACCCAAGGGTGGCAGATCAAAGTCAGAAACTGATGCCCATCAGACAGGAGACAGGAGGAAAAGGGGTTTTCCTTACTCCATCAATCCTGTCCAGAAGTGGCCTACCCTTTGTCAGTCAGTTTATTGAATCCAAAAGGTGCTTACCCCAGCCAGCAACAGCCTGCTCTCCCTTCTCCCACCTCTCTCCTCAAGTCCCTGCTGCTCTCCTCCTAACAGATGGTAGCACACACGAGCATTTTTTTCTTGCTTCAGAGATGCTAAGCATGATTTATAGGCTTGAGTTATTATTTATCATTATTCATTTTCTGTCAGCAGTGCATTGAAGGTTAATAGAAATGCCAGCATGCTCACTGATTTACTTAGTAAAATATTTGTTCCAAGGTTTAGGTCATATGATTGGTGTCTGAGTGAGTTTCAGGTTTATGCATTATGAAAAGCAAGATGACTTGACCTTCAGCCACCAACACTAGCACCATATATTACTTTAGTGAGTGACCTTCAGAGACCTGAGATGCAGTAGATGTATTCAACACATGTTAGCCTCCTCCATATTGTTGGCATTGTATACATACCAGCTGAGTGTATGTAATGTAAGCTGAGCCCCTGAGCCCATCTCATGAATGGGAGGCAGAGGAGATGTAAACTCAGGCTAAACCAGATCCTTTCTTAAGATAATAAACTGGCTTTGCAATCCAGCTGTGCTGAGGCTGTGTGTACACATGGGGACTAATCGCTTCACATTGCCTCCTGGGCTCCATGCAGCTCAGCAAGAGGAGGTGGACAAAAGGACAATTCTGAAGGAAGCTGCTCTTGGATAAGCAATTAGTCAGGGCCCCAAGGGGAGAGTGGGCTTGCTGGCATCATGGTGTTGTGGTTGCAGGCTGGAGCTGACAGAGGAGGGAGGTAGCAAAGAAGGTCATGGGCCTTGGTTTTTAGATCTTAAGGCCAGGTTGGCAAAAGAGTTCTAAATAGCATTTCAGTGATACAGAAGTAAATAGTGCATCAAACGCGAGCATCAGGGGCGCCTGGGTGGCTCAGTCATTAAGCATCTGCCCTCAGCTCAGGTCATGATACATGGTCCTGGGATCGAGCCCCACATCGGGCTCCCTGCTCAGCGGGGAGTCAGCTTCTCCCTCTCCCTCTGCCCCTCCCCCTGCTTGTGCTCTGTCTCTGTGAAATAATAAAATCTAAAAAAAAAAAAAAGCGAGCATCATTTCTAAAGGGCCAGCTTTAACCATTACATTAGCAGTAATGTAGTATAAGATAGTGGGTTCAAAGCATGGTCTTGGATTTAGCATTCAGGGATTTGGGTCCTAGCCCCAATGGGCAAGTTGGCTTAACCTCTTTAAGACTCAACTTTCTTATTTTTAATTAGTGTAGCTTCCTGTTGAGGCCATTGAGAGGGTCAAATGAGATAATATAAGGAATGTGCCTAGCACAGGGGCTGGTGTTCTCTCCAAATGTTTGCCATCATTTCAAGTTCTGTGAATAGATGGAAAAGATATTGCTGAGAACAGCCAGCAAAACTTCATGTTTGAGAACAGACCTGATATGGTAGTTAAAGAGGAAAAGAAATAATGTAGGTTGGTGGAGAAAATGGGGGGTCCTGAAGGAACAGAAAGCCTGCTGGCTGCCAGAAATATGTCACAAGCCTGGAGCTAGAAATGAAAGTCAGGATGTCTAAGAGCCTAACTTACTTTCTATTTCCAAACTGTGCTTCTCCCCTAAACTTCTTCAAAGAGAAGTCCCTTTGGACTACCAATGTCCCTTTATCAACAATTCACTAAATATCATTTACTTTCAAATCTACAGACATCTCTTTAGGTCTTTAGATTTGCCTCAGACATGGTCTTAAGATTCAAGACCTTAAATGACACACTGGACCAAATGGACTTCACAGACATATTCAGAACATTCCATCCCAAAGCAACGGAATACACATTCTTCTCTAGTGCCCATGGAACATTCTCCAGAATTGATCACATCCTAGGTCACAAATCAGGTCTCAACCGGTACCAAAAGATTGGGATCATTCCCTGCATATTTTCAGACCAGAGTGCTTTGAAACTAGAACTCAATCACAAGAGGAAAGTCGGAAAGAACTCAAATACATGGAGGCTAAAGAGCATCCTACTAAAGAATGAATGAGTCAACCAGGAAATTAAAGAAGAATTAAAAAAATTCATGGAAACCAATGAAAATGAAAACACAACTGTCCAAAATCTTTGGGATACAGCAAAGGCAGTCCTGAGAGGAAACTATATAGCAATACAAGCCTTTCTCAAGAAACAAGAAAGGTCTCAAAGACACAACCTAACCCTACACCTAAAGGAGCTGGAGAAAGAAGAGCAAAGAAAGCCTAAACCCAGCAGGAGAAGAGAAATAATAAAGATCAGAGCAGAAATCAATGAAATAGAAACCAAAAGAACAGTAGAACAGATTGACGAAACTAGGAGCTGGTTCTTTGAAAGAATTAACAAGATTGATAAACCCCTGGCCAGACTTATCAAAAAGAAAAGAGAAATGACCCAAATCCACAAAATCATGAATGAAAGAGGAGAGATCACAACCAACACCAAAGAAATACAAACAATTATAAGAACATACTATGAGCAACTCTATGCCAGCAAATTAGATAACCTGGAAGAAATGGGTGCATTCCTAGAGATGTATCAACTACCAAAACTGAACCAGGAAGAAATAGAAAACCTGAAGAGACCTATAACCACTAAGGAAATTGAAGCAGTCATCAAAAATCTCCCAACAACAAAAGCCCAGGGCCAGATGGCTTCCCAGGGGAATTCTATCAGACATTTCAAGAAGAATTAATACCTATTCTCCTGAAACTGTTCCAAAAAATAGAAATGGAAGGAAAACTTCCAAATTCATTTTATGAGGCCACCATTCCCTTGATCCCAAAACCAGACAAAGACCCCATCAAAAAGGAGAATTACAGACCAATATCCTTGATGAACATGGATGCAAAAATTCTCACCAAAAGACTAGCCAATAGGATCCAACAGTACATTAAAAGGATTATTCACCATGATCAAGTGGGATTTATCCCTGGGCTGCAAGGCTGGTTCAACATCCGCAAAAATCAGTGATACAATACATGAACAAAAGAAAGAACAAGAATCATATGATCCTCTCAATAGATGCAGAAAAAGCATTTGACAAAGTACAGCATCCTTTCTTGATCAAAACTCTTCAGAGTATAGGGATAGAGGGTACATACCTCAATATCATAAAAGCCATCTACGAAAAACCTACAGCGAATATCATTCTCAATGGGGAAAAGCAGAGAGCTTTTCCCCTAAGGTCAGGGACGCGGCAGGGATGGCCACTCTCACCACTGCTATTCAACATAGTATTAGAAGTCCTAGCCACAGCAATCAGACAACAAAAAGAAATCAAAGACATCCAAATCGGCAAAGAGGAAGTCAAACTCTCACTCTTTGCAGATGATATGACACTGTATGTGGAAAACCCAAAAGACTCCACCCCAAAACTGCTAGAACTCATACAGGAATTCAGTCAAGTAGCAGGCTATAAAATCAATGCACAGAAATCAGTGGCATTCCTATACACCAACAACAAGACAGAAGAGAGACAAATCAAGGAGTCGATCCCATTCACAATTGCACCCAAAACCATAAGATACCTAGGAATAAATTTAACCAAAGAGGCAAAGGATCTGTACTCAGAAAACTATAAAATACTCAGGAAAGAAATTGAAGAAGACACAAAGAAATGGAAAAACGTTCCATGCTCATGGATTGGGAGAACCAACATTGTGAAGATGTCAATGCTACCTAGAGCAATCTACACATTCAATGCAATCCCCATCAAAATACCATCCACTTTTTTCAAAGAAATGGAACAAATAATCCTCAAATTTGTATGGAACCAGAAGAGACCCCGAATAGCCAGAGGAATCTTGAAAAAGAAAAGCAAAGCTGGCGGCATCACAATTCCGGACTTCCAGCTCTATTACAAAGCTGTCATCATCAAGACAGTATGGTACTGGCACAAAAACAGACACATAGATCAATGGAACAGAATTGAGAGCCCAGAAATGGACCCTCAACTCTATGGTCAACTTATCTTTGACAAATCAGGAAAGAATGTCCAATGACAAAAAGACAGTCTCTTCAACAAATGGTGTTGGGAAAATTGGACAGTCACATGCAGAAGAATGAAACTGGACCATTTCCTTACACCACACAGAAAAATAGACTCCAAATGGTTGAAAGACCTAAACGTGAGACAGGAGTCCATCAAAATACTAAAGGAGAACACAGGTAGCAACCTCTTCGACCTCAGCTGCAGCAACTTCTTCCTAGAAACATCACCAAAGGCACAGGAAGCCAGGGCAAAAATGAACTATTGGGACTTCATCAAGATAAACGGCTTTTGCACAGCAAAAGAAACAGTCCACAAAACCAAAAGACAACCGACAGAATGGGAGAAAATATTTGCAAATGACCTATCAGATAAAGGGCTAGTATCCAAAATCTATAAAGAACTTATCAAACTCAACACCCAAAGAACAAATAGTCCAATCAAGAAATGGGCAGAAGACATGAACAGACATTTTTCCAAAGAAGACATCCAAATGGCCAACAGGCACATGAAAAAGTGCTCAACATCGCTCAGCATCAGGGAAATCCAAATCAAAACCTCAATGAGATACCACCTCACACCCGTCAGAATGGCTAAAATTAACAAGTCAGGAAACGACAGATGTTGGCGGGGATGTGGAGAAAGGGGAACCCTCCTACACTGTTGGTGGGAATGCAAGCTGGTGCAACCACTCTGGAAAACAGTATGGAGGTTCCTCAAACAGTTGAAATTAGAGCTACCATTCGATCCAGCAATTGCACTACTGGGTATTTACCCCAAAGATACAAATGTAGAGATCTGAGGGGGTACGTGCACCCCAATGTTTATAGCAGCAATGTCCACAACAGCCAAACTGTGGAAAGAGCCAAGATGTCCATCGACAGATGAATGGATAAAGAAGATGTGGGGATGCCTGGGTGGCTCAGTTGGTTAAGCGACTGCCTTTGGAGCGACTGCCTTCGGCTCAGGTCATGATCCTGGAGTCCCGGGATCGAGTCCCACAACGGGCTCCTTGCTCAGCAGGGAGTCTGCTTCTCCCTCTGACCCTTTCCCCTCTCATGCTCTCTCTCTATCTCATTCTCTCTCTCAAATAAATAAATAAAATCTTAAAAAAAAAAAAGAAGATGTGGTATATATACACAATGGACTATTATGCAGCCATCAAAAGGAATGAGATCTTGCCATTTGCAATGATGTGGACGGAACTGGAGGGTGTTATGCTGAGTGAAATAAGTCAATCAGAGAAAGACATGTATCATATGACCTTACTGATATGAGGAATTCTTAATCTCAGGAACAAACTGAGGGTGGCTGGAGTGGTCGGGGGTGGGAGGGATGGGGTGGCTGGGTGATAGACATTGGGGAGGGTATGTGCTACGGTGAGCGCTGTGATTTGTGTAAGACTGTTGAATCACAGATCTGTAATTCTGAAACAAATAACGCAACATATTTTAAGAAAAAAGAAAAAGAAGAAGATAGCAGGAGAGGAAGACTGAAGGGGAGTAAGTCAGAGGGGGAGACGAACCAGGAGAGATGATGGACTCTGAAAAACAAACTGAGCTTTCTAGAGGGGAGGAGGGTAGGGGGATGGGTTAGCCTGGTGATGGGTATTAAAGAGGGCACATTCTGCGTGGAGCACTGGGTGTTATGAACAAACAATGAATCATGGAACACTACACCAAAACAAATGATGTAATATATGGTGATTAACATAACAATAAAAAATTATAAATAAAATGTTAAAAAAAAGATTCAATGATCATCTTTGACAAAGCAGGAAAGAATGTCCAATGGAAAAAAGACAGTCTCTTCAACAAATGGTGTTGGGAAAATTGGACAGCCACATGCAGAAGAATGAAACTGGACCATTTCCTTACACCACACACACAGAAAAATAGACTCAAAATGGTTGAAAGACCTAAACGTGAGACAGGAGTCCATCAAAATCCTAGAGGAGAACACAGGCAGCAACCTCTTCGACCTCAGACGCAGCAACTTCTTCCTAGAAACATCGCCAAAGGCAAGGGAAGCAAGGGCAAAAATGAACTATTGGGACTTCATCAAGATAAACAGCTTTTGCACAGCAAAAGAAACAGTCCACAAAACCAAAAGACAACCGACAGAATGGGAGAAGATATTTGCAAATGACATATCAGATAAAGAGCTAGTATCCAAAATCTATAAAAAACTTATCAAACTCAACACCCAAAGAACAAATAATCCAATCAAGAAATGGGCAGAAGACATGAACAGACCTTTTTCCAAAGACATCCAAATGGCCAACAGACACATGAAAAAGTGCTCAACATCGCTCAGCATCAGGGAAATCCAAATCAAAACCTCAACGAGATACCACCTCACACCACTCAGAACGGCTAAAATGTTTGACATTAATAAGTCAGTAAATGACAGACGTTGGCGGGGATGCGGAGAAAGGAGAATCCTCCTACACTGTTGGTGGGAATGCAAGCTGGTGCAGCCACTCTGGAAAACAGTATGGAGGTTCCTCAAAAAGTTGAAAATAGAGCTACCATACAATCCAGGAAATGCACTACTGGGTATTTACCCCAAAGATACAAATGTAGGGATCTGAAGAGGTACGTGCACCCTGATGTTTATAGCAGCAATGTCCACAATAGCCAAACTGTGGAAAGAGCGAAGATGTCCATCGACAGATGAATATATAAAGAAAATGAGATAGATATATATATATATATATATATATATATATATATATATATATAATGGAATATTATGCAGCCATCAAAAGGAATGAGATCTTGCCATTTACAATGACGTGGATGGAACTGGAGGGTATTATGCTGAGCAAAATAAGTCAATCAGAGAAAGACATGTATCATATGACCTTACTGATATGAGGAATTCTTAATCTCAGGAAACAAACTGAACGTTGCTGGAGTGGTAGGGGGTGGGAGGGATGGGGTGGCTGGGTAATAGACATTGGGGAGGGTGTGTGCTATGGTGAGCGCTGTGAATTATGCAAGACTGTTGAATCACAGATCTGTACCTCTGAAACAAATAATGCAATATATGTGAAGAAGAAAAAGGAAGAAGATAGCAGGAGGGGAAGAATGAAGGGGGGGAATTCGGAGGGGGAGACGAACCATGAGAGACGATGGACTCTGAAAAACAAACTGAGGGTTCTAGAGGGGAGGGGGTGGGGGGATGGGTTAGCCTAGTGATGGGTATTAAAGAGGGCACGTTCTGCGTGGAGCACTGGGTGTTATGCAAAAACAATGAATCATGGAACACTACATCAAAAACTAATGTAATGTGGTGATTAACGTAACAATAAAAAATTAAAAAAAATTAAAACTAAAAAAAAGAGATTCAATGATCAGCTGACATTCTCCAAGGAGCCTTCCCATTTACTTCTCTAATTTGTCCTTTGTTTCCCGCCTTACAAGTAACACACATTACGTGTAAGTGCATTCACTTGGATTTAAGTGACCAGGCTTATTCCAATTCTTCATGCCAACAGGAGGGGGCAGGTGTTTTGTCCCTTAAAATATTGCCTTTGGTGTTCTACACAGGTAGTTTTAGTACCCCTGAGTCCCATTCACTTCTCCTGAAAGTGGCATGAACCTTCTTTTGCACATGTAATATTAAGGAAATAGCCCTACTGAAGAAGCGTCAGGGAGGGTGGCTTAAAATCCAGTGGGAATCCCATAATGAGGAACTAAACACAAGGCAGCTTTCTTTAGAGAAAGCAAATATTGGAAATAGATCCAGAGATTTCCCATACATCAGCCCAAATCATAAGACAATACTGTATTTGAAATAAGAAAAATTAAAACCCTCACTGGGAACACTGCAGTGAATTAGATCCAGTTTACAAAGAATGGAACATTGCCCATTGGTCATTTAGCCTTTTATTAATTCTAGACCTAATTTTTTCTGGGGAGGGGGGAAAAAACGGAGTTCCTATATCCGGGGTATTCAATCTGTCTAGTAGCCAAACTTCCTCAGGGTCAAGGCCATGATACTGGGACTCTGTTCTTCATACTGATCATTTATAATAGAATAAGTCTTAACACTAGACAAGACCTGAGAGGTCATGGAATCTGATATTTTACCTTTGCCACTGAGAATTCTGAAGCCCGGATTTGTTGACCTGTGATTGATAGTATCAGAGACAGGCCTGGAACAGACATCATCCTGGCTCCTGGTGGTACTCTTTGCCCCTCTCCACATTTGCTTCTGTTCCAAAAAACTCTTTTCCAAAATTGGCCTTAGTAATAAATTGACGATTGGGTTCCAGCTGCCCAGACGCAGGCCCACTCTCAGGAGAGCCAACTTTCCTTGTCTTGAACAAAGGTGGGAACGCCAAGAAACCCATAGTGTGTCAGAAATGTTGATGGCTAAATATTGCAATGTAATAACAAAGGCAACCTTCAGAGGAATAAGGAAACAAAGCAATTTAAATCTCATTTAAATAATTTTCCCTTCTTCCCCCATCTTCATCCTAGACTATTCAATGAGCCCATCTGAATTCTGAGGGCATATTCATCCTCCCACAATGGGGCTGAGTGCTGGAAATGTCCTTTCATTTAATTTCCAGTACTAGCTAAATTATCTATTGCCACGATCTGTGATTGATTTAGCTTTTATTGCTCTTGGCTGCGACAATCTATAAGGACCCAGCTGATTTCCCCTTTTTGGGTTTTAGGCTTTATTGCTGTCATTTTAATGACAGATATTAAACATAGGGAATTCTCATCTGTATTTCCTCCAATAGGCTGAGCTGTATGTTGTATTTGAGTGTAAAATGATATCAAGAACTAGTTCCTCCAAAGTTCCCTTCTCCTACTTGCTCCAAGCAATCACTCCAGAAACCTGTGACAATCCTGAAGAACACATATATCTTCAGGCTAAATTCATTATCATGATACCAAATATACAGTAAATATCTAATAAATATCTGATGTATATGTACACTAACGAATGAAGACTTCATTAACCCTTTGGCATGTGGACTTTTCCATGAATCTGTCATTAATAAGAGCATTCTGTTCTACCTTATGTCTACCTTCCTTTTCATAGAATTTCCAATTAAATGCTTCTTCTTTGCTCTTCAAACCTGGACACAGTTTGTTCAATATAAGAAATAAAAAATTTCTAAACTTAATTTTCGAGATGTCCTCTTAATTCTTGAAAATATATCATCAATCAGGCTGAAATTCACAAGTAGCAACATAGTCAAATCAAGTAATAAGTTGGCAAATAAATTGTTTGAAAGCCCAGATTTCAGCTCTGCTTTCTGTTTATCACTGATAGGCTCAAAATGGGGTTCTCTCTTCTTCACCATGACAGGTTCATGAGATGCATTATACAATGATATCCTACCTCCTGTTCTCGGGTGCTACTGCTATCTTCATTTGCCAACAAATTCAAATATCAACTCTAGGGTGTCCATTCAAAGAGATGGCATTGTAGAAGCTGACTCTATTAGAAGAGAAATTATTTATGCTTGATTATTATGAAAGTATGTATGGATAGTGATGGTAAAAAGGGAAAAGTTACTATTTAAAACAAAAACAACAACAACAATAGCCGCATAGGCTTGGATTTTTGCCTACTTGGGAAGCACAGAAAATATGTGTAGGTAGGAATCAATGTTTATATTTAATGTAATTATATGTTTAAGTATTATATCATAGCTAATACAAAAAGATAACTTTTCAAAATGCTTTTGTTGATATTATTCTTCTTTTTGAAGACTTGAATGATGGCAATGAAGGCACACTTATCAAATCTATAGATGACACAAAGCTTTAATGAAGAAATCTATATTCAAAGAGACCTCTACAGTGTTTTTTCCAATAGTCCACAAAAGCCAAAATACATATGATATACAGTGTGAAAACAGGTTTCAAAACAACAAAAAGGAAATGGAATATTAAGCTCTCCCTTTTTCTC
Organism: Callorhinus ursinus; assembly: GCF_003265705.2. Lineage (NCBI taxonomy): Eukaryota > Metazoa > Chordata > Mammalia > Carnivora > Otariidae > Callorhinus > Callorhinus ursinus. The sequence continues at coordinate 9,305,353 of NW_027397093.1, forward strand.
CCCTTTCTATCCCTCCAAAAAAAGTAGTTTTAATCAGCTACCAGAAGCCGGAGCTTATAGCAAGCCCAGTAAGGGAGAGACACTTGAATTGCTTCTGGTAAGAATAGAGCTTGGTGAGTTGAGAGGATTAAATTTAACCTGAAATTTTAGAGGTTGGTGTTTGTTTTCTCATGGAAAATTTGGGTTTCCTCATCCCGAGAAAAGAGGATCTTTGAACATGTGAAATTTCAAAGTGTTCTAGCAAAATCAAAATCTTTCACTCACTCAAAAAATGTTTGCTGAGTGGTTTCCATGTTCCATTCACTTGGTACCCACCTTTACTGGCTGGGGGATTAAGAGGAGACAGACCTGGAAGATGAGGAAAATGAGAGAGATACTGGCTGGGATGGGGGGTGGGAGTAGGCTCTGGAGACTTTTTGAATTACACAGAAAATAAAACAAATTGAAGAGTTTAGTAAATGTCCAATACTTGACAGCATCTCTGATCCCAGGCCTAGAGTTTAACACTTACCTCTATGCATCTTCAGCAATACCACAGCCAGCATCTCCACCAAACCCATTTCCTAGTCCTCTAAGCAGAGAGAGCCTGAAGTTGGCAGTGGTGTTAAAATTCTATCTGTCCCCCTGGAAGGGTCCTGGGAGGAAGAAGAGCCCAACAGAGGATCCGGATGTCTCAAATGAATCCAAAATTCAATCACAGGACCTAGGACTGGCATCCAAATCAAGTAATAAGGAAACCAATAATCATAGATTATTGTGTTCCAGATGCTTTGTGCATGTTCTACAATGTTTTCAAAAGAGGTTTTAAAGTCAGAAAATGGGTTGGAATTCTAGCTCTGATCATTTTTTAGCTGTGACTTTAGTAAGAGTGTAAAACATAGTATCTTCTACTACCATTATTATTACTACTACTCTACAACTATAACTTCTACTACTGTAACTACTATCATGATTACCTTGTTGGATGTTATATAATTCACCCTAAAACCTTATGAAGTGTGTATTACTAAACCCAGTATCCCAGGAAAAACAAACAAGGAAGAAAAAAGAAAAGAAAAAACAAAGCTTGTCCAGAGTTGTATAGCAAGGAAGTAATGGAACTAGAATTTGAATCCAAGTTTGACTCCAAAACCATTGTGCTTATCCAATAACTGATCATACCTATAGGGTGGACAAGAATTTAGTTCCCTGAGAGCCAAGGAAAAGAGAGAATGTGAATGGTTGCCTAAGATTCTAAATTGCAGAAACAAAATCTTAGCAGAGCAAGGAGGACCATAGGTAGCATGGCTCTGAGACCATCTCAGACACCATCTAAAAAGACCACCCCAGTCCCAAAAGCTGTTTATATGTTATATCTTGTTGTTGGCTTAACCACAAATCTTGCCTTCACCTTCCCTGTGCAAGTCAACTTATGCTCAGTACAGATGACTGTTGGACCATCCTCTCCATTCTGCTGTGGAGATGCGGATTTCCAGTGAGGCCAAATTATCCAAGATGGTTGCCATTTAAAACATGTGGTCCTCCTCTTTTACAAGTCACTGACATATTCTGGAAATTCTGATTTTTATATGTCCAAACACTCTTAGGCTAACTCTTAAAGTAGTTGAAATAAATTTATCAAGCTTATTTTTAATTGGGAAAATACAGGTGGCAGAGCAGAACCCGTCTTCAGCTCAGCTCACTAGCACTTGTTGCTGCTGACCTTGCAGAAGGGATGTGTTGCTGATTGAGCAGAAACAAGGAACTCAGAGCCTAACATCTTGAAGAGGGGAACAGCCACACCAGAAACCTCTTCGGGGCACCATGAATATTACCAATAAGGAAGTACTTCATATTTATACCATTTGACATCAGATTCTCACAAACTCCTTGTGAGGAAGGCCAGGTGTCTTATAGATGACAAAGGGAATACACAAAGGAAGAGGCAAGGACTTAATATCTAGTGGGTCTTTTACCTGAGCTAGCTCATTTTCTCCTCCCACAGCATTAGTAAGTGGAGGTAAGTTATTTTCTCTCATTTATAAGTGAAGATATTCAGGCTCAAATAGTGGAAGTAATCTGCCCAGGGTTAGCACATAGTCACCTGGAACAAGGTTTCAGGTCTTTCTACAGGTCCACACTGCCTTACTTTCCCAGACCACAAGGCTCCATGACCCCATTCCCAACAACCCACCTCAAGAGAAGTAAAATTTGTGCAGACCATGAGGGCCTCCATATTTAGGAGTATGTTTTAAATATTGACAAGTTCTTATCTAAAAGGCCAGTATGTAGTCTCAGCCTGAGGAATGTCCACCGCTCCTCTATCTGCAGAGTCGGTGAGGGAGCAAATGTGAGAACTAATTCACACCACTTTATCTGGTACAAACATCTCTCTAAGTCTTGGGTCAAGAAAGTACCCAGGGTTCTTTATTCAATCACTGCTGTCTCTCCCAAGCAGAGACAATTTGGGTTTGAGCTTCCTCTCTTCTGTGGGGAAATCAACCTCAAACACTGTTGCCGATTTGGGGCAAATGAACTTTTGTAATCATAAAGAATTTTACCATTTTATCAAGTGCATCCTACCTTTTTATCTGCCATGTTCCAAACTCTTCCTGTGTGCTCAATGCTTTCAATGTATGCATTTATTTTTTCCCTACAGCAACACTGTCGGCTAGTTTTTTGTTTTTGTTTTTGTTTCATTTTAGAGAAGGGAAAACTGCAGATCTGACTTATCTAGGGCCCTTTAATAGGAAAATAGCCAGGCTTCAAACCCAGATTTTTCTGATTCTTCAGACTTGCCCTTGAAGCAGGCTGGTATCTTTCAGAAGGGACTCTTTTACTGAGGCTTCAGCTGCAGCCCAGGTATTATTGACCTTGTCTTTAGGTACTTGTTCCTTTTCTATTTGGGATGGAGGGTGAGGACCTCTCAACAACATCAGCCCTTGGAGGGGTGGTTTGGGTTTATAGGACTGGAATTTGAGGTCACCTACCTTCCTACTGCCTATCACTTGCCAAAGAACCAGGAAATATACCTGGTGTCAGTGCCAGGTACCAGGTGAAGAGGATATCGAGAGAGTCTACCTGTGTCCAGCCCAGAGTGGAAGGGGAGAGGTGCTTTCTGCATGGTGTCATTTATCATGCTCCACTGCCCCCTCCACCATTCAAAACAAGGATATGGCATTCTGCATGTCCAAGGGGCAGGAACAGGAGTGCAGAACATAAGCCTCATAACCTCCGCTGGATCCTTTTCCAAGTGGTCAGCAGAACCCATTCAGGACCAACTGCAAAGGAGCAGGCACCCAGTCAAACTCCCCCAAATGCAAAGACCCTTTGTTCTCTTGAAAACTTGTCTTTGTTGGCGAGATTGCTATTGCTGTGGTCTTGGGAGGGAGGAAAATGCCGACATCTCCAGTTTCTAATATGGTAAATGTCAGTGTTTATGCCTGCGCGGGCTGGCCTAATTATCCTGTGTCCTCTAAAATCTTCTGCTGTAATTACCACTCACCGCAGTGACACCTACTGCTAAAGGGAGAGCCGTAAGCTGCAGGAAGCTCAAAGCCAGAGCACACTCAGCAAACTGCAAGCAACACCAGCAGCTGTTTCTGGTTTCAAAGCGGTGGGAGCTTCCTGAGCCATTTTCCCTGGTCCCTCCGGAGTAAATGCCACCATGGTTGAAAAGTTGGAAATGTTTGTCAGGCCCAGAACAAAGCTGTGAATGAATACTACAGCAATTTGCTTCCCCACAATCTTCTCCTTTCTCTAAACCAGCCGTGGAAGCAACTGATGGGGCCAGAGCAAAAGGAAAAAAAAAAAAGACTATTAGCACGAGTGGTATCTGGTATGTCGTTGCTATTATGTGTATAATAGCCTTTGTGTTATCTACATATGTACTGTAATGCATAGAGAACGAGCTGCAGAGTTGAGACAGCTCAAGAGAATAGCTTTTAAGCAAAACGCTATGCTAAAGAGACTGATCGTCCTTCTAAAAAAAAAAAAATGCCCATTAGCACACATGGGCAGTATTGAATCGCATTTCCAGTGTAGAGGGAATAGTCTGGCCTGGCTTCTATGCTTGTAACGGTACAGAAAGAGGAGGGGAAGAAGAAGGAGAAGAAAAAGAAGAAGGAAAAGGGGGAAAAAAATCAATAAATTCAGTGTAAGCAAAGTCAGAGCAACCTTTAAAATAATAAGACAAATCCATTTATTTCACAAATGTCTTCATTTCCAAATGCCATTGTTTGGGCCACTCCGCTGTCATTGTCCATGACATTTTCGAAAACTTGGCTCTTAATCATTTAGGTGTAGCTGGAGTTCTCCAGCAACAGCCAAGTTAAAAGCTTATACATTCACCCCACTGCTTTCACAGCCTTGTGCTGTGGGGTGAAGGAGGGAGGCCGGCGGTGGGGGGAAGAGACAAGGCTTAAATATGGACAGAAAAGCTCAGCTGTATTGCTATATACAATGAAAAGTAATTACAGAGAAAAATGAAAGCTGTTTCTTGCTGTTAGCAGGAAGAATAAGAGAATTCTGTACCTTTTTAAAGCTCTGAGTCCATTTTGATGTAATTGGTTCTGGAATTATTTATGACGTTAATTGCTGCGCTATCGACTGCCTGTCAGTGGCTCTGGCAGTTAGTCCATCTTTCTTAGCAGAGACAGCCTGCTCAGCCCAAACTAGACTGACAAGCTAATTATACCCATCTTCCCCTTCAATGACAAATGCTGCTCATCGGAAACCTTTCTAGAAATAAGCTCTCATTCTTTTCCCTTTTTCCTGAGCCAGACATAACGGATATCTCAAGGTGCAGATCGCAGCTAAAACTCAGCTCACAGGGCTATTAGCTCTGAACATCTCACTTGAGCCAAAAAACCTAAGCATCTTATGTTATCAAACTGTATGTCATTCCCTGATGCTAGTTTTCAGGGATGAGCAGGGGCCTGGCCTGTCAGTCAGGGCCTGGCAGAGAGAGCCAAGCTGACTGAATTAGCCAAGCTCTTCCTAACCATCAACCGTGTCCAACTCAGGTGATGACATGGAGGTTGGGAAAATGCCTTTTGTGCTTTGTACAGCTGCTGTGGGTGTCGTTTTGGGATGCTCACTGCAAGGGCCCATTTTAGGAAGACAAGGTGGATAGTTTCCCTGGCTGCCTCTTACCCAAAAACCCCTTTGTGATTTAATTGTGTAAATTGTTCTTGCCTTCAAGGCTTGTTTTGCATGCAGATTTAGTAGAACATGTTGGAGGCAGGACACCTACTCCGTGGGGCTTTGCCACATACCCTTGTATGTGGCACACTTGGAGGAGGCACAGAGGAGAAATGAGGTGGCTCTCTTGCTTTAGGACCATGCAGGCTAGTTGGGAAGACAAGGCATGCACATAAACAGGCATGAAGAGCCTTTTCTCAAAGCATTCGGTAAACACAGGGAAGTCGTATATTTATGAGAAGGCTGGACAGCGTTGACAAAAAGAAGCAACTCTATTTTGGAAATACCACCTGGTTTATTCTCTGCCACAGGTATTTTTGCTCTATTTTGTGCTGGCCAAAATAAATTGGCAAAATTAATTCTCTTTTTAAAAGATAAAGTGCTGCAGAAAACAAAGGCCCCTGTGTGCACTGTTACTCAGTTGGGAGGAAATTCAGACGGCTAGAATTGGGTCTTAGGCAAGACGCAAACTCTCAAAATGCAAACCTGCAATATGAACTGAATAACCCCAGTCTACCTCCCAGTCAAAGCTTGGTAGGAATAAATTTAGAAAAATTATAAAAACACTGAATAAACAAGAATTCTGTTTGCTGCAAAAGTATGGTGATGAGAACAGGATGAACTATGGGCTTTGTAGCAGGAAGGTCACTGGAGACAGCTTGCTTTGAGAAAGATCTTAGAAGGCCTTTGAGATTATGGGATCCTGAGGACAGTATCAGGTGCATTCTGATCTTTCACATAATTTTGATATTGTCTTTGTTTACAGCTGAAAGGGCCATTTATGGAAGTCAAGTCTAGAAGGGGTGGGCTGCAGTGGATTTGTATTATATTAGCTGAGCTAAACTGTGCATTTCCTAGAATTCCCTTCCCTGCACAGTTCCAAGTTAATGCCACATGAGATATTTTTGTATGAGATTTAGAAGGGGACAGTAGATGTGTGGCCATATTCTTTTACTCTCCAGAGGTCGGTGGAGGGAATCATACATCACCACTTATCTGCTGGCTTATCTGATTGGCATGGGACAGACATCAGGCTCACAGCTCCTCCAGCTGCTGGGTCATCTGCTTCAGCTTTTCCAATGCCTGGAAGAGGTGCCTGTATGAGCTTCTCCCACAGCCTACCCCCTCATCAAAGCAGGAGGTCTATAGGAGGAGGTAAGAGACCAACATGGATTCCCGACTTTCCTCCTCAGTTCAAACTCAGCCTTGTTGGTTCCAGCTTGTCCTTGATTTCCTGACTTCATATCTATCTTTTTTTCCTGGCTGTCTGTTATGGACTTCAGTCCCTAGCATCAGTATAATTTATATACTAATATGATACATTTATTAGTGTAATATATATAATATAGTATATACAAATTGTATTCTTGTGTATATATATATATATATATATATCCATATATCCTCAGGATTATATATACATTCTTTTTTTTATATAGATATAGAGCTCCATATCATTAAAATTACTCATTGCCCAGTTGGCATAAGAACCAGAACCCTAGGGGAGGAAAGTTCCAGTAAAGGACTCCTCAGAATGTGGGAAGAGGGCATCAGCTACTATGTCTATAAAGACGTGTTCATCAATATGCCTGACACCATTTGATTTTCATTTTAGTGTAAAATGAAAAATGAGAAAAGAAAATTTGTGTTAACATTTGAACTCTATTTTTATGACCCTGAATATTTAAACACCACCTAATATTTTGACCTTAGAATACCAAGCACTTGTATAGCTAGAAAATGGACTTTGTTTTCATGCAGAGGATGATAATTTACAAATGTAAACTACTGATCCAGGGCATAGCACAGTGAAATTTGATCTACAAAGGACTTTATGTAGGGTGACCCATGGTCCCAATTTACTCAGGACTGAGGGATTTCATGGGTCATGGGACCTTCAGTGCTAACTCAGAGTGGGATGGCTGATTCCCTTCAGTATGAGACACCTTCTCACATGCCCTAAGAGGGAGCCAACCCAGCATTATAGTGCTTTTAGCCGCTCTGTCTCCTCACCTCTAAAATAGTTTGAAGATTTTTTTTTAATAAATGTAAGACATGATAGTTCTTGACAAATCATAAACAGATATGTGTAGATATATAACTAGATATGTAGTTACTAATAATTAGCAAATAATATTACCAGAAAAAGTAACACAGGAATATGTGAAATTATAAGAAAAGTCCGTATGTGATGAAATATTGAGCATTAAGTGAGGATGAAAGCAAGTGCTACCAGGGCCCATGGAGACATACAATATGAAGGCAGGAGGTTCTTGTATTCATTCATTTGACAGAGTATCTACTCTGGGGCAGGCACCAGACTAAGTGAAAGGTCTAATTTGGTGAACCAAGTACATATTGATTCTTATCTTCATGGGGCTTTCAATCTATGGGAGAGTCAGACATTGCACAAAACACAACCCCCAAAAATGAGTATTATGAGAGAAAGTAATTGAGTACCCTCAGAGAAAATTTGGGGAGAGATCTAATTTAGATTCGGTAATCAGAGAGGGGTTCTCTGATGAAGTGCCATTGAGAATGAGTCCTGAAGGATGAGAAGGAGCCAGCTAGACACAAAGGAGGACAAAGTACAGCCCACACACAGGGGAACAACAGGGCTCAGGGAATGGATCTTGGAAGAGGTAGGATTTAAATTTGGTCTTGAAGAATAGGTGAGTTTTCATTTTTTTTTAAGATTTCTTTTATTTATTTCAGAGAGAGAGAGAGAGAGAGAGAGCAAGCACAAGCATGAGAGGGGGGAGGGCAGAGGGAGAAGCAGACTCCCCACTGAGCAGGGAGCCTGATGCTAGGGCTCAATCCCAGGATCCTGGGATCATGACCTGAGCTGAAAGCAGACCCTTAACCAACCAAGCCAACCAGGCGCCCCCAGAATAGGTGAATTTTTTTTTAAAGATTTTATTTATTTATTCATGAGAGACAGAGAGACAGAGAGAGAGGCAGAGGGAGAAGCAGGCTCCCAAGGAGCAGGGAGCCTGATGTGGGACTCAATCCGAGGACCCCGGGATCATGACCTGAGCCGAAGGCAGGCGCTTAACCATCTGAGCCACCCAGGCGCCCAGAATAGGTGAATTTTTAATAGACACAGGGGAATAATTCCTATCATGGGCCTTTCTACATCTTTACTGACCTTGGGAAAATTATTTTCATTGCCAGGCCTCAATTTCCTCTTCCATGAAATAATGGGTTCAACTGGATGATCCCTATGGAAGAATTATGTTAATATAATTGAATATGCCCAAGAAGATGAACACTTAAGAATCAAAAGCCACTTGCCATTAACCATGGCCAAACACAAATATCCCATGGGAATTGGAGAAAAAGTGCAGGTTCCCCAGGTTGCTATAGTCACTGCCCATTAATTGAATGGACTAAGAGCTTCCCTTAGTGAAGATTTACTCAGATGTGAATAGATGATGGGGTGCAAATTAAACCTGCCTAGGAGCAAGTCTCATGCATGTCTCGGCTTCTTAAGGAGGAATTTGTGCTTCTTATTTTCAGTGAATGATTTCAGTGGGTCAGAGTAAAGAATTTTCCCACTTATGAAGTCCTTTCCCACTAGAAGGAAAGGGATAATTGTAAGTCTAAACTGGGGACACTTTATACATATTTTTTTTTCTCCTGGTAAATTCCTTGGAAACATCCACATAAAATTAACATGCAGGTCTAAAAATCAGATCCTTTAAATCATTGACTCTGTGCTTATAAATTGTGGGGTGCTGTGGGTAGCTTTCTTAAGGCCATTTTTTTTTTCACTGATTGTGTAGAGCTTCTGAAGTAGGTAGATCAGGAGAAAGGTTTCATGTAAGTCCCCCCACCCCCCACCTCACCATCCCCAGGCAACCACGGGTTCATTTCTGTGCTTCTCCCTCAATATTGCCAAAAGAGGAGGAAATTAGGCCTTCTCTGAAGACCTTCATCTAAACCAGTGAGCCCCATGAAGGCCAAAGAATCTCCTGCATCCCAAACTCAGGGCGCAGAGCCTGGCCCACAGTGGGACCTCAGGGATTGCCAGGTAGTTGAATGGACAAATTAACTTCAAGCCAAGATCTGCCTTGATCTGATCTGGCTCATGTGGAAATTGAGGAATGGCAAGGAGATTGGAGAGGCATTTAGAGTAAGAGTAGCATCCTGACACTTGGCAAGAAAAATAGACTCTCAGTCAAGCTGTAGAGGGAGGCTCCCTCTTGGGGCCCTTAGCAAGGTGATCTTGACCCAGGTGACTGTTCTCTAATCTGAGCTCTGCAGGTAAAAATTTCTCTCCTAGGTAGAAAAACTGTCCTTAAAGAAAAATAAAGTGAACTTGGCAGTCTTTCAAATTCTGTAGCTTAGACTTTCAAATAAACATTTTGCAACATGACATAGGCTGGCTTAAGCTTAGTCCTGATGAAGAGAGAAATCAACTAGCAATTGCAATGCAAATAGCAATAGTTTTTTACAGTTAGTAAACAGATAATAGACTCCAAAGTCCTTTTACATACACTACCCCATTCAGAATGGCACAACTACAACTTCATCTCCAATATGGGCGGGGACCAGGTATCTCTTGTTTATCGCTATATTCTCCTCACTTCAATAAATAGTTGTTAATAGATATTTATTGAATAAATCAGTAACAACAAATCAGATCCTGGCTTAGGAATGCCGTATCATTTTCCCAATGTCAAATAGTTAAGAAATGGCAGAGCAGTTACATTTCAGCACAGGTAGTTAAGAATGTTTTCCAAATGTGCTCATAACTCAACCTCTTGCCATGCCCACAATGGCAGGTATATTCACCTTCAGTTTCATTGATACAGGTAGTGTTCAAGCTGAAGAAAGGATAAAGTTTTAGATCATAAAGGAAAATGTGGAAAAACAACAATAGCCACCCAATGTAGATTGTTTTATAGAAATTAGTTCACAAATCCCAAAGAAGATCAACCCTCATTGTAGTTTTGTGTTATATTATGGTTTATCATACCATATAGATTGGTATTTTAAGGTCAATAAATTATTTTTTAAAGCTCACCAAAATGCCCAAGTAATAGTTCTCTTTCTAAAATTCCTTTGATTTTTCTATAAAAGTATACTTTGACCAAAATTTAGCAATCATGCAGATGATATGCTTATGCTTTTCACCTTTAAGAACAATATTGTTTAGCACTCTATTCATGGCTTCTGGAAATTATCCCTTGGGCGCTTCTAAAATGCTTCTTGCAGAGGAAGTCCCGTACGCAACAATTTACCAGTCTTTGGGATGGCAGGGTAAGTGAAACGTTTACATCCAGCCAAACCCAGAAAGGCTGTAGTACGTAACTCCAGGAAAAGTGCTATCTTCGGCGGTACTTTCTCTTTTTAATTTCTGAATTTAAGGCTGCAGTTGGAAAGAAGAGAAAGATGGGCACCCCCCTTTCCTTCTGGTCGATAAGCTCACATCAGCTTACCCAGAACTCACAGACATTATCTTCACTCAGGACAGGTGGCGGAAGGGGTGGTTTGCTCCCTCCTCACCCTGTCCTTTTAGGTTTCCGACATTTTTAAGACGTGTAGAATTTTTTTCAGGTGAATGCCACAAGAGATTTAATAGAAGATGCATTTGTTTTTGACTTCTAATTAATCAAGATAACATCTCTCTCAACCATTAGACAGTAAAATCAATACCTCAGGCAGCTGTACCACCAGTTAGACTTACACACCAATACCTATTATTGGCAAATCAGTGATGTATTTAACCATGTTGTACTCTATCATTTTATAATATGAGACCAACGCGACTATGTTGAAGGTGTGTAGAGCAGGATACTTTTGCCTCTGGACCCAATAATGGGATTTCTTCTGCATCCCCCAGCCCTGGCCCACACTCTCCCACACCCAAAGCTGGGGTGATGATTCATTTCCCAGACTCTGATTTGCACGAAAACATATACTTACCATGAGCGATATCAGAATCCCAGAATATGAGAAACATAGGGAGAGCAAAGATCCCGGAGAAAAAGATGGGACAACAACCATGAGCGATGTGGGTATGTCATGAGCTCCTTCCATCAATAGACAGTGGTGGCCTGGGGTAGGAAGTGTCCTGTCTATTCTGAGGCCCTGCTTTTTGGAAATAGCATGTGGAAGATGTCTTAGGTCTGGCTGAGGGGGTAATGAATCTCTGGGGAATTCACTGTAGAATTTGCATAAGTGGAACCTGCCCTATTCACTGTAAATATTCTTCTAGGCAAAACCCACCAAGTCAGGGGGTCCCTGGCAGGGGGAGAACTTTGTTTTTGAGGCAACATACGGCCTCCTGCTAAGCCAGAGCTAGAGCACTGAGTCCATGATATGTTCCAGCAATTGACTAGCTATCCAAGGCACTGTGTGACCAAGAAAGCCTACGTGGCAGGTGACCCTCCCCTGGACCCTACACACAGTCTTGACAAATCACTGAAGTCCCGCATCACTATTGCTCTTTATTAGAGTGCCCTAAGTTTCAATCATCCCAACTTTTCATCTAATTTGTAAGTATTCCGTGAGGGAGACTCTTGAAGGCATGATGAGTTCTAGGTGACCTGGAACCTAAAGAAGACACTCTGACTCAGGGGAGAAAGAGCCTGGGAGGGGCTTAATAAAGTAAGGTACCTGCTGGGACACTGAGGCACAACAAAGCTAGTGCTAACCTTTAAGACAGGCACACTCTTCTGACTGATCATCTTCCAGAAAGCATTCTCTGACCCCCTCAGGCTTCTCCCTCCACACCCTGGCTATCCTTGGAACCCCTCTCTACCACATGTCACAGAAAGAGGTCTGTTTCCTGTCTCTTCCCTCAGTGCCTGTGAGCTCCAGGAGTCTTGTTCTTCTCCATTCCTCCAGGGTTAAGCACAGACTTGGTCCCAAGGGGACATTCTATCAAAGGTAGCTATTTTCCTGTGGAAATTCAGATGCAGGCACCGCTAAACCATGACGGTAGGACACCACAAGTTAGTCTGAGTGTGAAAGGGATAAGAAATACTGAATCAATCCTATTTTCTGGGATACCTGATGAGGGGGAGGGACACACTTCTAGAACACCTATATTGTTGGCAAGATGGTAGAAAGAGTAATAACAACAACCACAACAATATCTATCATAATTATGAAGGTAAGTACATGGCATTGTGTGTGTCTCTGTGAGGCTGGTTTTAATACCCTGTCATATTGAAGAGGAAACTGACTCTGAAAGTTCAAATCATACACCCAAGCTTACACAGCATTTGAGTTTGAGTGGGTCTGAATCTAAAACCTGTGCTGCTTCCACAATGCTACATTACCTCCCACTTAAAACTCTAAAGTGACCTTTCTTCGTTTTCACTGAGACATTTCCCCTTTTTCCTTCACACTCAGTTTCCTTCCCAGAGCTCGTGATGTTCACAGCCTTGTGTTCCTCTCATTGGAAAGCTACACTTGGAACATCAACATACACAGAAAAGTAAATTTTTAGGAATATGACTATGCTTCTGGGATCTATTCTTTTGCCACCAAAATAATGATTCAGTGGATCATAGGCATTGCCCTGGAGACTTATACATACAAACACCCTACAAGGGGGGAACCTCCATGCTGGGTGTGCTGTATGTAAAGGATGAATTTCTGCTGACACTGTTTCTAATTGAAAGACTTCAATTAGGTGCCCAAAATTGTTCCCCAGTATTATGAGCTGTGGGCTCAAGAAGAGATCCCTTCTTCATTCTTGGCTTTATATTCAAACTTACAGTAGCTAGGAGTTTATATCGTCCATGAGCTTGGTTGAATTTTTCATTAAAATATTTTTCTTTAGCATATCTTTGGGTGGGAGGCTGAATCTCTAATTTGTAGCACAAGTTTAGGTGAAATGAGGCATAATGTCTCTGGCCTCAGTCTTTAAGTCATTTCCCTCTTAGTGACATTTTTACACTCCCACCTCATATTGTCTTGAGCTATATGGTCTGCCCCATTTGAACAGAAAGTTCTGGATCAACCACAATATGCAGTCCAATGCACTCCTCACAGGTTTGTAGAAATGAATCAGGGTTTTGATTAATTACTTGGTCTTAGCCTCGATGTTAAATCTTACCCTTAATGTATTGCTGTGTGAACATGCATTATGGATTGTGAAGCCATTCACCCACAAAGGAAGTTGTTTGGCTGACATTTAATTTTACCACTTGTCAGCACCATGATATGAGAGAGGAACCACCCTTTGACAGGAAGTGCTCTGAATTCTTCTAGAGATTTGGTGGTGGTGCACCAACCTCTGCAGGGCATCTCATGATTGTTCTTCCAGTCAACATTCATGTTTCAAACTTTATTGGTTTAAGTCCCTCAGTATTAGTCCGCAAAATCAAAGGTGGCTGGTCTTCCATAAAACATAGGCTTGTCCAGTATGTTTTTGCCTCACACTGTCTTGTGGTAGCCCATTCACTGTCATCTCTTTCGCTGTAGTTCTGGGGGCTTCAGGTGAGCTGTAAATACAGGCCCCTCCTTCCTTGGTCCGGGTCGCACTCAGACTTGCTCCTCTGCTCCAATGTCAGCCAAGTCGGCTTTCTTGCATTGATTCTTTATTTTTGTATTCATTCACTCATTCATTCATTTAACAAATATTGGTCGAGTACCTACTCTGCTAGATGCTAGGGATAAAATGATGATTATAATTGGCATGGTTCTTATACTCATGCTTGTTTGAGTTTATTGGAGGAGATAGGAATGCAGTATGTAATTAGGTATCATCATAAACACTAGGAAGGAAAATAATAGCATGCTATAAAAAAAATAAAAGATAACATGGGACCTACTTGAGATGGGTTGATGGGAGTTAGCCTATAATTTCCTTACTTCCTAACCACCCACCTCCTCTACACTCGTGGAATTGCCCTTAACTGAAAAGAATTTCCCCACCCAAGGAAACACACCTTTCCCGGAGCACTTGAATCCAATAATTGGCCCACAAGAGGACACGAATGTCTGACTCCCTCGCGTCGGAGCAGGATAATTCTGAAGCTCCAGAGCCCACTGCGGAATCGGCTGAGGCCTCTGGTACAGCTGCGTGCAGTTCCACTTCTCTCCCTCCCCAGTGCTGCTCCTTTCACTCGCCTACAGGACTTGTTCCAGAGGGCACTCTCCAATAAACCTGCACGAAAATCTCAGAGCCTGGTTCCCCAAGAACCTGATCTATGGTGCAGCCCATCCCAACAGGTGGCGTTTAGCTGAGGCTAGCCGCAGGAAGAACAGGGAGACATCTCTCTAGGCAGAGGGAACAGCATGTACAAAGGCCAGGAAGGAGAAGCACTGGGAAGTAATTATAGGTCAGCAGTGGTAGGGGCTGCCGCACTCTGAACGTCCTCCCTCACACGGCCTCTCTAGCATGATCTGGCCTTGCCTATCCATATGCCACCCGATCTATGTGCCCGCCCAAACTGTACATAGTCTCCTCCCTGCTTCTGAGGCCCTGACTATGGACTTCCTCCAGCCTGCACTGCCTTTCTCCTCTCTTATAAGCTGCTACGCTCATCAACTTTATTTTTGAAAACTTGATTTCAAGCTTACTATTTTCTCCTCTGAACTTGTGTGCTTGGTTATTAATGATTCTTTTATTTGGGTTTTTAAAAAAGTGTTTTGCTTTTTGTTTTTGCTCCTTATAGCCCTGATGAGACCAAAAGATGCTTCATAGAAAGAATGGTTCAGGAACTTCTGTGGAATTCTCTTTTGCCCAGAGAGAGGGATGAGGGAGAGATGAAGCAGGGAACCAGTGAAGGTTCTTAGTTATGGACAGCAGGACCTAGTCTGGCTAGTTCAAGAAGCAAACTTATTAGAGGATATTATATGACTCCCAGAGTATCTGGAAGAGCCAGAGAACCAGGTTTGGAGGTTCTTCAGGCAAACATAGCCTCCTTCATCATGGGCTATGTCAGTGGGGACATTACTGCCACTTGGCCCAGGCTGTAGCTCATACATAGCCCCAATGCTGAGTCAGGACATGTCACTAGCATCTCAGTCACTGCTGTCTCTGGGACATTTCTCCTTCCATCCCTTCAGAGTGGAGTCTGACTGACATCTGCTTAACTGAGTCCCTAGGTTCTGAATCAGAGTCTCACACAGAAACATCTGACCAGGGGAGCCTAAGTCACATCCCTGCACTGCCAGAAAACTGGCAAACCAAGTTTTGGGCATCTACTGTAGGGTAGTGAGGATTCATAGGTGGAAACATTGGAAGCTTTGGTAAGGTGTTCAAATGTGATGGACAGCCAAAAACACTGACTGCTGAGTACTCCCTTTGGATGGGAGAGGGAGTGGCGATAGAGCATGAAGGGCCTCTACTACCAGTCTACGAAGTCAACCCATATCTAGGGGTCATCACCACCCCCCCTTCACATCGGATCCCTGAGAAAGACCTTCTGATTTACTTCTTAAGCATCTCTTAAAACCATGGTGTCTCCCTTACCATTATCCTCATTCAGGGTTAGCAAACTTTGGTCTTCAGGCGGAATCCAGCCCACCTCCTGTTTTTGTTAACCAAGTTTTATTGGACCACAGACACACCCAGATGTTAATAGGTTGTCTGAGGCCATTTTGAGTGGAGTAGTTTTGCTAGAGACCATATGGCTGACAAAGCCTAAAATATTTACTACCTCATCCTTTACAGAAAAGGTTTGCTGACCCCTGTCCTTGTCTATGCCAGCACCATTTCTTACTGGACTTCTGCAAGAACTTCCTAAAGAAACCCACATTTCTTATCAGTGAGTACATCTGATAGCCATGGTGCTCATTGCAAAACATAAATACGATCATGTCAGTGTAAGATAAACTTATTCAATAAACTCATTATACTTAATATAAAGAGCAACATCTTCAAAATGGCAATAAAAGCCTGCAAAATTTAACTTGAGTCTACATGCCTGGTTGGCCAGCGGGACAAAACTACTGAGTGAAAGACACCAAAAACATGGTCAGAGTATGTGGTATTTCTTTGATGATCAAGTATGAGAGGTGATACTCTGACAAAGCATGAGGTGAGAGCTTGCCCCTAGGTACTGGATACAGGGAGAGGCTTCCACTTTTCCCAAGCCCCTCACAAAAAAACAGTGCCTGTGGATAACACTCCATGGAATGAGTATTCAACTAGCTGCAAGAATCTTGATTTTGTCATTCTCCTATTTTTAAAAATACCTTCTTGTCTCCCTCTCCCCTCACCCATCTGTCTGATGTGAAGTCTCTGACCGTGGTGCTGCTTGCTCTTTGGACACAAGTGACAAATGCTTTATATCCCAGCACATTTCTCTTCATTGCAGGACTACATAAATTAATGATTAACTTTCCAGGTATGGTGAACTCCAGTAGGCCCATGTTTCAAACATGCATAAGATCCATTCCTGAATTGAGTCCTCTGGTCTAAGATTAAATATCCTCACAGTATCATTTCAGTAGATTTAGCTTTTTGGTTTGGTTGGTTCATTCAGGTTTTTTGTTTTTATGTTGTTTTATCTTTCTGAACTTTTTTTTAACTATTTATTTATTTGTTTTTAAGTTTAAATTCATTAATTAACACATAGTGTATTATTAGTTTCAGAGGTAGAGTTCAGTGATTCATGTCTTATCTGATACTCAGTGCTCGTTACATCACGTGCCCTCCTTAATGCCCATCACTCAGTTACCCCATCCCCCCACCCCCCAGGGATAATTATTTAATGTTCATTCATTTCTTTCTAACCACAGCATCAAAAAAAGACACAAAAGGATTTGGCATGTCAATCTCTGGCAGACAAAAGGCTAGTGAAATTATGAAACAATCATCTCATGTTGCTAAAAAATTGTAAAATGGTATTTAATCTTTGAACTTCTATTTTATTACGCATAGTATACAATTATCACTTGACTATATAATAAGGGGAAATATAGGAGCAATCAAATAGATCAATTATATCACCAATTGAATAATTTGTCCTTTTTGTATGTTTTATGTTTTGTCCCTTTTGAGGTTAGCAAGTTCTAATAATTATAATAATAATTTTGAAAAAATTTTTAGTTCCAGTTAGCATGCAGTGTTATATTAGTTTCAAGTGTACAATATAGTAATTCAATACTTCCATACTAATAATAGCGTTTTAAATTTTATAAACCCTCCCCTATTACTACAACTACTCATCCTTCTCTTCAGACTGCCCACTTTATTGACTTAACCCTATTCCCGCCAACTGTTGAAGATATTCTTACTGTATGCCAATATCAAGGTATTCTCTCCTGCCCAAACATGTAATGAGTACTCTCCAGGCCTCCCTGGAGATATCTATCCTACACCTACCTACCTACCTACCTACCTATCTACCTACCTACATACCTATTGTTCATTTGTTTGGAATAGAATAATAGAAGCTAAAATTGGTTCTAGGACTATACAACTTGGGCATAAAGACAATAGGCATATTACTTATTTTTAGAAATTTTAAATAGAATTTTTATTGGAATATGATGTACATGCAGAAACACAAAATATACAAAATAGAAAATACACAAAATATAACACAGTAGAGCTCAATGGATTTTCCACAAAGTGTACACCACCATATAACCACCAACCAGATCAAGAAGTACAATATTACTGGTACTATGCAAAATCCCTCATGGCTCATTCCAGTCAGTGCCCCTCCAAAGGTAACAAGTATTAAGACAGCTGTCACATTGTGTCTCTTCTCCTCTTCTCAAGAGGACACCATTTATTAAAAAAAAAAAAAAAGAGGACACCATTTATTTTGGATTAGAGCTTACTGAACACATTTTTTGGAAGGATACAATTCAACCCATAGTAATCAGTTTTAAAGCTCTGTAGTTAGTTGTATATCTAGTTAAGATCATTATGATATTTTATCAATTTACCAACCTTTATCCTTGGTTATTTTTTTCCCTCCAAATTCTACTTTGTCTGATACTAATATAAATGTTCCAACCTTTTTTTTTTAAATTAGTGTTTGTAAGGTAGACTTTCGTACTTTTTACTCTTAAACTATGTATATTCTATAGTTCCAGAGAGTTACTATAGTTTCTTTTAGTTATATATTTATCAATTCTGATGATCTTTGTCTTGTAATTGGTATGTTTACACCATTAGTATTTAGTGATGTTGATATGTTTAGATTTAAATCTACCATTTTATTGTTTTCTGGTTTTTATTCCTCTGTTTCTTCTTTCTTACCCTTTCTGGGGTTTTCAGACATTTTCAGCATTCTATTTTAAATTGGGTACTGTGTTTTTAAATATATTTATATAATTTTTATTTGTTGCCTTAGGGATTAAAAAATACAATCTTAACTTCTAACATTCTACTTAGAATCAACATCTTACCACTTTGTGTGTAATGTAAGAAGTATACCACAATATAGTTTCCTGCACCCTCCCCTCTTTGGTTATAGCTGTCTTATATATTATATTTATATACAGTGAACACCCCTCAGGACAATGTTTTAATTTTTTATCTTAATGGACAAATGCATTTTTAAATAACTCAGTAGGAAAAGGATAGCCCCCTATATTTACCTATATGTTTAGTATTTCTATTGTTCTTCCTTTATTTCCGTAGTTTTAAGTTTTCTTCTGTTATCCTGTCCCTCTGTCTGAAGAACTTCCTTTAGCAATTCTTCTAGATCAGTCTTGTTGCTGGTAACAAAATCTCTTGGCATTCCTCCATATGTGAACCTTTTTATTTCACCTTCATTCCTAAAGGATACTTTTGCTGGAAATTCAATTTTTTTTATCAGATAAATGGATAATCAGACTTTCTATTTCTTCCTGTGTCATTTTTAGTGAGTTGCCTTTTTTAAATTGAATGTTTCATCTAGTTTTTCAAATTTATTGGCAAAATCATTCATGATACCCTCCTTCAAATGTCTATAGGATCTGTATTTTCATTCCCTTATTTATTCCTGATATTTGTAACTTGTGCCCTCTCTCTCTCTCTTTTTTTCCCCATCAATCTCCCTAGGGGTTTGTCAAGAAAAAGAGAAAAGACTGAGGCAGCTCTGAATATTAATGTACATATCTTTGTGTGGACATATCTTTTCATTTCTCTTGGGTAGATTATTAGGAGTAGAAATAATGCATCATATACTAAATTTATCTTCAAATTTTTTAAGTAACTGCCAAATTGTTTTCTGAAGCTTCTGTACTATTTCACATTCTCATTAGCAATGCATAAGGCTTCTAGTTTCTCTACATTCTCACCAATACTTGGTATTGTCTTTCTTTTTGACTATAGTCATTCTAGTGGGTGTATAGTGATATCTCATTGTGATTTTAATTTGCATTTCTCTAGAAATTAATGGTATTAAGTGCTTTCTTGTGCATATTAGCCATTTCTATATATTATTTGATGAAATGATTGTTCAAGTATTTTATCTGTATTTTAATTGACTTTTTCATCTTATTATTGAGTTATAGGAGTTCTTCAAGTATCCTAAATATGAGGCATTAAAAAATCCAGGATGTTTTCAGTCTACCTTGTGTTTTACTGTCCTCTAGTTCCTTTTGAGTCTTGTAGTTTATGTATGTAGCCTCAGGGTAAGTAGGAGTGTGAAAATAGCTTGGAGCTCTCTGTCTCCACTGACCATGTATATAGACTCAGCCAAAAATATGTTTGTCCCAATCAGGACTACAGCTTCAGGCTACTGGAATGAAGACATTGGCCTTGCCACTTGTTTGTCTTAGAGAATTCATTTCCACTGAAGATGGGCAATACCTACTGCCCCAAATGGAGTGAATCTTCCTCAACTGTGTCAGAAAAACTGCTGGTCCTCATGGCCTACCCTGTCCTGGCAGAATCTCCACATCACCTGCTGAAGGAGGGGGTAATGGGAGTAGTCCCATTCCCAGGTCTGAATGCCACAGAATCCCAATGTTCTTATCCTGAATTCAATGATTTATCACAGATGATTATATGACTTTGGTGGAATTCCGGAGTAATGACATAATATTACTGGTTAATTTTGCCCAGCTTTATAGTTACTTTTTGCGAGAACATTTGCCAATCTCACTTAGCCATAAATCCTGACCTTCCTATCTTGAATTTATACTTTCTTCTCTTTAATATATACATTTAATTCTATATATTTTCTTCTAAGAATAATTTGAGCTTCATTGCATAAGTTTTGATAAGCTTTATTTCATAATAATTCAATTTAAAATATATTTCAATTTCCATTTCAATTATTTCTTTGCCTCATGAGTTATTTATAACCCTATTGTCTAATTGCATACTGTGGGGATTTTTAATAATCTTTTGTTATTGATCACTGGCTTCATTAAACTATTTTAAAAGAACATATTCTAAATCAGTCATGATTTTGCCCCCCAAAGGACATCTGGCAATATCTGGAGAGGAGTTCTGTTGTCATAACTTGGGGAGGGGCGCTAATACTGGCATCTAGTGGATAGAGGCCAGGAATACTGCTAAGCATCCTATAATGCACAGAACAGTCTCTCATGACAAAGAATTTTATCAAGCCCAAAATGTCAATAGTGTCAAGGGTGAGACATTGAAGTAGGTTGAGACTAACCTTAAAGTTTAGTGTGTCACAAATTTTGATAAATGTTCCGTATCTACTGGAAAAAATTGTGATTCTGTCAATGTTCGTTTCAATGTTCTCTATTAGATTCATATTTGTTCATTTTGTTGTTAATGGATTCTAGATTCTTACTAATTTGTGTCTGCTTGTTCTACTAGTTACTAAGAGAGGCATGTTAAATTCTCCCATTTTGCTTATTGATTTATCCTTTTTTTTTCAGTTACTACTTACATATTTTGAGGTCATTTTTAGGTTCATATAAATTTTTCTATCTTCTTGGCTAATAGACCTTTTGTCAGGAAATTGTTTCTAGTAATGCTTCATGCCTTATCTGATATTACACCAGGCTCCTTATGGCTAATGTTTCCATATCTTTTCTCCATCCTTTAATATTTAAGCTACTCCACAATTTATCCTAAGTTGTCTCTTATAAGTATAATATAATTTGAGTTTGAGGTTTTATATAGTCTAAGAATATTTGTCTTTTATTGAAATATTCAGGCAATTTACTTATAATATTATTACCAATGTGTTTGGGTTTATATTTACCATCTTAATGTTTTTCATTTATTATCTACTTTTGGTTCCTTTGTGTCTCCTTTCTTCAAAATTTTTTGATTAATCAAATATTTTTATTATTCTCTTCCCTTTACTTTCTTCATTACAAAGCTTTTTTTCCCCTTCTATTCTTTTAGTGGTTTTCCTAGATATTACAAAATACATTGTTGAGTTATTAGGATCTAATATGTTAGTACTTTCACTTCTTCCCAGACAATCCTTAGACTATTTAACCTCCATTTTGTCTAGCATCTTTGATGTTTTTCATGTTAGTTGTTATCATACATTTTAACTGTGGATATGTATTTCAAATCACACAAGACATTGCTCTTTGGTATAGTCAATATGCTTTTCTGGTTGTCCACATATTTCCCTTTCTTATTGTGCTCTTTATATCTTACTGCATACCGTTGATTTGTCAGATAATTTTCTTTCTACCAGAATTTCCTTTAGTCTTTATTTAGCTCACACTTGCAAGTAGCAAATTCTCTCAGTCTTTGTCTAGAGACTTTATTTTTGTCTTCACTATTAAAGGATATTTCTTGCTGGGTATGGAATTATAAAGTGGCAGTTGTTTAATTTCAGGACTTCAAATATACCATTCTGTTGTCCACAAGCTGCTATAGTTTCTCTTGGGACATCAGCTGTCTGTCCCACTATTGTTCCTTTTAAAAGTAATGCATCTTTATATTGGCTGCTTTCAAGCCATAGAATTGATTTTAGAGTGGTTTGGGTAGTCAACTCTAGGGTTTATAATGAAAAAATGAGTATGTGGGCTTGGGGTGGGTATCTCCTATTGGCTCTTGCAGATTCTGTACCCCATGGGGAGGGGGCTCTGTGTTGTTAGGTCAAGATGCTGCAAAAAATATTATATACTGGGTGGCTTAAATACCAAACATTTATTTCTCACAGTTCTGGATGTTGGGAAGTCCAAGACTAAGATACTGGCAGATTCAGTTCTTGGTCAGAACTCTCTTTCTGGCTTGTAGATGGCTGCCTTCTTGCTGCATTCTCATGTGATAGAAAGAGAGCTCTGGTTCTCTCCATCTTCTTATAAAGACACAAATCCCACCATGGTGGCCCCACCCTCATGAGCTAATATAAACCTAATTACCTCCCAAAGATCCAATCTCCAAATTCCATCGCACCGTTGGGTTAGGGCTTCTGCATATGAATTTTGGGGAGACACAAACATTCAGTCTATGGCATCCACATTCAGAAGAAAAAGGCCAGAGCAGAGACTGCTAAAGGATCCTTTTGTCTGAGTCTAATAGTGGTACTAAGTATTGAGTCTATAACAAAGATTAAACTGTAAACTTAGAACTAAGTGTAAATATATAAAAGTGGCAATTAGGACAACAGTACAGAATAAAATAATACACACTTTAATAATACAGAAACTATACAAATAGAAATGGAGCAACGAAGAAAAAAAGATGAGAGGTAGAAAAGTATGCTGACTTCCTCATGTATAATAGCTAGAAACCAAAGCCTATCATTTAAAGTTCACAAATCAAGTATCATCTATCCTCTACAATGCATACTTCTGTTACACGAGTTTAGGCCATATGTGATTTGAAATTGGTAGACATGGTGCTGGAATACTGAGGAAATCATTGATTCATGTAAAATATTTATCAACGTGTTAATATTTCAAACCGCCAGGAAATTAACGGCTGAATGTAGCAAGGCACAGAGGAGTACAGGACTGTACACACCATGCAGCTACTCCTCTTTCTTGGATCACTTTGTCCACATGCACTATCTTTGAGGGATTATTGCACATAACTCTCCAGTCATTGTATATTTGGCCCTTGTGTCCAAGACATTAGCAGATGCAACACTTACAACACACACATGCACATGCACACTCATACACATACACACACACTAAACTTGAATAAGACTAGGAAAGATAGAAATAGAATAAAATAATATAGTAGAAAAGGAGGACGAGAAATAAAAAATAAGCTAGTGTATTTATTGCCCCCTTTAGGACACCATATCAGTCAGGGTTTCAACAGAGAAGCACAACCAGTGATTATATATATAAAGATATTTATAGCCGAGAATTGGCTTATGTGATGGTGGGGTAGGCTGGGCAAGTTCAAAATCTGTAGTATGGGCCATCAGGAAAAGCAAGCTGGAGTCTCTTAGGCAGGAGCTAATACTACAGTGCACAGGTGGAATTTCTTTTTCCTCAAGAAAACCTCAGGTTTCTTGCTGTTAAGAACCTTAAACTGATTGGATCAAGTCCAGCCAGATAATTAAGAATAATCTTTTACTTAAAGTCAGTTGACTATAGATGTTAATCACATCTGCTAAATACCTTTACAGAAACTTAGATTAGTGTATGATGAAATAACTAGGTACTAAAACCTAGTCAAGTAGATAGAAACCTGAGCATCACAGAAACACACACAAAGAATTTCAGGTTGGATTAAAAAACAAAACCCATGGACATTTCTCTAAAAGTCTTTCAATTTTGTTAATTGTTAGAAAATTTTCATAATAAAATGTACATAAATATTGATAGAGAAAAATTAAAGCAAAACTCTAAGTTCTGTATAGGAGACATACCTAATACATCGTGACTCAGAAGATGTGGGGGAATAAAAGGCAACTATAAACAAGGAAGACAAAATAAAAAAGAAAATGAATTAGCAAACTTAATAATATATCTTATTGAATTCAGCCCCAAATCCTTAAATGATCCTAAATATTTTATATTTTATTTATATATTTATATATAATATATATGTTAATAATATCAGGCTAAAGAGTATAATGTAGAATGAATACACAACTGTTGTGATTATATGCATTCAATAATATAGCATTCACATTCATAAACCAACATGATTTATGAATGTGAATGCTATAGTTATACAGATAAGCAAAAATATGCTGGCCTAAGATTTTAACTCCTCTGTCTTTATAAGGAAACAAACAGAAGACTCAAATAACAATTAAAAAGGAAGGCACCAAGGTCGCTCAGTTGGCTAAGCGTCTGACTCTTGATTTTGGCTCAAGTCATGATCTCAGGGTCATGAGATCGAGCCCTGTGTCAGGCTCCACAATGAGTGTGGAACCTGCTTAATAGTCTCTCTCTCTCTCTCTCTCTCAATCCCTCTGTCCCTACTCCCCAACTCACTCGCTCTCAAAAAAAAAAAAAGGTAAAAAAAAATAGATGTATTATTTGATATATTCTGAGCTTTAAACACTGAAAATAAGGAATATACCTTCTTGGAGTGCCTGGGTGGCTCAGTCAGTTGAGCAGCCTACTCTTGATTTCAGCTCAGGTCATGATTTCAAAGTCCTGGGAGTGAGCCCTGTGTTGGGCTCTGAATCAGCAGGTGGTCTGCTTCAGGATTTTCTCTCCCTCTGTCCCTCCCCCTGCTCACTCTCTCTCTCTCCCCCTCTCAAATAAATAAATCTTTAAAAATATAAATAAGAATATACCTTCTTTTCAAGGTGTAGACTATTTGCAAATAGTCTACTTCACCTGGAAGTCACCAATAAATTTCAGTTAAAAGTACTAAAAAATGTATTATGCTTACAATGAAATAACATTAATAACAATACAAATAACATTAAAAAGTCCCATAAGCATCTTTTTTTCAAGTATAAAATAGAAACTGAAATTATAGCATATTGAGAAAAAAAATGAGTGGAACATTCTAAAGAACATTCAAGTAAAGGAGCAAAGTGAAGACATTTTCAAGTGTGACAGAACTTGATCATTTAGCAAGCACCTTTTATTAGATGCTTTAGTCCTTTTTCTTCTCTCTCTTTTCTTCCTTCCTTCACTTCTTTCCTTCTTTCCTTCTTTCCTTCCTTCCTTCCTTCCTTCCTTCCTTCCTTCCTTCCTTCCTTCCTTCCTTCCTTCCCTCTTTCCTTTCCTCCTTCCTTCCCTCCTTCCCTCCCTTTTTGGTAGTGGGGGGGGGAATGAGAATACAATCACCCAATGATGAAATCCAGTCTAATAAAAGAGAACAGTGACTTGTAAAAGGAGCATGGGGTGTTCAATGTCAGAAACCAGTACTGCAATGGCTAAATCTTGCTGCTAGACCAAGAGTGTGATCTGGCATACAAAGAACTCAGAGAATGCAGCACAAAACTTCTTTTTGAGAAAAGTACTCCACAACCAAATCTAACCAAGCAGGTGGAATCAAAATCAAAACACTCAGAAATGGAGAAGCTCCAGAGAAAAGACTGGTGGTGAGCAATAAATTAATACAAAGAACTAAGGTGATTATGCTCTGTACATTGTGATTACAGAACATAAGTGTGATAACTCTTGGTAAGTAAATTTGAGAGGTGGGGCAAGGAATCTTGACAGGAAGTAAAAAAGGGCCACCCACTTACCTTTCATTGTGTGAATTTGATCACTATTGATTAAAATTGAAGTGGAATTTTAAGAAGTATAATATTTCCACAGTCTCTTAAATTTGAAAGTTCATAGTTTTTTAGCCTTAGATAATTTAGGTATTTATATCTCTTATGGTAAAGAAACAGCTGAAGTTAAGCAATTCCCTTATTTTTTAATTATTTTTCTTTTTTCCTCTCAAAATTATATTTCATTAAAATAACATGGGTAGCATAAGCTGTTTTAGTTTTTCTCTATCCCTTCGTCCATGTATGTGCATTAGAACAGTCTTGAAGAATGTTATCTAATTTTATGAGATACTTATGGGCAGTATGATTTTGGATATTACTTTTAATTTTTTTTGTTCTGGTTGCATTTTTCTTCCTTTATGTTTTGCCATATTGTTTGAAAAGTTCATGATGAAAATACATAACTTAAAAAGCAAGCTACAAAAATATTTCAAGAATCAGAATGGGGGCTAAGTTTTATGTAAGAAAACTGACAGGTCTGAATGACGGCCTGACTGCAGGGAGAAAAGGAAGAGGAAAATTTAAAGTCATCCTGAAATTAGAAGCTGGGCTAATGGCAGAATGGCAGAACCACCAGCAGAGTAGAGAACCAGCAGAGAACAAGCAGGATTCCTTCAGCCTCAGATGTGTGCAGATTAGGGGTTATTGTCAGTATGGCGTTGTAAGGCGAGAGGCTGGAAGACAGAATTAGTTAGAAAGACATACTTGGGAGTAAACATGGTAGAGATGTGAGCTGGAATCATGGAAAAGGATGAGATACCAGGAGTGCTGTGTGCCCAGGGAAGGCCTGGGGGTCCTGACACAAGCCGGCCATCACTATTCTCAGGCAGAAGGAGATACTCTGCTATATGGGTCATCTCCACTCACCAAGGACAAAACCAGAGCAGAAAGTAGCTGAAACTGAGATGCAGCAGCACATATGGCCAAAACTTACCTGGCGCTCCACAGGCAGGTTGCAATTAAAGTATCTACGCGGGGGCCCTGCTATTCTCAAATTTCAGGCTCTACTTGGGTCACTGTGACACCAGAATTCTCATTCCACTTCAGCATTGACTGTTGGCATTTGTAAAGGCAGACAGTCACACCACAGTTGATTTATCACTGTGCCTGAGGCTCCAAGGGATTTTCAGGGGAAACCAGATTCAGAGCCTATATGTACCACTGACTTTTTATCAAATAATTGTTTGTTGCATTTTTATAAAATGAATGTACTTATAAAGTCCTTATGCTATTTAAAAATGCTTAATGACAAGCCAATGTATTGAGTTAAGAACCATTAAATAAATACACTCTCTGTTAGTAAGCTGGAAGGCCAGGCTAAAGATTACACACACATCTGCTGCCATCCATCATGCCCTAAAGCCAGTTAACCATCACTTCTGGGCTGGAGTTAATCAAGCCGGGCTCTCCCACCAGGTGAGCTTGGTTACCACCTGTTACTTTGGCTGGGTGAGAGGACTAGCCATGGATTTTTATTTAGCAGAAATATTTGACTTTGGCAGACTCTTAAAAGAAGTGATATTTCAAAATAATGCAACAGAGGAATATTTATGAAACTATTTGCACAGTGTTACAGAGAAGCTAGCTCTCCTTTCCCATTATAAATCACTCTCCAGCCGGGTCAGAAGAGCAGGTTTGCCAAATATTTAGATTCTGCAGGATCTGCTGCAAAGATCATTATATTAAAGGAATTAGAGTCGTCAGAAGTTATTGGTGGGGGAAATGCTGGCAGCACAAAAATCACACACGGAAATGTGGGAAAGAACTAGAATAATTGAAACCCTTTTCTTGGAGGGCAATGCAGAGAACAAAGAAAGAGAGCAAGGGAAAGCACATCAAACCAGTGTGACCAGCTTTGCCTCCCCCTCCTGACCCTCCCTAGCTGGAGTGCACCTACTTTGGGTGACTGATCCTAGGTTACTGCAGCTTACCAATATCACTTGGTCAGGAAAGAACGTTTTCAAGGTTTTTGAACACTTCCCACCGGCTCTATCCATTTGTAGTTACCATTCTGGAGTTGGGCATGACAAGAATTGGAATTGACATACACCAAACTCTGCATGTCCTGGAGCCAGCCTCGATCACTCTGCCACTGTCACGTCAAGCTCCATCACTCCTGGCCACTCAGGGCCTGTGCCCATGACACCTGTCAGAAACTTTCAAATGTCTGCTTGTTTCTTCATCAGGATTGCCTACTTAGCCTGGACAAGGAAGGGATGACATTTGGGATGAGGGAGGATTGGGCAGTGCCTTCCTCTTTCTGCCTCCCCCACCTGTCAATTTGAATTTTCTCTCAACATATCAAAGTTTAGACCCAGTCGCCTTGTCATTTAGAAATGCATGCAGTGGTGACCAGGTTTGAAAGCAATGTGGGAGAGAGAGAACTTGGGCACATCTCCTTTGAGAATGAGGAGATTAAACAAAGAAAAGAGGCATCGCATGAGGCTATCTCTGCCCTTTGGAAATGTGCTGCTTTGGGATATGCGTGGATGCACTCAAGTCATCTAAACACATGGATTCCTTTGCATTTTTTTCTCTTCATTAAAGTGGAATAATTTAGCATATGAGCATGAGTTATGCAAAATTGCAGAGTTTTTCATGGTGGGAGGTTTTAGTTGTCTATTGTTTTTCTTTTTCTTCTTTTTAGTAATACTTTCATTCTAATATAGCATAGACAGGCAAGAATATGGGTCTTAATTAAAGACAAAACTTCGCAGTGTTGCAAGCTCTGTATGGATGTATGTCTGTAATTCACTCTTCTCATTAACATAATATGGACAAATATGTAGGCACAGAAGTGCTCTCCGCATCCATCCAAATTTTTCTCCCCAGTGGCTTTAACAGATAGCACGAGTTCTTTCACTGGTCTTCTATGAGGACAAAATGAGTGTTTTCTTTTTCCTTTAATCCATCTGAGCTGTTTTAACACTCCAAACAGGTTGCATAGAGGCAAACTGTATCATTGAATTGCTTAATCTCCCATTAGTTTCCACTGCGCTTAAACTCTGGCTTTTGCCACAAAAATGTCACCCAAATCTTCTGATTTTTTTTTCTCAGTTGTTATTATTGAAGTAGAGTTGACCCACAATGTTATATTAGTTTCAGGTGTGCAACATAGTGATTTGAAAATTCTATACATTATGCAATTCTCACCACCGTAAATGTAGTTACCATCTGTCACCATATAATGGTGACAATTTTTATTTTATTTTCCCCCACAATAAATAATTCTTTCCATTTACTCAGGGGATGGGATTTCTCAAGAAGCTATGCCAAAGCAGGGCATTAAACTAGAGCTGACAGAGCTGGCTTCTTGTGGGGCAGCATCTTGTTAGCCACACGAGAGTCCTAATCCTATGAAGCTTGTGCAGACGGATGCAGTAGACTGTTTGTTGCCTTGGGGGTCAGGTGTGGTGTCATTCCACTTCTGCTCCCAACTCTCTTCTAAGCCTTGAGCTAATGACCATCATTTTGTGCCTCTATCTCTGGATATAGAATTGGAAGACAGAAGGATGATTTGCCTCACTCATGAGGCAAATAAAAGTCCAAATTAGATAATGGTTATGGAATTACTTGAAAAGAATAAGGGGCTGTATTATTAGAATAAAAAAATGGGGAGGGTTTGAATAATTAGTACAAATGTATCTTATAAATACTGTAAATGGGCTTCTATGACCTGGCTTATCCTCAACAACCACACATAGAAGCAAATGGATCCAGGAACCATGTTTGTAGGGGATGGTGCCAACTAACTGCTAGAAGGTGAAGAAGTAGGGACATACAGCTTGTGTAGGGAGATTATATATATTAATCATTCTGGGTTAGAACAGGTGACTGCAAAAGCTTCCAGGTAACTTGTACAAGATCAGACAACTATTTGTACCCAGAAATGAGAAGATAAGAAGATGATCTTAAGAGTAAAAAGGAAATCAGGATAAAAAGGAATATAAACGTATAACTCTAACCGCCCCCCTCCCCCGGAGTGGGATTAAGGGTCATGTCAACAGCAATGCTCATCTTCTCTGGCCAGCAGTTTGCTCCTCTCAGCTCACACCCAGGGCAGCACAACTTGGAGTCAAGGACTTCAGGGAGAGAAAAGCAAACCCATAAGGCTGATTTTCTCTCCACATCCAGGTGTCTGACATAGAGTAACACCAGCCCTTATAGAGTGTGAGATTCCAAGGGAAGGCAATGGTGTGCTGGGAAGGATGTGAGTAATTCTTAAGCTGACAGTTGGACCATTAGCCCCTAAGACAAAAACTCACAAGGCCAAGGACAAACAGGCGTGGCCATAGGGCCTTGTGTGCAGACAGGTAGGTCACCATGGAAGAGGTACCTGCACCCACACAAGCCAGCTCATCCTGCAGCAGATAGGGGTAATGGAACTCAGCACCTATTTGTGAATGCAAGAACTGTTCAGGGAACCATTCTCTCCTTTGTTTAGTATGCCTCTTTGGCTCAGAAAATGGACTAGGTCACTCTTTAGAGGTAGCACCTTTACTTACCTCAGGGGAAAGGTGAATATGATGTGGGAAATTGGACTCTGGCCCTCTTGTGTGAAGGTCTGCCCCTCTGGGCTCTCTTTGTGTACTGCCCATTTGCTTGCCTGATTTTATATTTTGTTCCAGTTGCCATGATGCAGGTAAGCTCATGCGAGCAGAACACCTCTACTGTGCAACTGGCAAACAGGCAGTACAATCTTGGCTGGCACCATACCACATACTTGAATTTAATTATCAACAATAAAAACCAATATTCCTGTCCCTAACTGGCTCCTATGTCTACTTTTTATTGTTTTTTTGACTCCTGGAGGGAAGGGTTATTCAAAATCTTAATAAGATTGTGGGTAAATCAAATGTTTTTTATTCTCAGGCCACTTCTGTGGGAAATGGGAGACAATGACATCATAAATACAACTGTGGGAAGTGATTAAAAGTGAATCACAGGTAAACTCTCAGAATCAATGCATGACTTACATACTATGCAATAACCCTTGAATAATTCTTCCCTTGATCCTGGTAGGGACTGTACTATATTAGGAATGACCTGTATTAGAGATAGGTGTTTATGACAACATCAACAAATAAAATGTAGTAAATATAATTGTGAGGTTGTGAACTTGGTTCTCAAAAGCAAACTTCACAAATATGCAATGAGAGCATGTGGCTACATGAAAGAGAGATATACTACATGTAAACAAAATGAGGGTTTGCTAATGATCTCTAGGATTGTAAATTCCAATGAGAACCTTCAACACAGAGCTCAGAGTCCCATTCT
Source organism: Callorhinus ursinus (assembly GCF_003265705.2). NCBI lineage: Eukaryota > Metazoa > Chordata > Mammalia > Carnivora > Otariidae > Callorhinus > Callorhinus ursinus. Next base: position 9,336,315 of record NW_027397093.1, read on the forward strand.
ATTATGCCCTGTGGGAACCACTCTGGAATTCTGAGGCCAGGTTGAATGTGACACATTGAGTAGGACACCAGAAACCTGGGCAGACCCACAAGTGACAAAGCAGGATGGCAAAAGGAAGGGACAATGGGATCTGAAGAATGGTACTCTATCACCTGGACAAAAGAGGCATGAAGACCATCTTTAAATATCCAAGTGGTGATCATGTGGATGAGGAAGCTAGTTGTGTGGCTGCAAGAGGCCCAAGCGGTAACTATAAAGAAGAGTTTTCTAACAACTAGATCTAATTGAGATAAAATTCCCCCCATGGAGTGAGTTCTTAGTTATAAGAGTATAGGCAGAATTCATGCATTTGGTAAGAGTTAAAAGGGGTGAGGTATCATAAAGATATCCAGGTGTGATATGCTATGATTCTAGAAATTACTCATCTAACACTTATCCACTTCATAGCCTTGAATTATTATAACTATATAATTCTGAATGTGGATTCTCTTCTCCTTTTTCCTTACTAGTTCACTCATAGGGGCTAACCTAGTGTATTGCACTTGAGCACTTGACAAATGTCTACCAAATAAATGAATGGTAGGCACTCAAATATTTTTGATGGTGGTGATATGCTCAGTAAAATTTGACTAGTAGATTAATACACAAAGAAGAATTTTAAGTATTAGCAAAATTTTTCTCATACTGTTTATTAACACAAGCAATTCTTCCTGATTTGGTAATATTTCTCTTTAACATTCTTTACATATGAATTGAATACAATATGCTGAACAGCTTTGAGGCATCTCCCAGTTTGAAAAAGAGCAATATAGTTTACATTTTACAAAGGATGCTCACATCCATTATCTCTTTATAATGCTCAATATAACTCATATAACTCAATGAAGTTGACATTTTCCAAATGAGGAAACAGGGCCCAGAGATAGAAAGGGACTTGCTCAAGGACTCAAAGCCAGTAAGTACAGAAACTGAACCAAGGACAAGGTCCACTAATTCTAAGATGCATGCTCTTTCCACTGTATGTCAAATGCCTCTGACAAAGACCCTATGTAAAAAGGAGAGAGAGAGAAGAAAGGAAAAAGAAAAAAAAAAGGCTATATGCTTCTATTTGGTTAAGTTGGTCAGACCTACCTACTCCTCATTTTCCCCATGTGTCTCTCTTCCTAGCATCCTGCATTAAGTAAAGCCAATTGTTCACAGAAGATATGGTTCTGGTTTGCCTGGATGCTGAGTTGATGGTGATGCTATGTGAATATGACCACGACATAACTTGTCTTTATAAATATCCATTCCTTGCAGGCTTGTGAAACTACTTGCTTGATGTCTGAGTCCATTTGGCAGGGAGACAGGACAGGGCAGCTGTAAGTTGGCACAGTTACCCTAGGCTAGTCCATCGCAAGCTACCTCACTTAAAGGAGGACTGGAAGCTGGTGCTGTGGTTTAATACCAGGACTGCTGGCAGCTCCCATCTTGTGACCTGGAATTGCAAGGTGATCTGTGAAGAGAAGCTTTGAAATATCATCAGACATGCTCTGAGGGTATGCTTGCTGCTGCTTAAGTGCTTTGGAGAAGGGATGTCTATTAAATGTGTTCAATATTCTTTCCCCTTCAATCAATCTTCTCTCACTCTTTTCTTTTTCTCCCTCCTTCTAGCCCAAAAGTAACATGTTTTTGTAATAATGAACTAAAGTTTTCTCATGTTAATTCATTTAATAATCTAGAGTACTTCTGATGTGCCTGATGCTAGGCTACGTTCTGGAAATATAGAGCTGAAAAATACTGTTTATACGATCAATGAATCAGTTTAGTAGGAACGACAGCAATTAGACAAATAAAATAAAGGCTTATTAATAATATTATTGAGATATTTGAAAGATGCTATAATTGCTATTCCTGAAGAAATTAATCAGAATCAGTGGAATATAAATAATAATCATATGTATAACAAAATTTTCCCAAGCTGAATAAGAGTGTGCCTATAGAGGACGCACCACATATCAGGTAAATTCAGGAAAAGAGGCCAACACTTAAACATCCTGAAGACATTTAATTTTTTAGTAATTGTCATAGTCTGAATAAAGATTCCTAGCAGAAGCAAATAGTGATCATTTCTGGAAGAAAACTTTCCCTCATAAAGGCACTTATTGTTTAAATGATTTTGCTTGTGTAACTATAGTTTATTATGGAAAAAAGTAATGCCATTTTTTTAAATGCTTTATATTTTCCCTGGAGTTCCTAGTTGCCTTTATTTTATTCTCAAAGTTTTTATTTTCACCTTCTTTAGGCCTTTTGCACAGATATCCTTCTGGTGTTTTCCTTGATAACTCTCTTGAGTTAAATCTAAACAGTTCTCTGTAGTTCCCATCACAATACTTCCACTACAGATCATTTGCCAAAATATGGTCACATGGCCAACTGAATGCCAAAATAAGAGTCAATTCCTCATTAATTAACATATAACCTCAAATCGCTTTCTGTGTCAGCTTAGATTCAATGTAGCTGCATATAAGGGAATAGTAAAAACTAAATGACACTTAAGTAAGATAAAATTTTATTTCTCTAATACAAAAAGGATTTTGGAGGCAGGCAATACAGAGCTGGTATGGTGAGCTCATATTGTAATCTGAGACATAGTTTCTCATCTTTCTTTTCCATTATCCTCCACCTATGGCTTTCATTCTCAAGAAAGCCAAAGAAGCAAAAATGAATGTTAGAGCTCCAGCTACTGTATCTACAAATTGGAAGGATAAGAGGAAGTGATTCTCTCTATTTTAAAGATATCCTCATGAACCACCCCCCCCCCAACAACAACACAACACATCCACTACAAATCGTTGGCAGAATGTGGTCAGATAGCCATCCATAGCTGCATGGAGGAAAAAGAAGAGAAGGTATTTTTTTTAAGCTTAGCTGGAATGACAATAAAAACTATTTTCTATTGCTGACTAGAAAAAAAATGGATCATGGGGGAAACAGATTTCTCTCTTTCATATCTGAAAGTATCTTTACTTTGATCTTACATTTGTTACATATTTTGGCAGAGTATAGAATTCCAACTGAAAACCATTGTCATCAGAACTTTGAAAATATTTTTTCTATTTCATTGATTTCTGCTCTGATCTTTATTATTTCTCTTCTCCTGCTGGGTTTAGGCTTTATTTGCTGTTTTTTCTCTAGCTCCTTTATTTAGGTGTAGGGTTAGGTTGTGTCTTTGAGACCTTTCTTGTTTCTTGAGAAAGGCTTGTATTGCTATATACTTTCCTCTCAGGACTGCCTTTGCTGTATCCCAAAGATTTTGAACTGTTGTATTTTCATTTTCATTGGTTTTCATGAATTTTTTTAATTCTTCTTTAATTTCCTGGTTGACCCATTCATTCTTTAGTAGGATGCTCTCTGGCCTCCATGTATTTGAGTTCTTTCTGCCTTTCCTCTTGTGATTGAGTTCTAGTTTCAAATCATTGTGGTCTGAAAATATGCAGGGAATAATCCCAATCTCTTGGTACTGGTTGAGACCTGATTTGTGACCTAGGATGTGATCTATTCTGGAGAATGTTCCATGGGCACTAGAGAAGAATGTGTATTCCATTGCTTTGGGATGGAATGTTCTGAATATGTCTATGAAGTCCATTTAGTCCAGTGTGTCATTTAAAGTCTTTATTTCCTTGTTGATCTTTTGCTTAGATGATCTGTTCATTTCAGGCAGGGGGGTGTTAAAGTCCCCCACTATTATTGTATTGTTGTCAAAGTGTTTCTTTGCTTTTGTTATTAATTGGCTTATATAATTGGCTGCTCCCATGTTAGGGGCATAGATATTAACAATTGTTAGATCTTCTTGGTGGATAGACCCTTTAAGTAGGATATAGTGTCCTTCCTCATCTCTTATTACAATCTTTGTTTTAAAATCTAATTTGTCTGATAAAAGGATTGCCACCCCAGCTTTCTTTTGGTGTCCATTAGCATGGTAAATGGTTTTCCACCCCTTCACTTTCAATGTGGGGGTGTCTTTGGGTCTAAAATGAGTCTCTTGCAGACAGCATATCGATGGGTCTTGTTTTTTAATCCAATCTGATAGCCTCTGTCTTTTGATTGGGGCATTTAGCCCATTTACATTCAGGTAACTAAGGAAAGATATGAATTTAGTGCCATTGTATTGCCTGTAAGGTGACTGTTACTGTATATTGTCTGTGTTCCTTTCTGGTCTATGCCGCTTTTAGGCTCTCTCTTTGCTTAGAGGACGTCTTTCAGTATTTCTTGTAGGGCTGGTTTTGTGTTTGCAAATTCCTTTAGTTTTTGTTTGTCCTGGAAGCTTTTTATCTCTCCTTCAATTTTCAATGACAGCCTAGCTGGATATAGTATTCTTGGCTGCATATTTTTCTCATTTAGTGCTCTGAAGATATCCTGCCAGTCCTTTCTGGCCTGTCAGGTCTCTGTGGATAGGTCTGTTGCCAATCTAATGTTTCTACCTTTATAGGTTACATATCTCTTCTCCGGAGCTGCTTTCAAGATTTTCTCTTGTCTCTGAGACTCGTAAGTTTTACTATTAGATGTGGGGGTGTTGACCTATTTTTATTGATTTTGAGAGGGGTTCTCTGTGCCTCCTGGATTTTGATGCCTGTTTCCTTCCCCACATTAGGGAAGTTCTCTGTTATAATTTGCTCCAATATACCTTCTGCTCCTCTCTCTCTTTCTTCTTCTTCTGGGATCCCAATTATTCTAATGTTGTTTCGTCTTATGGTATTGCTTATCTCTCGAATTCTGCCCTCGTGATCCAGTAGTTTTTTATCTCTCTTTTTCTCAGCTTCTTTATTTTCCATCATTTGGTCTTCTATATCGCTGATTCTCTCTTCTGCCTCATTTATCCTAGCAGTTAGTGCCCCCATTTTTTATTGCACCTCATTAATAACCTTTTTGATTTCGATTTGGTTAGATTTTAGTTCTTTTATTTCTCCAGGAAGGGTGTCTCTAATAACTTCCATGCTTTTTTCAAGCCCAGCTAGTATCTTTAAAATCATGATTCTGAATTGTAGGTCCGACATCGTACTAATGTCTGTATTGAGTAGGTCCCTGGCAGACTGTACTACCTCTTGTTCTTTTTGCTGAGGTGATTTCTTTCGACTTGTCATTTTGTCCAGAGGAGAATAGATGAATGAGAGAACAAAATGCTAACAGGTTAACAATGTCCCCAGAAAATATACTCTAAACAAATCAGAAAAGACCTGAATCCAGGGGAAAAGAAAGGGAAAGAAAGAAAAAAGAAAGAGAAAAAAAAAGAAAAAGAAAAAGATAAAAACAAACAAAAACAGAACAAAACAAAACAAAACAAAACAAAACAGAATATGATCAGGCTAGTGCATAGGTCAGTGCCACACACTAGATTTTGGGTGTATTTTGGTCTGTTAAAAGATAGTGCCTCCTAAAATTGTAAAGAAAGAAAGACTTATATATGTACAAAATAAGGGTTGATACAATGAAGGGATGGAAGATGACTGTAAAGATGAAAATTATAAAAGAATTTATAAAAAGAATGGATAAGTTGTTTGAAAAAAGAAAGAAGAAGATTAAAAAAAAGGGGGAGAGAATGTGATCAGGCAGGAGACTAGAACAAAGCCATACACTAGAGATTTAGGGTATACTTTGATCTGTTAGAAGAAACTGTATCTCAAAATTTTAAAGAGAGAACAACTTATATATATATGCCAAAAATAAGGGTAACTACTATGAAGGGATAGAATATGACTCTAAAAATGAAAAATAAAAATTTTTTTAAAAGGGATTGATAAGATGTTGGTTGAAAAAGGGAAAAAGAAAAATTAAAAAAAAAAACAGTTAAAAAAATTAACTTTGAAAAACTAATGAATCATGGTAAAAAAGCCATGAATTCTATGTGCAGTATTCCCCTAGCGCTGGAGTTCTCCCGTTCTCCTTGATCGGTAAACTTGGTCTTGGCTGGTTGTTCGTGCTGATCTTCTGGGGGAGGGGCCTGTTGCCGTGGTTCCCAAATGTCTTTGCCGGAGGCAGAATTGCCCCACCCTGTGAGTCCGGGCTAAGCAATCTGCTCGGGTTTGCTCTCAGGAGCTTTTGTTCCCTGTAAGCTCTCGGTACAGCTTTGGAGGATGAGAGTGAAAATGGTGGCCTCCCAATCTCCACCTGGAGGAGCCAAGAACTCGGGGCCCTGCTCCTCAGTGCCCCCAGAGAAAAGCAGTCAATCACTCCCGTCTCCCCGGTCTCCGGCCGCACTCCATGCTCACCTGGCCTGTGACCGAGCGTTTCTATCTCTGGCACCTGACCCCGTGTGGAGTCTCCAAACCCAGCAGATCCCTGCGGTGCACTCCCGCGCCGCTCCTCCCGGGGGAGGAACAGGAGTCTCCCTGGCTCTGCCGCTTGTTCGGTCCCTGCTGGAGGAGAAGTGGCCTGACTGGGCCGTGGATCACAGTTTATGGCCACCCCGAGCTGAGAGCCTGCCCCTCGGCTCCGTCTCTGCAGCCGGCTTCCCCGCTCCGATACCTGGGAGCTCTGCCGCACTCGGGCATCCCCGGTCTTTCTGTGACCCTGAGGGTCCTGAGACCACACTGTCCCGCGAGGTTTCCACCTCCTGCTTAGCCACTGGAGTGACGTCCCTCAGCAGAGCCGACTTCTAAAAGTTACGATTTTGTGCTCCACAGCTCTATCACTTGCCAGAAGCGGCAGAGGCCCCCTCCCCCGCTGTCTATCCTCCCGAATATCGCCTCTGATTCACTTCTCCGCACGTTCTACCTTCTAGTAAGTGGTCACTTCTCTATTCAGAGAGTTGTTGCTACTCTCTTCTTCGATCTCCTGTTGAGTTCGTAGGTGTTCAGAATGGTTTGATCCCCATTCAGCTGAATTCCTGAGACCAGACGAAATCCAGGTCTCCTACTCCTCTGCCATCTTGCTCCACCTAAATTTTTCCAATTTTGATGAAAACTATAAACACAGATTTGAGGAGCTCAACAACCCCCAAACAGAATAAACGAAAAGAAACCACACCACAGCACATAATAATGAAATTGCTAAAAACCAGTGATGAAGAGAAAATCTTAAAAGCTGCTAGGAAAAAAAAAGCCACATTATATACAGAGGGACAAGACTAGAATGACTGCAGATGAAAAATGATACAATACAGAGCACAGTAAAATGACATATTCAATGTGCTGAAAGAAAAAGTGTCAACCTACAACTCTATATCCAGTGAAAATATCCTTTAAATATGAAGGTGAAATAAGGCCATTTCTAAACAAGCAAAAGCTGAGAGAATTTATTGTAAGCAAAATCATACTATAAGAAATTATAGTTATAGGAAGTTCTTTGTGCTAAAGAATGTTTCTAAATGAAAACTCAGATTTCTACAAAGAAACAAAGAACACAAAAAATGGTAAATATGGGAATTAGAAAAATGTGGGTGCGTGTGTACCTTTTTCCTTATTTTAAAAATTTCTTTAAAAGCTAACTGTTTAAATAAACATGATAAAACGTATTAGTCATTTTATATACATAGAAATAAAATATATCACAATAATAGCACAAAAGATAGCAGGGGGATATGGAAGTATCCTGTTGTAAGGTACTACATTGCATGGGAAGTAAAAATGAATTAAGAACATACTGTGTAAGTAGAAAATGCTTATTGTAAACCCTAGAGCAACTACATATACAAGAAAAAGTGAACTGGAACACTAAAGCTACTAAATTAATTGACAAGGAAGCAGGAAAAGACAACATAGGAACAGAGAACAAAAAGTACAAATATAAAGCACATAGCTAGATGTCAGAATTAAAACTAAATATATTGTTAATTTCATTACATGTAAATTGTTTAAACAGTCCACTAGAAAGCAGAGATTATTCAATTTTTTTTAAAGTGAGGAGCAATTATATGCTATGAATAGGAAAATAATTTCAAATAAGAAGGTTAAAAGTAAAAGGATGGAAATAGATAAATCATACAAATACTGAAATAGTTACATTAACAACAAAGTAGATTTTGGAATGAAAAATATTATTTGAAATATGGCAGGACATTAAAAATGACAATTTCAATATGAGTATATGATAACTCTGAATAGGTAAGCAGTATCTAATAACAGAGCTTTAAAATACATAAAGCAAGCACTTAAAGACCAAAAGGAAATATAGAAAAACTCACAATTATAGTTGGAGATTTCAACATTCATCTTAGTAATTAATAAAAATGCATATGTAAAATCAGTAAGGATATAAAAGATTTAACAAAAATATAAATCAGTTTGTGTTAGTTGACATTTATAGGCCAATATATCAGCAATAGCAGTAGACACATTCTTTTAAATTGTACATAAAACATCCAATAAGTTATACTATAAGCTAAGCTCATTTAGAAGGATCAAAGTCATAGAGAGTTTGATCTGTCAAACATACACACAAATATAACAGAAAAATACCAAAAATTATTGGAAAATACTCAACTATTTGGAAATTACGGGACTTCTAAATAATTTATCAGTCAGAGTAGACATCACAAAGGATATTATTAAATACTTTTTAAATGACATAAAAATCACCACATATCAAAATGTATAGGATGAAACTAAAATAGTACTTAGAAATATATTGCTTTAAAGTCTTATGTTAGAAAGTAGGACAGTTTAAAAATCAATTATCTAAAAAAAAAACAACAATTATCTAAGTTCCTATATTAGCAAACTAGGACAAGAAAAGTAACTAAAAGTAAGTGAAAGGGAGAAAATAAGAAAGAAAATAATGAAAATTAATGAAATAGAAAACATACACACAAGAGGGAAAAATAAATGAAACCAAACTTGGTTCTCAGAAAATATAGGAAAAATTAACTAACTTCTAATAAACTCCCGGACCATAGATTATCAAACAGACATTAGTGGGACAACCAATGAAATGTGAAGTCTGTAGATTAAATGTATCCAACATTGATTTTCTGATTTTGATAACTGTTTCATGGTTATATAAGATTTTATTAAGACATTTAGGGAAGCTGGATGAAAAATACGCAGAAACTCCGCACCATTTTTGGTGACTTTTTGCAAGTGTGAAACTATTGCAAAGTGAAAATGTTTTTTAATTTTAAAGTTATTTTATTTTTTTAGAGAGGGAGAGAGAAGGGCGGAGGGACATCGGGAGGGGAAAGAGAGAATCTTAAGTAGGATTCACAACCCAGCATGGGGCTCTATCTCACAACCCTGAGATCATGACCTGAACCAAAATAAAGAGTCAGATGTTTAACCAACTGAGCCACCCAGGCACCCCTGAAAAAATTTTTTTAAAAAGAGAAATTTCCAAGATGGGAGAAGAAAGACTGTAAGAAATCAAAAAGGCAAGATATTGATGGGGAGAAAATATTTGCAATATATAAAGAATTCTTACAATTTAATCATAAGAAAACACATAAGCCTGTTAAAAATAAGTAACAGATTTGAACAGATATTTCACAAAACGGGGCATGTGGGTGGCTCAGTCAGTTAAGCATCTGCCTTCAGCTCAAATCATGATCTCACAGTCCTGGGATAGAGGCCCAGATCAGGCTCCCTGCTCAGCGGGGAGTCTGTTTCTCTCTCTCCCTCTGTGCGTTCTCTCTCTCCTAGCTCTGTCTCAAGTAAATAAATAAAATCTTTAAAAATAAGGAAAAACATTTAAAATTTCACAAAAAAAGATACATGAATGTCTAATAAGCACATGAAAACATGTTCAAAATTACTCATCATCAGGGAAGTGCAAATAAAATCACAATACTTTAATACTACATTTAAAATATCATGGCTAAAATTTTAAAAGACTGATAACACTAAATGTTCGCTTTTGTGTAGAGCAACTGAACTCTCATACACTCCTGTTAAGAGTGTGGAATGGAACAACCTCTTTGGAAATAACACGGAGGTTTTAAGTAAAGCCAAAAAACACTCCTAACATATAACCAAGGAATTATACGGCTAAATATATACCTAAAAGTAATAAAAAACATATCCAAACATGAACAAGAATGTTCATGGCAACATTATTAAAAATACTTCAAGCTATAGTAATTAAGACAGTATGGTACTAGAATACACTGAATGTGAATTTAAATAAATACTTAAAAAAAATAAAAGAATGAACCAAAAAAAAAAAGGGTAAATGACTTGAAAAGACACTTTTTTCCAAAGAAGGTATTCAAATGGCCAATAAGTATATGCAAAGATGTTCAATACCATGAGTCATAAGGGAAATGCAAATCAAAACCACAAGATACCACTTCACACCACTAAATGGATATTGTAAAACAAAAACAAACAAACAAAAAATTCCAGAATTTGGAACCCCTGTGTACTGTGGTTGGAAATGGTGCAGCTGTTATGGAAAACAGTATGGTAGATCCTCCAAAAGTTAAACATAGAATTACCATATGATCCAGCAATGCCTCTCCTAGGTATACACCCAACAGAATTGAAAGCAGGGATTTAGACACTTGTAATCCATGTTCATGGCAGCATTATTCACAATTGCCAAAAGGGCGAAACAACCCCAAGATCCATGAAGATGAATAGATAAACAAAATATGGTATATACATACAATGGATTATTACTCATCTCTAAAAACAAATGAAATTCTGTTACATGCTACCACGTGGATGAACTTTGAAAATATTATGCTAAATGAAAAAAGCCAGACATAGAAGGAGAACTATGATATAACTCCCCTTATATGAGGCACCGAAAATAGGCAGATTCGTAGAGACAGAAAGTAGAATAAAGGTTACTAGGAGTTGGGAGGGGAGGGGAAATGGGAGAGTCATCGTTTAATTGGTGTAGGGTTTCTACTTAGGATGATGAAAAAGTTCTAGAAATGGAGAATGGTAGGGCTGTACAATGTTGTGAACATATTGCTACTGACTTAGACACTTAAAAGTGGTTCTATGGTAAATTTTATGTTATATGCATTTTACCACAATAAAAGAAAAGGAAAATTATCCCCAAACTTGAAAAAAGGCAGATGTCCGCAAAGGAAAATGGAGAAATAAATCGTGGTCTCTTCATACAACAGAATACTATTTAGTAACAAAAAGCAACAATGTAAATAAAGCTGAGTTATAATACTTAGCAAAAGAACCCAGCCACAAAGTAAGTATATGCTGTATGACTCCATTTATATCAAGTTCATGAAAAAGCAAAACTAATCTATAGTAACAGAAATAAATTAGCTGTTGAGTAGGGTTAGGGGTTCTGACTGTAAAGGAGTATAAGGGAACTTTCAGGGGTGATGGGAATGAATATATCTTGATTGGCATTGTTGCTATACAGGTGTATTCACTGAATTTTAAACTTAAAACTAAGACATTTGGTGTTGTCTAGAAAAGCTGATGAAAGGAAGGGAGGAAGGAGGAAGGAAAGAATATAGGAATGAAGGAAAGAGGGGAGGAAGAAAAAATTGCCCAGTTATAGCAATTAGAAAAGGGTAATATAGGGGCACCTGGGTGGCTCAGTCGTTAAGCATCTGCCTTCGGCTCAGGTCATGATCCCAGGGTCCTGGGATCGAGCCCCGTGTTGGGCTCCCTGCTCGGCAGGAAGCCTGCTTCTCCCTCTCCCACTTCCCCTGCTTGTGTTCCCTCTCTAGCTGTCTCTCTCTCAAGTAAATAAATAAAATCTTAAAAAAAAAAAAAAGAACAGGGTAATAGTAATATAAGCACAAGGAAAGTCGAATGCACACATTGAAAAAATGAGAAACCCAGAAAGAATGCCACATATATACGAAAACTTGGCAATGCCAGAATTGACACTGAAAAGGAGAGAAAAGATGAAGTAGAACAATAAGCCAGCCATGTAGTCAAAAAGTCTAATTCTAACTCTGTATCACACCACCACAAATTCCAGATGGATCGAACACCTAAATATGCAAGACAAGATTTTATAGTTTTTAGAAGAAAATATAGCCGAATAACTTTATAATTTCAATTACTGAAGAATGTCCAGAGACATATCACAGACCCTGCACCTCTCTCACATGTATATCACAAAAATTAAGAAATCTGATCACATCAAAATGGAAAAGATAACAAGGTTAAAAGGTAAACCATAGATTCACACATTAGAGCCAAGTTTTCATATCTAGATTATTCAGGGAGTCCCAAAAGTCTTAGTGCAGTTTTAAGCTTTAAGCCTTTCAGAAGGGTAAGTGCTACTAACTTCCACTAACAATATTTGAAAAGTTAATTGTGTATATTTTTAAATATTGATGTTTCTTATTAAAATTCAATATAACTACTGTCTTGTGCTACACATCACTCTAGTCAATTTTCAAATTTTGTAAAAACTTTTCTCAGCTGTTGCTCAGTGAGAGAAAGAATTACATTTATAATGCTGGCCTCAAGATCCTCCAAGAAGAAAGTTTTGAAAAACACATGACAGAGACTTTGAACATGACCTCACAAGGAAAAGTCTAATGGACACAGATCAGGTGACCTTGGTGGCCAAGTAGTAGATTTCCTCCACTGACCCACTGTCAGAGAAAGTGTCATTCAGAAACTATTACATCCAAATAAATTAAAATTAAAAATTTACTTTTCAAACCCACAAAAATAAATAAGTAGAAGGGCAATATACATAAGTACACTGCCAAATGACATATTTGTAACTGTAGCATTTAAACTTCCAGGTTCATTAAAGCGTAAAACTCTACTAAGACTTTTGAAACACTCTGGGTAATAGATGCCCAAATAGATGCACAAATTCCCAACTAAAATTGCTCATTTTTCTCTCCACGTTGTTCTCTCAGTTGTTTTATATATATGTGAACCTACATTGATAGGTATATAGATACTCATGATCATAATATCTTTTTTAATTTAACATTTCTTTTAGCAGTATTATACTGCCTGTATTTTTCAGGATGGTATGGCATTTATTATGAGGAATTGGTTCATCTCATTATGGAGCTTGACAAGTTCTATTACTGTCTGCCATCTTCAAGCTGGAGACACAGGGAATCAGTGGCATAGGTCAGCCAGAATCCAAAGATTCTGAGAACCAGGAGAACCAATGGTGTAAATTTCAGTCCAAGGGCAGGAGGAGATGAGTTTTCAGCTCAAGCAGTGAGGCAGGAAAAAGAGGGAAAATTCCTTTCTCCACTTTTTGTTCTATTCATACCCTTAAGGGACTAGGATCCCGCTTACCCACACTGGGAAATGCAATCTACTTTACTGAGTCCCCTGTTCAATGCTAATCTCATCTGGAAACACCCTTACAGAGAAACCAGAAATAATGTTTAACATGGGCCTCCCATGGGCAATGAGGATGACACAAATTATCCATCTTTGTTCTTTAAGGGATGTTAAGTGAAAAAAAAAAGTAGGTGCAGGGCATTGTATATGGATCCATTTGTATAAAAAGAAGGAATTATGTATATAGCTACACACACACTAGTCCTCAGTTCTCTTTAGGTGGGGAGAAATAGTGCTGTATAGTTGGGGGAAAGGCAAATGTGGGGTTTATTCTTCTCATATATAGGCACTAATGAACAGAAGGCCATACTCTTACCTAGTTTCTGCCAAACTGTGCAGAAGAGGAAAACAAGTTTCCTAAGAACAACTAAAAACCACTGGGAATTGCTTTAATAGCTAAATGGGGAAAATGCAAAGATAAGAGAAAGCATCACAGATAAAACTTAGCCTTCAGTAATGAGGTCAGCTACAGGCCACAGTTTAGGATTTTTAGCTGGAAATTAAACCAGTGTTGAGTGTTAACAGGACTAAGGATTTTTAAATATACATCAAACAAGTGATGTCCCAGTTCCCCCCAATCTTCCCCAAGGGGTGTAAACTAGTCAGGGCTGGCATTACGGCATCCCGAAATGGAATTTTTTACCCAAGGCAACTGGGGACATCAAAGGATTGAGGAAAGTAAAGGTCTGAGTAGCAATGCAAAGGCCCAAGGTGGAAGAGTCAAGCCAGAAGGAATGTCTGAAAGATTACTAAAACTAAATGAGAATGAATGGCCAAAATTGGAAGTGACACTAAAGTCAGACACACCGAAAGGAATATATGATCAGAGAGATAAGAACAGATTAAATCAGTTGGAAGCAAGAAGGGAAAGGGGTATCTGTAGAAAACAAGCTGGTCTAACTTAAAACTATGGGCTAAGCACAGAGCATGCAGCATAGAATCTGGGTTTGTTGACTTTGATGTTTGAAGGATAGAATAGAACAGGTGAATACAAGCATACATTGGAGATATTGTGGGTTCGGTTCCAGGCCACAACGATAAACAGAATATCACAAGAAAGTGAGTCAAATGAAATTGTTGGTTTCCCAGTGCATATAAATGATTTTTACACTATACTGTAGTCTATTAAGTGTGCAATATCATTATGTCTAAAAAAACCAATGTACATACCTTAATTAAAAAATACTTTACTGCTAAAAATGCTAGCCATCATCTGAGCTGTCAGTGAGCCATAATCACTGATCACAGATTATTCTAGCAAATATAATAACAAGGAAAAAGCTTGAAATATTGTGAGAATTACTAAAATGTGATACAGAGATACAAAGTGAGCAAATGCTATTGGAAGAAATGGCACCAATGGACTTCCTTGACGCAGAGTTGCTGCAAACCTTCAACTGGTAAAAAACACCACTTGTACGTACTCGATTTGTAAAGCACAATAAAGTCAAGCACGATAAAATGAAGTACGCCTATATCATTAAACTATGATTTAGTAATCTCTGTGAACGGATAGTGTATATTAATTCTTACCTACTTCAAAACTCCATCACTTAATAGTCTAAATATCATGGTTAAGCCCACCACGAGCCACCTTTGTCCCTCTCATCACAAGGAGTCAAATTGAAAAGTTAGTGTTCAAAGGAGATTATTCCCAGAACCTCTCAAATTCATCCCTATTTCTAAGATTGAAGGAATTATTCCAACATGGAAAAGGAAATTTGGTTTAAGGTAATTGATGTGAGAAAACATAACCATTAATTATTTCCAGATTATTCGACATGCTAATTAAAGCTATGCAGTTGAACTTAGGTGTCATCTGCTTGTCCTATGAGTGGAGTTACCATTTACAGCCTGAACCCAGGGACACTCAAATCCTATTGCCAGCATCTTCAGCCCTGCATAGAGGCCTTCATCGTCTTCCTCGAATATCTTGGCATTTGTGTCATATTCTCAAGACACCCTTCTACCTCTGAACTTGAACATATGAAGGTTTGGCAAGAGCATGAAACTATTTTCTCTCTTTGATCTAACTGCCCAGACACCAAGTTTTCCCCTTATCTTTCAGCCAGTCCAAGTAGCAAGGGAACTGACCTTCGGATGCTGGTTTTTGTTGAATATTAATCACACCCCATAGTCATCTTTGTGCACAGGCAGCCATCACACATATGACCGCTTATGCCCACACTGCTTTGTAGTCCATTTTTTCCTCACTGTTTCATTGTCTTGGGCAGAGAAACTCATAAAATCTGACTGCATAGTGGCTCTCCTCACTTGTATCAAAGACAATCCCATTTTAAGGAGAAGATGTTGCTAAGTATCACTGCCGGGCTGAACATCAGCAACCCTTCTAGTTGGCGGAAAACGGTCTTTTCGCTTCTTTTCTCATTATTCCCTCAGCTCCCTATTTATTCCTGTCCACTGTGTCTGCTTCCAGCTCTGCCTCATTTCTCTCCTTTGTCATAATTTTTTTTTTTTTTTTATTTGACAGAGAGAGACACAGCAAGAGAGGGAACACAAGCAGGGGGAGTGGGAGAGGGAGAAGCAGGCTTCCCGCAGAGCAGGGAGCCCGATGCGGGGCTCGATCCCAGGACCCCGGGATCATGACCCGAGCCGAAGGCAGACGCTTAAAGACTGAGCCACCCAGGTGCCCCATAATTTCATTTATTATCGTTTACATCATCCCCACTTTAGGAACTCGCTCCCAGACATATTCCATACTTAAATTTCCTCTTTTGTTTCTTAGCAAAACTCCCTTGTCCCAGGTTGTATGTTCTCCAGCCCACATTCCATAACACTTTAGAAAAATCAACACATGCTAACATGTTAATAGGCACAAATAACATAACTTAGCATCTACTTCACCCACAAAGTGACAAACTAACATTACAATTCCCCAAAGAAGGACTCCTAAGGCTGGAAAACTTCAGGTAAACATAGAGGAAGACAATATTTTTGGACAGTGGCTGTGTCTTCTAGTATTCTTCAAATCCCTTAAGTGTTTGCTGATGCATTGGAAGTAATATACAGTACTCCACTAGGGGCTGATGGTCTGTTTGTCATATGAATAAGTAACCAACATGTTTTGTGCTCCTCTGGTCTCATTTTTCTTTCCAGGTCCTAGTCATGGTAGTTTACCACATGGTATTTGGACAAGTTAGAGGGAGCAGAACAAGTAATGGTAAACACTCTTCTTCAGCAAAGGCTTCTTGGAAACAGAATTGGGATAAGCAGATGGTGAATGTCACATTGGATCAGCTGCATTGGATAGACACCATGGAAGAGTCTCAAAGGACCCTGGTTGTCCACCCTTGGCATTAGGCAGTGACGCAGATCTGACTTAGGCTGCTTTTATGAGTAGCAACTACTGAACACTGTTATTGTTTTTGATGAAAAGAGCCCTGTGGATTGTTTTTGCTCTGCATATTAACAAAGAAGAAAAAGACAGCCAGGTTATTTCTTAGAAGCAGCAAGAAAGATTTTCCCTTAAAAATGTGCAAGATACATTTCTGCTGGAACATATGCATGCACACGCACACACAGAGACAAAACAAAACAAAATAAAACAAATGAAAAATCCTTTCATCCAGAATTCGTGGTTTGCTTTCTTTTATTCCTCAGTATATGTGAATATGTGAAAATGCACAACACTCAGACGTGCAGCCTGGTCGAGTGATAATCTCTTAAAATGTGCCTCTATTTAAAGCAACAAACAGATGGAGGGTTTATGAGCAAGGCTGGTAAAAGTAAAAGCAAATTATTGTAATAGTTGTACTTTTAATAGGATTCCCCACAATCTAAAACATTATTCCCCAAGGAACAAATTGTTCTATAAAATTGCATTACTTAGGAAAAAGACAGTCTGCCCTGACTTTGCAGAGGCAACAGAGGACTCTGGATGGCCTTCTATTGCAGCGGCTCTCAAGGCAGATCGGTGTCCCAGGAGAGAGGATACAGGGATGTCAGCTACTGTGATCTCCTAAGAAAAAGCTCAGTGGAATAGGGTAAAAGGCAGAAGGACCAAGGAGCCATTGGAGGTATGAAATAATTCTGAACTTTGATTGAATTTCTTACCTTCTAATTTTCTACTTTAAAAAACAAGGTTTGGGAAATTCTTACAAATTTAAGATAAGCAAGCAACTTATCGCTTGCTTATCCCGCTCTATCGACTCAGACCAACATCTCACTCTACACAGTGAATCTTGCTCCACAAAGAGTGGAACTGTAAACAACCCAACACAAATTCATGACCATTATCCCTTTTCAAGAGAAACAAAACTTGTAATAATTCTATCATAAGATGAATGGACCGTAGTGATGGCCTTTACGTAAATGATAATTAAAGCTAATCTTAATTAAAGTTATTACACCATTTTGGAAGAAAATAAACAACCCAAAGAGAGGGAAACAATGTGGTCAATAACTCACTCCAAAAATACTTTTTGCCTCCAAAGCTCGCATTGAGGGAGACATTCCTGTGCATGATACAAATGGTTCTGACATTAAGAAAAGTAAACAAGTAAGAAAAATAAAGATGGAAAAATTCTGTGGTCAGTTCACAAGTGCTTTTTTATTGTTTGAGGCAGGGTTAAAGCCTTTTATAAAGACAAGGATATATGTGCTGGTAGATTGGATATGACATTGGATATGACTCGTCTAGCTGCCCTTGCACAGAAATCTGGCTGCCCATAATATGCCATGGACAAAACATGTGTTGGTGCTTCTAAACAAAGAGCCAGGGTGGGACCTAAGGCAGCTAATTTAAAGCATTACCCAAATGCTGTTTTGTAGATCAAACAAAGAAAAGGTAATCAGCTCTGGTTATTAATGGATTTGGGAAATAAAGGTAAACATTTCATATCCTCTAATTATTAATGGCCTTGAGGATTTTGATCTAATTTGTCTCCATAACTGATTAACTTGCATAATCTACAAGAGGGACTCCTGCCAGCCTTGTTGCAAGTCATTCAAGGACTGTGTTGACTCAGGAGCCCAGAGGCCACGTAAACAGTCTAGAACTGAGAAAGTAGGTTCGTCTCGGGTCCTTGGGGATTGTGAGTCCCCGAAGACTTGTACAGTAGCGACCCTCTAGTTCTGTGTTATCTATAACTTGGAAGGACTTTCTTTCAGGTTTTGGTGTCCTTAACCTAACCTAATCCTGGGAGATCCAGGACAATGACCACCTGGTCTAAACAGAAGAAGGAAAAATAAATGCTGTTGTTTCAAGAGCACCCAGCCTTTCAAATATCTCCTAGAGTGATTTTACCAGTGTATCGGATATTAAATGAAATTATAGCCCCCCCCCTACGATTATGCTTCTTTTTCTTATAACATTAGTGCTGGAATTTAGCCAAAGATATATACAAAGACCATCACACAAGCTTATGGATTTCATTTCTGAGAGGTCCTGAGGAAAATTCAAAGGGTTTGTGCCTTCTATTAAAAACTGCTTGGTCTGGTGGGTGTTTTCTGCAGTCCTCCTTTTCTTTTTTAACTTCTTGGCCCTCTAGACCTTCACTCTATTTTTATCACCTCACTATCTTTAAATAGTACCCAAAGGAACAAGCCAGCTCCAAACTACAAATATGGCCACAGGCATTGCTGGACATATGTGTGGTTAAAAATAAATAAATAAATGGATAAAGAAGATGTGATATATATATATATGTGTGTGTGTGTGTATATATATATATATATATATATATATATAATGGAATATTATGCAGCCATCAAAAGGAATGAAATCTTGCCATTTGCAACAATGTGGATGGAACTGGAGGGTATCATGCTGAGCGAAATACGTCAATCAGAGAAAGACATGTATCATATGACCTTACTGATATGAGGAATTCTTAATCTTGGGAAACAAACTGAGGGTTGCTTGAGTGGTGGGGGGTGGGAGGGATGGGGTGGCTGGGTGATAGACATTGGGAAGGGTATGTGCTATGGTGAGCGCTGTGAATTGTATAAGACTGTTGAATCACAGACCTGTACCTCTGAAACAAATAATACATTATATGTTAAAAAAAAAAGAAGAAGATAGCAGGAAGGGAAAAATGCAGGGGGGGAAAACAGGGGGGGGGTCGGGGGGGAGATGAACCATGAAAGACTATGGACTCTGAGAAACAAACTGAGGGTTCTAGAGGGGCGGGGGGTGGGGGGATGGGTTAGCCTGGTGATGGGTATTAAAGAGGGCATGTACTGCATGGAGCACTGGGTGTTATACGCAAACAATGAATCATGGATCACTACATCAAAAACTAATGATGTAATGTATGGTGATTAACATAACATAAATCAATCAATCAATCAATCAATCATTCAGAGTCTTTGGTGCAACCAGCACTTGGTGCTGGGAAAGATGCCTGACATTGCCTACTATTCAGGACAAGAAGTGGATTTAGAAATATACAAAACGAGATCAAGTCTACGCTTTTGAGTTAGGGTTTAGGGAAAGCTATTTACTCCAATAAGGGAAGTGTAACAACACAAAGCCAGCCATAAATGTCTGACCTGGCTGAGAACTTATACCTTCCGTTCTCTGAAAAACTGCAAACCAGAATGCACTGCCTGTAACAATGAAAGATGCTAAAGGACAGTGTATGTTGCGGAGGTGGTGGGGGCGGCTGTGCAGAATAGAAGGGATTAAAATTTAAGGTGAATAAGGGAGGGTAGCCTTCCTCTAAACTGTGACTCTTTCACTAAAAATCAACCCACAGCACAATGGTATCAGAGGGCTCTCTACTCAATAGGCAAGCTGAAGACACAGTCTCTCTTGCTTGACTACAGCCGATGAGCATGCTCAGGGAGGCCCCAGGTGTGACCTCTGCTCCCCTGTGAGAAGTGGAGGGGCCAGGCAATCTATCATGGTGTTCCTCCTGTCAGCCCTGGTGCTTCGCTGCCACTGTCTGTCACCCTAGTGGATGAGACCTGCTTAAGGGCAATCATGTCAATCTCTATGTGACCACTCAGTCTAAGGCAAAAGGATGATGTTGACAGGCCTGGCAAAGTCAGCAGAAGGTACCAAAAGCGGAAGTCATAGCCTTCCCACAGAGACGCAATGTGGGCCATTGTTTTTTCCTTCAGCTTTTTCTTTATTTTTACGTGCCCTTTTTCTTTTATTCTCATGACACAGGCTAAAGCATACAGAACTTGCCATCAGAGCTGGTCGTCTCGGATAAACCTGTTGCCCTCTGAGTTTTTCCCATAGTAAACATAGTGGCACTTTCCCAGGACACCTGCAAAGAAAAGCAAACACATCTTCAGAGGTGGTGCGATTAGTACAGCAAGGAGGCACAGGTGCCAAAAAGCAGATAGGCAACATGGTCACAGATCCAGTGGGTGGCAGCAAATGGAGTCAGCCCCGAGAGGGAAGGACCCTACTTTCTTGTCCTCAGAGTTGACACTCAAATAAAATGTCACCAGAGCACAGGCTTCTAGGAATAACATGTTTCCTGCACAAATTCTTTTCCACCTTTCAAAGACTTTTCTAGTTTGGCCTAGTACACCTTAAAATAAAGCATAACGCTTTCTCTAGGTTCCCTTAGTAGAGTTTCTAAAAATGGAAAATTAAGACTTTCAAGATGGGTCCTACCCAAGCAAAAGATGTAAAACAATCTTCCCAGAATGTGACTCTTTTCAAGTCCTTCGTCATGAATCAAGATTATGACCTTCCAGGGAGAATCTTCCAGATCTCAGGAGGCATCAAACACATCTGGGTGATCAAGGAACAGTGGTGGTGTTGACAAAATGCCACATGGAAATTAACAAGAGCCTCCAGCATTAAAGGGCTTCTTCTTCCCCCTTTTTTTTTTAGGTTGGCTCCATGTCCAGCATGCAACCCAACACAGGGCTTGAACCCATGACCCTGAGATCAAGACCTGAGCTGAAATCAAAAGGAGTTGGACGCTTAACTGACCAAGCCACCCAGGTGCCCCAAAAGGGCTGAGATGAATTATCAGGTTGGAATGTCATTGATTTTCATCTTTAGTTTTATTTTAAATAATTCTGTGACTCCATGTACAGTTTTTGTTTCATTCAAGGAGACTGTAGGAGAGTTTAAGTATGAAAAATACCTCTAGAGTAGGATCAAATTGTTTAACCAACTCAATATTTATTCTAAATATCCATAAGAAATCACCTGCCATAATTATTATGAAAGCTTTGTATGATCAGTAAGGGAAAATCAGTTTTTCTCAAAGAAAATATTTATAATTACAGTTTGCTTTTTGCCACATTTTTCTTCTAATCTTAGAAAAAGTAACTTAAAATTCAGCTTCACAGAGTTGTCTTATTACTAAAAGTACGTGAGTCTCTGAAGTGTGCATAACCAGAAAAAAGCAAAGAAATGTCCATAAAACATTAATTCATGAGCCAAAAATCTACCTGTAAAAATAGCTCCCGATATGTATGATTATTTTTTTTTTTCTGTCAGTTTGTTAGTGTGAAACCAACAATCACCATCTATTGCTCATTTGGGGTAAATTAGTACTTGAAATCATCCAGGTTTTTCACAGCAGAAGTTCTAAGTAAATGTTTTGGTGATTCTACAAGAGATAATTCTCTACTACAGAACTTTAAATATTATTCTTAACAAAGGATTAAAAATGGCTCTTAGAAACTTTTAAGGACAGGGCAGATGCTCCCTGGTTTGGATGGCCTGGGACAAAGCTGGGAATTCCTGGGGTCACAGAATCTCTTGCGAGTTGGCAAAAGGGAGAGGATGACATTGTTTTATGGCCTCAGGCTGGTCTTGGTGCTCTCATTTCTTCTGTTTATCACGTTCCCATGAATAAATTTACTGCAGACTAATCCTCCCCCTTTAGCCATGCTTTCTCCTTGGCCCCAATCCCGAGTTTCTACTTTTCAGAAATTAGGTGCTTGGAAACATCAACCTTGGATAAGACCTCCTTGAGATCCTTCTTGGGGCTAAAAATGATTCCTTTGGCTGTTGGCAGCACCGAGCTGCTCCCTTTATTGTACTGTATTATGTAGCACCTGAGGTTGTACTAACATTGTCACCAATGCTGGGAGCTGGCCTGTTGGTCAGGCTTGGCTGGTCAAGTTCCGTTCCAGAAACAGTATCCCCTACAGGCCTGGGTGCGAGGATCTCAGATGTTTCTGCAAATCCACAAAGGGCTTCCTTGAACATAACTGACTCAAATAAACCCTCAAAAATCTGGAAGGATGAGGCCAAGGGATGTTAATTTCTTTCTACAACACCAGGACAGCATGAATTTTTATAAAAATAAATGGATAGGGCTGTCAGATATCATAAAGAACACAGTCTTTCTCTTGAGTAAAAGAATGAAAGGCAGACACGCACACACACACACACACACACCACCCACTGGTGGGTGCATTCTCTCCAGTAAACCCTCCAGTCCGTTCAGGGACTGAATTTCTTTACTCTATCCTCTTTCCTTGGTAACCGTCAATTCCAGACCTTGCCTAGATACAACCTGGACGGCAAGTGCCATCCTGGAAACAAGCTGGCTACTCCTGGAACGTGGGCTGGAATGTGGAGGGAGGGAGGTGAAGTGTTCTGAGCCCTGTTCCCCAGGCCTTCTTTCTGGTCGGCACTGATGAAAGTCCTTTTTAAGGCTTTCCCTGTTCCTTGGGGCCTGGAAGCAAGAATGTTTATAGACATCCTGGTGAGAGAGGGCTGTTTGACGAATGCAGGAGACTGGCGAGGTGTCAGAGCTTAGAGAATGAGGCAAGGACATGAGGTATTAATATTGTCAATGATCTCTTGACGGGAAAACAGATACCATACTCACCGTCAGATTTAAATAGGCATCAAGTGCATTGATGACAAAAGGGCAGACTTCAAACAAAGGGCTGTATGGTGGGGAGCAGAGCTAGTCTCTGTGCTGGCAATAACCTGATCTGAAGAGACACTGTCAGGGCTAGAGACAGGCCCAGGATTGTGTGCAGTGACAGAAAACAGAGATGCTGACAGAGATACCAGTGCCATATTATGCCAAGGATATTCTAACATTGTCTGCCGCTCTAACGAAAGCTGACATCACTCCCTATCACTTGGGGTCTTCTCCACCCGCTCCTGCGGAGCATTTCTCCCCAGACATCATGACAAAACTCGCTGCTCTAAGTTCCTGGCAGCCCTGTTCTGTCAGAGCACTTGGGGTCAAGGGGCCTAAGGATAACCTCAGTCAATCTAAATTTGGACTTTGCAGGAGGAGTGCACTCATCCCCCTGGTATCTCGGCTACTTGAGGTGATCAGTGCACCAACGTGTGAGGCGCTGTCACCTTGAATAAAATCCTTACAGGGAAGGCACTCCTCTGCGGGCTGCTGTAGGAAGGCACAGGGACGGCCTGGCAGCCAAAAATGAAATCCACCTGCTCGTGTTCTCCTAGGGAGAAAGGTGGTCTGGCTAGGGACAGTTAAAATTGGCTGAAATTTTTGAACTCACACCACCTACAATTGCTTAAATTAAGTTAAGTGTTGCCTCTGTTGAGAATCCTACCCGAGCTCACGGTTGGGAGGCGATCATTCCCTCACATGGGACTTTAGTGTTAAATAAATAAATAAATAAATGTATGTATGTATGTATGTATGTATGTATGTATGTATGTATGTAACAAGGAAGGAAAAAAAAATCAACCCCACAATCCCATGTGTGGCCATTGGACTTTATTTATCAGGAAGATTATTTGTAAAACAATTGAATCTGCTTATAAATTAAGTGAGGTGGCAGTGTGTTTCTCTCTCCCCTGCCTCCCCATGGTCCTCTTCTCTCATGATGGCAACTGCTATAAACGGTGAAAATTACAGAGGGAACAGTTTGCTTGCAAAGAACATTTTGACAGGGAGGCGCTCCGAGGCTGGAATTTGGGAACCCGCTGGTTGTGACTCAGTAGGCGGTGGTTTCTGCGTACATCTGTAATGCATTCACTTGTTTGTATCTCCTCGAACTATAACGTCTTGGGACTGCAGGGGGAACAACACATTTAATGGCATATGTAGTGTTTTTAATTAAAATATCTGGCTTTGGCCATAATAAGTGAAACAGGCTTGCCATGCATCAGGCCGACATGTATCTGTCTGTGTGGGGGGCTCTTTTCAGGGGCCCTGAAAAATGACAGTGTGCTGTCCCCTGGGGAATCTGCTCCTGCCAAATGAGACTCCTAATTTTTCTTAAGTAGCCAGCTCTCCCATCACCATAAGCTTTTAAAACTATAATTATGAAAAAAATGTATTGGGAAGAATCTGTTTTAAAGAGGTCCTTTATCTTTTAAATGTTTCCCCCTCTGGAATGGATGTTCTAATTACACAGGTTAAGTTAAGACCTTGGGGCTGCCTGAGGGGTGAGAAGCAGCCTCTTTTCTTTTGATGCAAGACTGTGATGGCGGGGCAGTACCAGAGACTTTGCTGGGGAAGACCCTGAAAGTCCTGAGTAGAAATGCCTTGTACACTCATGCGGAGTCCAGCAAAGACCCCTAGGCTCCCTGATCCCCCAGATGGACTTATACTTTCACTTGCATTTCTGATGTCTATTTATTAAGGAGAGTGGGAGAAGACCTGTATTTAAATCCAGGTCTACCCCTAACGGTTATGTGACCACATCCATGTCCCTTTTCCTTACTGGGCTGCATTCCCCATTTGCAAAATGAAGGCAAGGGGTCAGATAATCTTGGAAGTTCATTCTAGCTCTGAAATAAGTGATTTAGTATTTTCAAATGCTTCCCTTATGAAGACAGGGATGTCAGATCCAACACTGCCTGATGCAGAAGGCAAATGCAGTGGTCAGTTAATCAAAAATTTGATTTCAACTAAGTTAGCTCTTGAAACCCATCCAGCCCACATTCCCATAATATATAGAAGAGGAGCTCTGCTGGACTTCAAAATCCCCACGGAAAGAAGTTCCACTCACTTTTGTGCAGCCTGTATTCCACACTCAGAGCTGGGAAGTGCTTCCTGCAACCGAGCCCATGCCTGGTTAGCTTTGATATGAGCCCATTAACTTATCAACTTTACATCCAACAGAGCTCAACTCTAAGTATCAGAGTAAGTGGTTGGCCTTTTGTATCTATACAATAATAGTCAAAATCTAATTTAAACAATAATAATCTAGACACACATACACATACAAATATAAAAACTTATTTGATGATGGAGTACAGGTTGGACCAATAAATTCATATGTGTAAAATAAAGTAAAAAGTATCAATGCTATTATCATTATGAACATTAGTTTTAGTAATCATCATTTTAAATGCTATTATCACAAATGTAATTATGGCTGTGTAATGACAGATTTTGATTTAGTGATTTTGATCCCTAAGAGCTTACAATTAGATAGCACTATGGAACAGGCAAAGGACAGAGGGCTTCTCATGGAACTCCTGTTTTCCAATCTGTACAAATAAAGTAAGGAACTAGACTCTTCATGGCCTCTGAGAAAAAGTGATGACAGTGTTGTGAAGAGGTGGGTCCACTGACAGGGAAAGAGTATCTGGAGAGTCTTTCCGGTCCACTGAAGAAGGTTCTAGAACTATGCTTCCATGTGACACTATACATACCTGTGAACCTATCACCTCTACAATACTCCCTCCTCCCCAATTTCTAATGCCCAGTGGCTGAAACAGCACAGAGGAGGTGTTCAATAAATACTTGATGAATAGATGAGATTAATACCACTGAAATTATTACCTATACACAATTTGAACAGAATCCACAAAGTTAGCAAATTGCTGAACGCTCATACCTTAACCTCTGCTAAGACTACATGTCTGAAACAGTTTTAAAATGTACACAGATTGAATATCTGCGTTATTAAAGAAGGGGGCAAAATGACAGAAGGCAACAGTCTCGATTCCTAAACACCAGGGTTGTTTTTATCCTGAACACTTTCCTCCCACAGAAACAAAGCCATCACATTATCTGGCTGGAAAGAGAGAAGTGAAGTGAATGTTATCATCCAGCCTTAAGAGCTGTAAACATCATACACGGGAAGGACATTCCGCAGAAAGCACATTCGTCGGTCTTTGTTACGTGTGGGCCGCGAGTAAACTGGGAGCTGGAAGGGAATAAACACCCATGTTTTATGATCTTGAGAAGTGGCTGGAGCAATACCCTGAGGTCAGCCTGTGTGATGTGCTATCAGCTCTGCTGTGGCTATCACACCGGATTTAGCAGAGCCTGCAGAATTACAGGCTCCCAGCACAACATCCTCCTTCAGTGTCAGCTACTTAAATACAAAAGCAAAATGAAAAGAAGAGAGATTGTAAAAGGTCTTAAGGGAAGGGGTTGCTTAGGAGCTATTTTTGTGGAAGGAGGACAAAGTCCACCGTCCATGCCATGCAGATTTTCCCTTCATCTGAATGCCCCTCTGAGAAGCCTCAGGCTGGGAAGAAAAGGGGAAAGGCTCTCTAGGTGGAGAAGTCAAAGAAGAAAGTGAGAAACTTCTTTCCCAAACTAGCTGAGGGTGATTTTAGGCAAGTGTCTCAGTTTATTACCTGCTTCTTGAGTTGGAATCGGGTGCCATGGTTGTACAATGCTTGCTGATCCCAAAAACATCTGTAGGGGCTCCCGCTGTCTCCTCCATCAGCCAGGGGCATAGGGACCTTGCTGACTACTGCAGCAACTACCTCAAACAGCGCTATGCAAGGGATGTCTCCTAGTCTCTCAAATGAGCACACCCCAGAACTTTCCTCCTTTATATTATACAAAACAACCCCATGAGAGGTAGGAGCAGCATGCCCTGCTCTGTTGTTCCTGAGATATTGCTGTGGCAGACCTTTGAATTCTGCCATTTTGACCCCAAGGATGCTTTGGCTTCATGCTTATGAATATAAACACAGAGACTAGCCTGGTAATTTTTCTTTGAGAAAGCATTAATTATTCAGAGCAAATTCCATTTAGCCAATTTAATTCCTTAAGTTTTAAATGCAAAGTTAAACCATATTCTATGTTTCACATTTCGCTTCTATTTTATCAAGTTTATTTTCAATGGAATCAATTCTTTTCCATGTAATTTTTACATCAAGGCTAAATTTCTCAGCTTTTGCCCAATATCAAAGTTGACCAGTTATAGCTTCTAAATCTCAGAGTCATCAATTTTTACAAAGTCACATTACCTTGAGTAAAGTTTTGCAAATCTGAATTGTGACAGGAAGACTTGTGCCTTCTGTTAAAGTTTAGTCAACTCACTTTATTGTGTGTTGTTTTGGTTCATTTCAATTTTATTTTGTTTTCATTATTTCCACCAAGGCTAATTTCTCCCCATGAATATACCAACAAGATATAAATCTTGGTCAGTTTTTTTTTTTTTTTTTTTTTTGGTCCATAATAAATTACATTATGTGCAGGTTTAGCTGCTGTCAGTTTTATTTTGGATTGGCTCTTTCTACCGGCAATGTTTATTATAAGTTAAAGTAAATGATAGTTTTTATTCATTTCTTAGCACAAAGAGTATGCAGGACAAAGATCAATACTCCGGATGCATGACAGCATCCGAATGGTGGGGTTATGACGTGCTGCTTTCTACCAAGCACCGGTCAAAAAAAACAAAAACAAAAACAAAAATACAGCATAGGTCATAGTATCCAAGGGTTTGGATGCATCCACATCCTGAAAGAAAGCTGATTGACCTCAAATGCCAGGCCACCTATCTCTTTGAGAAGAGAGCACTTGGTCCCAGTGCTCAGTCCCCTAGGGAGGCCTAGTGGGAAGTTAAAATTTGCACCGAGAGCAAACAGCTTATATAGCCTCTGCTTACACAAATGCTGGGCCTTGTCAAGCCTCACCCGTGTGTTTGTGAGGAAGAAAAAGCCAGGGAGGGAAACCAGTCAGCAGAGAAAGGATCTTGGCAAAACCTGCCCTGAAGGTGATAGGAATGCAAGGCTGAGAGGCCAGCCTCCCAGGCCTGGGGGAGGCTGCACAAACGGTCACATGACTGGGCAGACAGGTTCATGTGTGACAAGCCAGAGCTTGTGGAAAATGCACTCTGGGCTCCCAGAGCAGCTGATGAGGCTTGTCATTTTAGAAGAAGGGAGGAGGTCAGAAAGGAGGAGAAAAATGCAGGGCCAGTTTTGTCCTCACATAATCTGCTAGTGGGAAATGTAAAAGCTGGTCAGACTCCAGAAATAACCACACCTTGGAGTGGACCCTCAGTAACCAGCTCCACTATCCCACCTTGAGCCCCTGGTCCCTGCCCTCAGGTTGCACATGCCCTGCCCAGACCTGACCCGGCCATTCAAAGTCCTTTCCACATAGAGGAAATATTAGGTTGACAGAATTAAAAGTTATCTGGCAGCAGACGTTTCCATTATGTGAATCCTGGAAAGGAAACAGTCAACACGCTTTTCCTCAGATGTCAATGCTTTTTAAATTGTGTTGTATTGAGGTTGTTCAGGTAGACAGAGACTGATGGGAAGAATCCCAGTCTGAGGGTGGGCTCACTTGCTCTTTTTTAAACCTCATTAATACGTTTGGCTCTTATCTCTACATATGCTGTATTTCAATCAAATAGGAACATAGACACATCAGAAATCAATGCCATAGTAAAGATTTCCTTGCTCCAACAATATCCCTCCATTAAAAAACAAACAAATAAACAAACAAAGAAACAAAAAAACCTGCTAAATCTTCTTAGTAATCCAAATTTCGGTTTTTCTTCTCAGGCTACATTTTTTGTGCCAGTTAAAATGAAGCCAGAAAGCTTTTACTCTGACTTCCTAAACAATGATTTATTTATACACTCTTACAAGAATACTCTATTTTGCTATACTTCCTAGCAAGCTTAAACACAGAATAGAATACTTCTGTTTAAAATTATTTCTTTAACTGTACTGAAGAATTCTTGTTGAGACAAAATTTAAACATCTTCATTTTAGGTCAAGTCTTTCGTTTCATAATGGCAGAAAATGAGGTTCAAAGTGGCTTTGCCAAGGTCACAGTGCCAGACCAGACATCCATGCAACTCTACCTGTCTAGCCCAGGTATCTCTGAATCATGGGAGACTGCCCTTAAGATGGGCGAGCACTCCAAAGATCAATCTGACATAGGCTGACTCCTACTTTTCCATTGGGAGAAATTGAATCTTCAAGGTCCGTTTGGTGTGAGCATGTTCCCCTACTCCCCATCTCTGTATTCTAAGTGGGGTTTAATGGATTTGAGATGGGCTGGATTCCAAAGTGCATGCCAAGCTGGAATGCAAATCAGTTCAGATTCATGAAGTTCCCTTCTGTGCTGCTCACTGATGGATGTCACATAAACCAAGCTGTCAATCAAAGTGGACAGTGGTCAAGTGGTATGGCTTCATTTTTCTTTCTCGGTGTTCTTTTTATTTTTATTGAAGAAAACTCAGAAATCTTTCAGACAGGAGAGAGAAAAGAGAGAAAAATTCACCCCTTCATCACCTCCACCATTTCGACCATTAGGTCCACATTCATCTTTTCCATCTTCCGTCTGAAGCCAAGAGCATTGCCACTAGAGGGCAGCATGAATTTAGGAAAAACAGCAGCTTTCTTTAAAAAAAAAATGATGGCAACTATTCAGGAAGGGCCATTAAAGGGACACTGTGCTTTTGGTCACCAATTATAAGTTCTGTAATGATCAATATGTCATGTTTGCTCAATCTATACAGAAGGCTTTGGAGAATGGGGCAACCAAACACCCCCATTTTGGATTCCCCTAGCCTTGATTCTGAAGACTGATTTTCTTTGCCATCAGTTGCTCTAAATTCATCTTCCAGGCTCAGGGGTTGGGGATGTTTACATAATACCTGCATACATATAAAGAAGTATGCAAACTAATATACAAAGAAAAATTCCTGCATTTCCTAGAAAAATATCATTTTTATTGCAGAAATCCAAAAGGAAATATGCCACCCAATAGCATGGAGTTACCAATCATTGTGACAGCAAAAACAGTACAAAACTCAAAAATAAGACAAAATAAAACTGGATCAATAAAATATACAAAAGATGTGTATATTCCATCCACACAAATCATAGCTGCCCAAAACCCACCCAGCTATCATCTTCCCTCTTAGAGTATCTGGTCCAGACTAATCAGAAAAGAGAGGCAGTGGGTGCCTGGGTGGTTCAGTCAGTTAAGCATCTGCCTTCGGCTCAGGTCATGATCTCAGGGTCCTGGGATCAAGCCCTGCACCAGGCTCTCCATTCAGTGGAGAGTCTGCTTCTCCTTCTTACTCTCCCTCTGTGCTCTCTCTCAAATAAATAAAATCTTTTAAAAAAAAAGAAAGGAAGGAAGGAAGGCAGAAGCAGCTCAAATAAAAATAAAATAATAATTCCAGGTTCTCTTTGACCACTATTTGGTGCCCATTATTAGTCTCTGGTACATGGGTCAGTGTTTATTTTCATGGCCTGACAGCAAATCACCACTTCCCTTTAGGAGAAATGAGGTACTCATGGGTTTCCAGGGATTTCAAGATTATCATTATTTTTAAAACAGCAATAAAGGTATGACATTCTAGAGCATGGCATTTTAAATTAGAATTTTTTAGGATTAAAAGCAACGAGTAGATTCAATGAGAGAAGGAAGTAAACAAAAATCGGTGTTACTGGACCAGGGGAAGTAGAGCTGAGTGCAGGTGGGGCTCTCCATCTCAGCTGAGAGACCTTTCACGTGGTCAGCAAAGCATGTGTAAAATGGCTCTCACACGCTTTCTTCCCATACACTTTCTTTCCTCATATAACAGTCATGTGATTGACTAGCCACTAGGGGAATGTTGGGTTCCAGTTAATTAATTAAATTATCTCATTAACTCGTGACTAACTAGAAACCTTTCTTAGTTTTCTCTTGTACCTCAACACTATGTAAAACCAAAGTCAGCTTCATTGTCTTACCAGGTACATCACAGTGACCACAAATGAGGATTTCTTTGAGTATCTATAGTGAGGATGATACAGTTGAGAAGCTTAGCTGGGATGGGAAGACTGTTCATTGAACATTTCTCAAGGTCTCAGGATCTCCTTTATGTATGAGCTCCAAAAGGGTAGACATGACAACTTTTCATCCTTGCTTCATGAGGCTCAGGGCATGTAGGTACTCAATAGATTATTTTGTGTGTGTGGAATAAATGAAAGAATCCTAGGATGCAACTTGCCCTTGCACCAGAATCACCTGGAAGGCTTGATAAAACAGATTGCTGAGTCCCATCCCCAGAGTTTCTGATTAGTGGGTCTGAGATAGGGCCAAGAATTTGCATTTTTGCTAGTTCCCAGGTGAGAGTGATGCTGCTGATTAGGGGACCTCACTTTAAGAAACACTGTTCTAGGACAACCCAAGGGACTCCTTTTTTTTCCTTTTAAAAAAAATAAAACCCTTGACATTAGCTTTTATTCTTGTAAAATTAAGATCACACAAATTCAGAGACAGAAAAGCTAGTTGACTGAGGGTCCTAGTGTATTGAGTTTTAGTAAATGAGTTACTGTCTCCAAACAACATTCTGAAAACCAGTGGCACCTAAAATTAATAATAATAACAACTATTATTATTATAATAGTGCTAGCTAAGAAACAAAAAACCATAAAAGTCTAAATTTAAGTGATGTGTAGACTGTATTAACAGAAGAAACGAAGAAAAGAGTTGTTTGGATAAGTAGGGTGGAACTGAACCTGGAAACCATAATTTATGAAGTATAGGGAAAAAAAAAAAACTTGCAGAAAAAATTTCCCAGAAAGTCTTTAGCTTTCCTCTAAAAGGATAGAATCTTAAATGAACAAATCAGAGCAGTGGGGGTCCCCCTGCAGAGTTTGAATGGGAATTCTGGCTTTGCTCTCAAGCACAAATTTGCTTTTGGGTTTCAGATCTGCTCCTATTAGAAAGCTTACATCAAAAGGGGGGAAAACATCCACAGTTCTGTCTAGTTCTTCAAGCTAAAATTTCTCAAGAGAGTCATTGAAAATAAAGACAAGTTGCTTTTTTGTTTTTTTTATTCTTCAAGCTGCAAAAAAAAAAAGAACCTCTCAAATAAAATTAAGCAGAGCCAGTAACAACTAGGTTTGTCATAATTCAAACTCTGTAAGGATTGGGGGAAAGACCTTCTTTCTTGGGCGCATTAGTCCAGCCTCCATCTGCCCTTCGTTAGAATCCAAACAAACTTTTCCTGTACTGATATTACTATAATCTTTCCTAATTCCAGGACACTCTAAATTGCTTTCTCCAAAAGGAAAACAAAAGGAATCTGCTGATACATGAGCTAACTGAAAGAAGTTTGCATTATATATAAAAAAAAAATGTTGTTGCAGAAAGCACAGCATAATTCTTGGGCACTAGCAAATCTTAATGCCAAATGCCAAAATATTTTCATTATTTCCTGATCTTTGACTTCCCATCCTCTAATCTGCCTTGGAAAAATAAAAAGTCCATATATATGCTAATGCTAATGAAAGAAACTATAGGTTAAGTAAGAATTAATAGTAGAAAGCAGTTTATAAGAGCAATATGAACCTCTTGTATTTTTTTTTTACCCAAGATAAAGACAAAGTAAACAGTAGAAGAACATATTATAAGGGCCTTCATTAGGGGCAGGCTCATTAAAACTTAATGAAGGCACCAGAGTCTCTCCAATAATATTAAGAGGGGTGTACTTTTTACCTATCAGTGGAATGGCCTGGGTTGGAGAGACATTGCTGACAATGGGTGGTACCAGGTGTTATCTGTCTCTGGAACATACTACTTTGATGGCTTGGGATATTACCCCTTTTATTTGGCTGGCTTGAATTCGTCAGGATTCACCCTGTGGTGAGTTAACATGCCTCCATATTGAAAAAAAATTGCCCATGGGCCAATGTGAGCCTCGCACCTAATAGAATACATCTGGCTCTGACAGTTTGATGCCCAGCTCTGAGCCACATTCGGCAACACAAATTAACAGCGTAGACATTGCCCACGCTGAGCAGGAAGTAATAACCTGCTACCTGCTACTTGGCCAAAATCTCATTATAAGCCATTACGGTAATTGAGGGCCAAGACTCTGTGGATATTAGACTCCCTGAGCGCCAGTCGTTAGTTCAGCAGAAGAAAGACTCCGAATGGAGGGGGCGGTGGGGCTGACTGAGGAAAAACTCTTTTGGACCATAGCGTGAATTCCTTCTACAGGGTGCTCTGTGGCTCTGGGAACTCTGGGAACTGTTTCTCTTTTGCCCCAAAGTCCACACAATCTCTGGAGTGGGTGGGGTGGGGGGCGGTGTCAGGACTCCAGGAAGCTGACGTAATTCTTGGTAGGCCTCCAATAATGCTATACAATTAAAATTTGGTTTAGGTGAATATTGAGGATAGCCACAAAGGGAAGAAGAAGGCAAAAGAAGTCAGAATGCTCCAGAGTAATATGGGTCGAAGCTGGGGTAGAGAGAGAGAGGAAGAGGGAAGCCACGTGTTTTCCCCAGAAAATGGAGCCTCTCTAGAATTACTGCACCTATATGAGCTTCCATTCTTCTGTAGGGGGTAAAGCCAGCCCCTTTATCCTGGAAGACTGGCCCTCTTAGTCTCTGTCCAGGATTGGGCAGCTAGGGATGAAGTGGTGTGGGTTTGGTAGAGGGAAACAGGACAGAAGTCCAATGGATCAATCAAACAGCAGATCAATTAACCTGGTTTCTGGTACCATGAGGACGGTTCTGGACTGTAGTAACCATGACAGCTATCAATAAATATCTCTTAGAAAGAGTTACAGAGGGCCAGGGAAAGGAGTAATTGAAAATACAATAAACTATCTCCAGAAATTCCTTCTTATTGCACTACATACAAATCCCTCCCCTGCCCCCACACCTCACACACACACCCCAGTAAGAACCAAATTCTCCAATTATGGGAGCATGTTTAAGCCAGGTTTTACCTCGGTTATACTCAGGGGTATCCTAAAACTCCTGAGTGCCAGGTCTTCTCCAGAAATGACTAGAAGCCTAGTTAACAAATCTTCCTGGGCATCCAGAAGTTTCCATCGCATCCTATGCCATGTCTCAGTGAAAGGATCCCTGGTCTTGGAATTTTCAAAGAGTCGGTTTTTTGGGGGAAATAACACTCTGGTGGAGGAGAGAGGATGCTGCTGAGCGTGAGGACATCTGTGAACAGCAGGTGTGCACTCACAGTCTTCCTGTCTCAGCCACGCCAGCCTCTCAGTGTTTCTCTTCACCTAGAGGGTTAAGCACAAGCTGGATGGAAACTACGAAATGGCTGCTGTTGGTACAAGTGAGGCCTTCCCTATAACTAGATCCTTCAGGAAAAAACAAATTAATCAACAGCGAGCTGAAGTGGGTTTAATGATTGCATTCTGCATACAATCAGCTTTTCCCTTTTCAAGGGCCATCAATATGTCAAGGGAAGACATATCTGAAGGATATAGCTCTTAACATCAAGGTTATCTATTCTCCACAAGGCTCCCACTCCTTGCTGGGCTGATACTCCACGCTGCCTGTGTCTAACATTTTCATCAACTCTGCAATCAATCAAGGTAATAATGTTGTGCAAAAAATCAATTAACAACGCAATTAAACTTTCCTTATTATCTCAAAGGGCTGAAATAATACCTAAAGGGAAGATAGACTCACTGAACGCAGACATCCATAATCCAATGTGAAAGTGAATTATGAGGTTGGACAGATGCAGGCATGAGCGGGTGCTGTTATTTTCCAGGGGTTATATCTCATCGTGGCAGTGTATCAGTCAGCCCCAATCCCAGACCCTAAAATTCCAAATTACTTTTAAGAAATATATGATGTACAATATCCATTTCATATTCTCTTTTAAAGATAACCCCCTCCCCTCCAAAAAAATTGAACAGCCATATTATTCAAAGACAAAATGATCTTTCAACAAGAACATAAAATATAAAAGCTATAATAACATTTACATCTGTATAGCACACATCTCTGTAAATGCAGGTCATCTATTATACATAATCTGCAGAGCCTAAGAGGCCCGGGATGCGGCACAACATTTAAAGCCCAAATGCGTGAATGTGCAGACTCCTGTGGGAAGGCCGTGACTTCCCCCAAGTGGAGGTCTCACCCATGCCTGCCACAGGCGCACACATGCACACACGTACACACACGCAGGTAGAAGCATCTGGAACGCCAGAAGTATCACTCATTTAAAATGAGAATGACTATATTATTTAGCAATTACACTCAGCTTGCCCTGAAACACTGTCCTTAAGAATTGAGCACTTATAGTACATAAAAGAGACGACTATTAACCTTTTGCTGCAATGAGGACTGTGAAGGGCTTGAAATTTCTCAGTGAAATAGGATACATAGTAGAAGAGGCAGGGGTTCCCTGACATTTACAGAGCTCATCTTAAACTGTTCAGGACCCACATGCAATGGTCTGGCTCCAACAAAAGACAGAGGGGAAACAATGACCACAAGAAGGAAGGTTAAACAAACAAACAAACATCAAAGCAAAAGCCAGCAAACAAAAAGTGCTGATCAAATACGGACATTATTTGAATATCCTCTTAACTCCTGGAAATAAAACATAGCAACACTTAAAGGATCACTATGAACAGATGTCAAATGCGAATGCCCGCACAAAAATCACCTCCCTGCACTAGTCCTTCTCCATCATGGCACCAGAGGCTTCCCTATGGCAGAGTGGGAGGCTCTCACAGCATATATGGAGAGCCTAGGAGACCCCTGGAAATTCGTAGGAGCCAAATGAACTGATCCAGAAAAGCACAGTTCCAAATTTGGGCCTCAGAGAGTTATCTGAATCAGAACAAGGAAGGATTTCGCTGTGTTTCTTGATCAAACGTGTTGCTACGTGAGCTCTAGGTTTTGGTAACACACAACTATTCTCCTAGCGGTGTGGATTTCCACATATGCCACTTGGGAGTTGGGCACATATCGGCGCTTGGAAAATATCATTGCTCAACAATGAATTCCTTTATTGCAAGTCACTCACTTGCAACAAGGACCCATCTTCTTAAGCCAACTTTCCCCATTTTTAGCACAGCAAGGAAGCAGGACTGAGCCCCAAGTGCAAATGTACATGAACAGTAAAACAAAACAAATGTGTACAAGCACTCGCTCTGTAATTTCTTAAGAAAAATAAGAAAGCAAATCGTGATGTACTTTTTGGTACAGAATTTCAAGAGAGAAGTCGAACAGGTTAGTGAATCCTGCCATTTCTCTAACCTTAAGGAATATAATTAATATGTTTTCATTTTCAATGACTATATTGTGTGTGTATCAACTGGAACTGCTCCTGCTGTGTATTTGATTCCGCTGACGATGGGGTGGGTTGGATTTTAAATGATGTGTGAGCACTTCTGTTCTTTCCGTGCTCTGGTTTATGTGTTATTCATGACTTGCATTACAGACATGGCTGATACACAGATGTAAATGTTATTAAATCTTTTGTATTTTAGAGGCTTTGTGAAAGGCTTCTTTGTTTTCAAATAATTCTCTTAACCACCAAAAATAACCAGTAATACATGACAATGTCTTGGGAATTTTTTTTTCCACTGAATTTTCTGATGAAGAGATTTTCTCCTCTCTACTGCTATTTTTTCATCAAAAAAAAAATGTGGGATAAGTTGGCAGAGGGAAGAGTTACATCTTCATACTACCAGTCAAGAACAAATTCATGTGTGTGTATGTATGGGCCTGCACAAGTGTGTGTTGTGTGTTTTGTGTGTATATGTTACACATGGGTACTTGTGTGTGCAACGTTTTATGCGTGCTGTTGGTCTTGTAGTAAATCATGTTATATATGTTGTATGTCTTACTTTTGTCTGTGTGCATCTTGAGTATGACTGTGTTATATGTGCACATGGTGTGTATGTGGGTGTGAATATGTTGACATCATTACGCCGGATCAGAACTCAAAGTTGCCAATTCTCAACTGCCTGCCAAAGAAGCAGTTGCCTTACTGCATTTTGGTATCTGACATAATTTTTAATCCGTTTTCATTTTGCCCCATCCTCTTCACATTTCTTAGGATTTCAACAGAAATGTGGCAGAGGATAAACCTCTTCATACAGACAGCACTTAATCAGTCTGTGCCTCTTACTGGTTCACTTTTCTTTATTGATTTTTAAATTTAAATGATGCTCTGAGGCTGAACAATGCACCTCCACAAATATAGCTGACTTCACTGAAGGAGGTCAAGAAAGACAGAGATGTGTGTTTCAGTCCTGAGGCTAGTAGCCCAACTTCAAAGAGCTCTAAGAGGAGAGAAGGCTTGGGCCGTCTCCATCCTCAGGGCAGTGGGGGTACCTGCCTGATTTCAGATGTGCCCCTTTTAGAAGTACAAGAAAGGTCATATCAACTCTGGGAAATGTGGAGGAGTCCAAAGATCAGGTTCTAGCTCGGGGTCTATAGTATGTGTCCTGTGCAACTTGTTCAATTGTTCCGGACCTTGGTTTCTTAGTCTCTGGAGAAAACACTTCTTACTTCTGTTCTAATAATATTAATCGCTATTATCATCTATGTATATTTTCTATGCTGTGTGTAGCTCATATGGTTGACACAAAGATAGAGATCTTTCTCTTTCCATGTCCCTCTCTTTCTTTCCTTGGTTTGTCCCCTTCCCTCTTAGAATATCTATGACCCTCATACTCCCTCTTCCCTTTCTTTAGGGTTTCAACTCTAGAGTTAAAATATAACTGTCCTGGCACACCTGGGTGGCTCAGTCAGTTAAGCATCTGCCTTCGGCTCAGGTCATGATCTCAGGGTCCTGGGATCGAGTCCCGCATCGGGCTCCCTGCCCCAGTGAGAGTCTGCTTCTCCCTCTGCTTGCCGCTCCCCCTGTTCGTGCTCTCTATCTCTCTGTCTAATAAATAAATAAATAAAATCTTTAAAAATATATGTAACTGTCTTCTTTCAGATGCATGTCCCTCCACACCTTTTCTAAGAATCAACTAGTTTTCTGATCACTAATTCACATGAGGATATTAACAGCTGACAATGAAACAGAGTTTCATAACTTCGGTAAAATATTTTAATTTTAAAAACAGACACATTAAAAACTAGACGAACTGAATGAATCTTTAATGGAATTTAATGGAACTTTGATCAAGTAAGTGGGGAAACACTTTGTGCCAGGAACAATCCATGATACCCAAAACTAAGAAGAAAAGAAAGGGAGAGACTCTTTTTACATTTGGGGAGCTGACAGGCCAGTAAGGCAGATGACTTGTCAAATAAAAATAACTGCAATAAAATCTGCTATAATAATATTATGTACAAAATGGTATGCAAACATAGAAAAAAGATTAGCTCTACCTTGGGGAGTGATGGGGTGAGCAGAAAGCATAAAAAAGCCATTTTCTCTATATGTATTTCTCTTTTTACTTAAGTCACAGATATAATATTTGTTGTTAATAAGTTAGACAATACAGAAGGCATATTTAAAAACTTATTTCTCCTCTCAAGATTTCCATGATCACCTGATATACAGTGACTCCCAGGATATACTGCTGGAGAGATGTAACTGTAGGTATAGATATAAAGAGATGATAGAGATATAGGTATACATGTAGGTATATAGATATACAGAGACATAAGCTATAGACAGTATAGATGTAGACAGGCATATAGATATATAGAGACAGAGATGTTGATATAGGTGTGTGTGTGTGTATATTACATATATATATATTATATAGATATGGGTAGATAGGGATATAGATGCAGGACATACTGCTAAGTAAAAATGCAAGGAAACAAAAAGTATATAAATTCAGTTACTTTTGGGTAGGAAAGAAGTAAAAATAAGATTAAAAAAATAAACACACCTCTTCATCTATGTTTTACAAAAAGAAATATGGGAGGGATAAACCATAGACTAGTAAGAATGACTACGTGTAGTGGGTGAGTGAAAATAGGGTGGCGGGCATCGGGATGGAGCTGAGACTTCTCTGAATATATCTCTTTATATTCATGTATTTCCACACATTCAAAGATGAATACAAAAGGATGGAAAAAGCAAACCCTAAAACCAAATACACCTGGAGAAAAAAATGAACCTAATTGCATATCAAATCAATAACATAATGACACGAGAAAAGAAAATCAAGTAATTTTGGAACACCATACTTCAACTGCACACCTGAGTGAGATATATTCTGAGGAAAAAAAATACAAGCAAAGAAATCTTGAGCTTTACTTAGTAAGCTTATTGCTGTTAGTGTCACTGCCATTATAATTCTCACATTATTTTGTGTGTATTGTAGGGTAAAGAAAACATGTACATACACTGAAGTTATTGGGAGTTAGTAGTTCACCGTGAGAGAAGGGAAAACAAAGAATGAGGGAAGATGTGGTAGGCAGAATAATGGTCCCCAAGATGTCCATCCACACTCTGACTTCTGGAAACTGTACTATAATATTTCCCTTGATAAAAGGAACTTTGCTGAAGTGATAAAGGGTATGGACTTTAGGTTGGAGACATTATTCTGAACTGTCTGGGCTCTACCTAATCCCACGAGTCCTTAAAAAGGCAAGAAGCTCTAAAGACTGTGGTCACAGAGGGTGATGTGACCAGAATCAGAGAGATGAAACACCCTCTACTGTGAAGGTGGGAGAAGGGACCTGGAGCCAAGGAATGGGGCTGGGGGTGCCTCTAGAGCTGAAGAAGGCAAGGAAGTGGATGCTTCCCTGTGAGTCTCCAGAAAGGAACACAATCCTACCAGCACCTTGATTTTAGCTCATTGAAGAGCCATGTTAGACTCCTGACCCACAGAATTAAAGGATAATGAATTGGTGTTATTTCAGCCATTCAGTCTGAGTAATTTGTTATGGTAGCCCTAGAAAACTAAATACAGAAGGTGATGATGGTGACGATGATGATGGTAATGAAAACTGCAAATCTAAATTGGAGGGATCTATAAGAAATGATTAAAATTCACATATGTATGAATATGTGTCAGACAACTGGCACCTAGAAACTGATTCCCCCCAAAATACTGCCATCTAAAATAACCAGGATGTGGGCAGGAAATATACAAAGTGCCTGAAACATCTTGTGCCAGAAAGCAGGTCATGAACGCAGAAGGTGGCTTGAAAATCCTCTCTCTAGCCAAATTTGGCACTATTTGATATCAAAATGAATAATGAGAGTAATTAATTTGACACATTGAATTGAGAGGAAAGCTATGAGTTAATAATGATACTTCAGTACATAAATAAATATAAGAGAAAAAGCCCTTATTTAATGAATTGCCTGCTAATTAATTTCCAAAATTGGAAAAATCACCATATTCCAATGTAGTAATTCCAGCAAGTATTATCAACAGATGCTACAAGTATTGGGTGAAAGTTTAATGGTGAAGAAAATATTCACACAGCCTTAGATTGCCACTGTTTAGGTTACTTATTAATTATAAAGGGGAACATATACCTTTAGAGTGGCTCAATACGGCAGTAACCACATTAATCAAATGATCAATCAGCATTACTACGAAAGGGATCATAAAATATGATGTGCCTCTCAACACGATGAAATAGACCCAATATCACCAACATTTGGCAAAATGTTAAACCTGAATCAACTTATGAGTGAGCAACCAGAAAAATCTGGAATACGGGAAATTCTACAATGACACTGACTTGGGCTTTTGAAAAAACAAAAAAACAGAAACCTAAATGTCATGAAAAGCAGGAAAGGTGGGAGGTGTGCCCCAACATATATGAGAATCACCTGGAGCACTTGTTAACAACAAAGATTGCTGGGTCAGCCCCCAGAGTTTCTCTTTTAGTGGGTCTGGAGCAAGGCTCTAGCATTTCAAGTTCTGACAATTTCTCTAGTGATCCTGATGCTGCTGGTCAGGGGGGTCACCCTTGAGAACTCCTGCACTGGATTAAAAAAGAAATAAAAGCCTTGACAACCAAATGAAAACTTTGGTTGGATATTAGATTAAAATGAAAGTTATAAGAGACATCATTGGAAAGATTAGGAAATTTAACTATGAACTGTACAGTAGACAATGGTTTGAGTTATTTTTTTTTAAGATTTTATGTATTTATTTGACAGACAGCTAGCACAAACAGGGGGAGCAGCAGAGAGAGAGGGAGAAGCAGGCTCCCCACTGAGCAGGGAGCCTGACACCAGGTTTGATCCCAGGACCCTGGGATCATGACCTGAGAACTGAAGGCAGCTGCTTGACCAACTGAGCCACCCAGGTGCCCTGAATTAATGTTAATATTCTTAGTATTTTGTTGTTTTGTAAGAAACGGTCCTTATCTTAGGATATTCATGCTGAACTATTTA
Source organism: Callorhinus ursinus (assembly GCF_003265705.2). Lineage (NCBI taxonomy): Eukaryota > Metazoa > Chordata > Mammalia > Carnivora > Otariidae > Callorhinus > Callorhinus ursinus. The sequence goes on from NW_027397093.1 coordinate 9,377,737, forward strand.
GGGCTGAAGTGTGATGGTGTCTGCAATTTATTTAAATATCTCATAAAAAATGTGTGTAGACACATGCAGACTCAGACATACAGAGAGAGCAAATGTGGCAAAATATTAACAGTGAATTTAGGTAAAGAATATATGTGTGTTCAATGTACTATTCTTTTGACTTTCCTATAGGCCTGAAAATTTTCACAGTAATAATTTTGGAGGAAATTGCTTGTTTATCTTGGCATATAATCTTTGTAAGTGTACAGTAATGACCCCAGGAATAATTTCCAAATCTGTGTTAACTTTCTTTGCCTTCTCTTCTCTGGATTCCATCAGGTGACCTATTTAAGCCTTTCGGTTAGCACTGATTGGGGTCCTTTCAAGTCAAAATGTTTTCCACAAACAGCACTTTGCTATTCAAAACAGAATAATTGAGAGTGAAAAATTATCAGTCCCTGCTACTGCAATCCCATCACTCTGTGCCTTCCTCTTTCTAAACACACACACACACACACACACACACACACACACACACACACACACACACACGGACACGGACACACACAATCCATATATACAATCCATCTTTTATTTTTAAGATTTTATTTATTTATTAGAGAGAGAGAGCATGCACATGCACAAGTGGAGGCGGGGAGGGGCAGCGGGAGAGGGAGAAGGAGACTCCAAGCTGAGCAGGGTCCCTGACACGGGACTCAGTCCAAGGACCCTGAGATCATGACCTGAGCCAAAGGCAGACACTTAACTGACTGAGCCACCCAGGCGCCCCTCCACTCCATCCTTTCATTCCTTCCTTCTATCTTTCCTTCACAAAAATGTATAAGGTCATGTTTAATTTGCATCACAACATGCCTGACTAGTAAAATATTTATTTACTCAGTTATTAGTCATGCCTTCTTTCATTACATAGCTATTTCCTGAGGTCCTACTATGTGCCTCTCAGTGCTCTTACAGATGGTGATACGGTAGGGGGAGAAGGTCTCAGCTCATGGACACTACAACCCAGTGGGGGAAGGAAGGCAATAAGTAGACAAAATTTAAGGCCAACTAATACTTTTAGATACAAATATAATGAAGGTGGTAAAGAGTAAGAAGGTTGAACTAAGAAACAGGATACCTTGGTGCTAGTACTAATTGTTCTATATTCCAGGCTTGTGAATTTTGGCAGGTCACATGACTTATGTGAGTCTTGATTTTCATGTCTAAAATAGGAGTAATAATCCTTGCCTATGTACTCCCTCATCACCTGACTATAAGGAACTCCAGCTACTGAATAGCATTTATTGTCATTGCCAAATGATAGCATATCTTGTGATGATTGTCATAATTCTTATAATAATGAGGCATCTTATAACTGTCCCACTACTGTATTAGTGAGGATTATGCAAGCTGCTGTAACAAACAAGTTCCATAATTTCAGTGGCCTAACACAATGGAAGTTTATGTCTCCCTTACTCAAATGTCCAATGCAGGGAGCCTCCTCTACATGTGATTGCTGTGGTTCTGCCATCTCCTATAAGTTCTGCCATCGGGAAAAGTAAAGGAGGCAGAGCCACTCCTCAAAAGGCTTGGTTGTGGAATGAGACACATCTCTTCCATTAACATTTCTTTCGCTAAACCACATTCATCTAACCACATCTAACTTCAAGGGAGATGAGTTGAAGTCCACCTTTGTGGTCCCAAAAGGGGAAGAAAATGTGTATTTTATTGAGCAAAAAGCAATCTCTGCTATTATGACCAAAATGGCTTTTTTCCTTCCACATTCTTACTTAATGTGGAATAATGTAATATGGTAAAGAGAAGAGAAAGGGTAATTTTACAGTCAGTTAAATACTTGTTCTGGGCTAAGTACCAGGCACAATACCATACTGATGTTTCACCTGTATAGCAAAGCACAGTACTATCACAGTGCCTGGCGCATAAAAGGCATTTCAGTATGTATTCATAGGTTAATGAATGAATGAACATCCACTAACCCAAGCCCCATGAGAGCAGAAAGTCTGATCTGTTTACTAGAGTCTCTTGGGGGCCTAGCACTGTGCTCAGCATAGAGTGGGCAATAAATATATACTAATAATTCATTTTAAAACCTAAAGTTATATTTTGTTCCCTGAATTGGGCATATGCATTTATAGCATACTCTTGGAGCAAATATTTTTATGACACATTTAGTTATGTCAGAATAATTCCAAACCATCCAGGCTTTACCTAAATACCCATGAATACTTAAATAACTGACAATTCCACAGAGCCATTATAGCTATATTTTAGTAGCAAAGAGTAATAAGCAAATCAAGTAGACAGCATCTATTTTTTAAATGGAAATCAGTAGGTGACTTTAGCTGAAAATTAAAAACAAGGGACCCTAACTTCCAAACAGCCTCCATTAATTAATTAAAGCAATGAATTTGCAAGCTCCTGGGTGACAGTGAGGTGTTCCCAGAGGCCAACATGGTTCTATAAAGGCAACACAACCAACATTAACTGCAATAACACATGTGAACTTGGGTCTTGTATGGCAATCTAGATGTAGTTAACCTCAGTGAGGAAGAGGTGTTCCTCATCAAATTTACACAAAGAAATTGTTTTTCATGATATATTCAAAGGCCAATGAATCCAGCTGAATTTGGATAGAGCAGCTTAAGTTGACCTGACATGATCAATGTACTGAAGGTAAAATTGTGAACAGTCGCAACCAATTGACTTTGGGAGAAATTCTACAATGTCCACACTTTACAGGTATTTGTATTCCCTCCCTCCTTTGTCCCTTTCCCCTCTCCCTCCCTCTCCCCTTCTATCTACACAGGATCTTGTTTTTCTTCTTTCATTACTGAAATGTCAGCACTCAAATTAAGATCTATTTCAATGACTACAACTTCCTTGAAGAAAATGTATATTTACTATTACAACCATGAAAATAAGAATTTAAATAAAAATAGGATCTAAAGATCTGTGAGTCATCATGGAGCAACAATTCAACTGAAGTCCACGCTGCAGTGATATTAGATCAGGCATGCCAACTGTATTTTAAGAACACCTAAATAGAAGAATTGCGATAATTAAAGAAATTTAACTTTTTCATTGACCATTCAGATTTTCACTGCCCTGATCCAAACAATTAATTTCTGTTAATAAATGTTCCTACCCTCAGAAAATCTGAAATGACTTTTCCCCAAACATCCCATGGCATTTCACGTGTAGGACTCCATTCTGCCACATAAAATTCTTCTCATCTTTCAAGACCAAGTTCAAATGGCATTTCTTCTTGGAAGCCTCCACTGATTTCCCTTAGGCAGAATTAGTGGCTCCTTGTTTGTTCTCCCTGTGCACCATTCATTACACAACCATTACACACACCCCACTGTATCACAGCCAATCAGGTCATTATTATTCCCACTTAAATGTAATTTACTTGAACTCAGGGACACTGCCTTATTCATCTTTGAATCTATGGATTCTCTACCATGGGTCTTGGAATTTAAAATGTAGTTAAAATGTTTGCTAAATGAATGAATGCATGCATGAATGCATTGAGCAAGTGAGCCAGACTTTCTCTGTTTACCAAACAGAAGGCCTAGGACATCATGAGCAGAATTTGTAATTAAGCCGTAAATAACAAGACGATTATCTGATAGACACAATTATTAAAAGTAGACGCTTAATGGGGGTGCAATTTGTCTTTTATAAAAAAGCTGAGGCACTAAAGAAGAAATGAAAAACCCAAAGAACCATATGTCTTTTAAAGAAATCGAATTTATAGTTTAATATCAACCTATGAAGATAACTCCCAAGTGCAAATGGCTTTAATGGCAAATTCAACCAAGGATTTATCAAAGAATAATATCAATTCTCCACAAACTTTTCCAAAATATTGACGAGGTGGGAATACTTTCCAATTTATTTTATTGCTTCCAGCATTATACTGATACCAAAACTAGGTAACTATATTACAAGGAAAGAAAACCACAGAACAATATTCCTCGTGTATATGCAAGCAAAAATCTGTAATAAAGTATTAGAGGATTGGATCCAGCAGTAAATAGCAAGTATAGGACATCATGACCAAGTAGGGTTTATCCTAGAAATGCAAGGTTGTTTCAATATTTAAAAATAAATTTAATATACCACATCAACAGATTGAGAAAAATATAATCATATCACCTGATGCAGAAAAAATGACAAAATTCAAAATTCTTTCATGATAAGACCTTTCAAAAACATAGGAATAAAAGGGAAGTTCCTCAATCTGATAAAGGTCGCCTACAGAAACCACAGCTAACATCATACTGAAAATGGTAAGACTGAGTGCTTTCCCTCCATTAGGAACAAGATGGGATATCCACTCTCACTTCTGCGATTCAATTCACATGTCTCATCTTCCTATCTGGAATGACCTATGCCCATGTATTCTAGGGACCATGTGGCATGATATCTACCAATCACTCTTGGACGTTAAAGGCAGTTACAGTCCCTGACAGCTACAGCATAGAGGCTGGGCAGATTCTCAAGGGCAGGAAGGGCTTGGGACATGTTGAGCAACACTACAATGAGTGATTCTAATGGGGTGAGGATTTTCTTTCTAACATTAACAGGAAAAGACATAACAAAATTTCTGCCCCTGAACATAATAAGTCCTTAGGCCATCTAACCATTAACATAATAAACGTTCTCTGTTTTGAGTTTTCTTTTGGTAGAATTGTCTTCTGCATCAGGCATGTCCCTGGAGATGGAGGCAGATTGTCCCCCAGAAACATGGCACATCCATAGCCCTTCACAGCATCAGATACTCATTCATTCTGTGTGCAAGACACTCTACCGGGTGCTTTAAATTCATCATTCATTTAATCCCTAGCATTAACAGATAGGTTATATTACCCCCAGTCCACAGATGAAGCAAATAAGATTTAGAAAGATGAAAAAAATGCATTCAAAAAGATAAAATTATTATAGGAAAAAGCTATGGTTGGCTTTCAGTTCTTCTGATTCAGTGCTTCTTCCATTATCACAAAGATCATTTTCAGGAATGATGAGCCAAAGAAGAATGCAAATGAGCAGTGTTTCTGTGACTCCAGGCTTTATCAAAAAGTTTTGTGTTTCATCTCATCACAAAATTTTCAAAATTAATTTTCCATTATAAATACAAAGCTTCCTCCTTGTTAATGCAAACTTTCATCTGAAAGACATTTTATGGAGCAACACATTAGCAGATTTCTTGCCCTCCTTCTCTTTTTTCTTCCTCATCCTCCACTATCATCCTCATAGCTGAGTTTATTGAGCTTCTGGGTGTAGGCACTCTGATGGACATTCCATGTGATTGTCTGATCACTTGATCCTCTAAACAACCCAGTGAGATAACTAGTATTACTCTTGCCCTTTCTTTCTTCTACAAATTGCCTATAAAATGGATATAAGCAAAATTCAAGTCTATGAGTCCTTGGTGTCATGTTTGTGTTCTCCCTGGAGCCCACTAAGTTAGTTTACAATGCAGTTCATGAAAATCCATGCCTACAGTGCTCATTCTCTCTCTCTCTCTCCCCCAGCATCCCTCAGTGCTTAAATCTATCACAGTATATGATTTGACTTGATGATTCTGATCCACTACAAGAAAGAACAGTCCTAAAAAGAACAAAATTCAGTTGCTCTGACATTTTTCCTGTATTCAAGTTGGAAATGAGTCTCTTGGGAGCTTTAAATGGCCCAGTCTTTGTCTTCTATTTTGGGGAGCCTGTCTATTGATACATATAGGCCTCCTCCATGCACCTCTCCTATTAGTGGGCCAAGAGAAGAGTTCAAAGGAAGGCAGGTGGTAGATGCTTCTGATCTTCCTGGAAACTCTATTTACCTCTCTTTGCCAGTCAGCCCTTATGCTTGGCTTCAAAGACCTTCTTTTTCAAAACTAATGAAAATTCAACCAACAAAGTCAACTCTATTGGACCAAGTCTTCTCATCTCTTCTCATCCCCAAACTACTATACCAGGGGTAGTCTCAGAAATGAGTGCCCTGTTTTCCATGTGAGGTGACAAAGCCTCCCAAACGCTTGGCATGCTACTAAAAATATCTGTTTAAATGGGATGTAGTCTCCCTGCCAGAGAAAATCAAGGAAGGGCAAAATAGAATTAGGTTTCTGAGGCTTCCTTGGTGCCATTAATGTGCTAGACTTTGTTAAAATCAACCTGCTATTGAGTGGCAGAATTGGAATTAAAATCGGGAAGCAAGGTTGAATGCCAGTATCCATATTCCCCTTTTATCTTACACACAGACACCTTAAGCTATTGAGCATGGCAATATGCTCATTGATGGTGGCCATAAAATAAAAGGGGATGTTATGAAGGGCTCCTGGGACAACTTGTTAAAATATAATCTCTTTGCTTGAGGGAATATCATTATAACCTTGGCTTTTCTTTCTTCCTGCTAGTTGAAACATGGAAATAAGGGCTGGTGCTACAGCAACAATATTGTGACCCTAAATCAAACTTGAAGATGGAAGCTGGTCTTTTGGAAATTAGAACAAAAATAAAAGAATCTTGGGCTCCCACTGTGTCACACCTGCCATAGACTGCCTATATCTGGGGTTCACATTATATGAAAGTATCTTGTTAAAGTCATTGCTATTTGGGATGTTTGTTAGTTGCAGCTGAACACAACTCCTAACTTAGGCAAACCCTTTTCTGTACTATCACTACTTTTCCTTCTAGAACTATTTGCATAAACACTATATTACTGTTTGAGGTTAGTTTTTAAGGTATTTCGTATATCTACATCCTCATTGTAAAAAAAATAAAGTGCGAAGAAAAATAATCATGCATAATTCCACTGCCCAGGGCTAAATGCAGTTGACATTTTGATGTTTTGCCTTCCAGTCATTTTTCTATCCCTATATCATAAGCATGGATGAGCTCATATATATCTTCTTCATTTGTTTTATTGCAGAAATATTTGCCTGCCATATTAAAAATTATTTTAAATATCTTTTAAATTCTACATAATATCGCAAATTCTATGAATTTGCCATAATTTATTTTGCATTCCTACCTAGTTGAATATTGACTATTTTCTGCATTTTGATGTCATAAACATTACTACAGGGAACATGTGAATGTATAAAGATACTTTGCTTATGCATTTCAGATTCTTTTTTTTTTTAAGATTTTATTTATTTATTTGAGAGAGAGACAATGAGAGATAGCATGAGAGAGAGGAGGGTCAGAGGGAGAAGAAGACTCCCTGCCGAGCAGGGAGCCTGATGCGGGACTCGATCCCGAGACTCCAGGATCATGACCTGAGCCGAAGGCAGTCGCTTAACCAACTGAGCCACCCAGGCGCCCGCATTTCAGATTCTTTCCTTTGGACAGATTCCTAACTGTATCATCATTAGGTCAAAGGATCTAAATATTTTCTAGCCTCAATGCACATGGCCAAAATGCTTTTCTGAAACATATCAGTATACATCCAGTCCACTCAGTAGTACCAAATATGGTTATGTGATCATCCTAGCTACCCTAATAGTGGAGAAATTATATTCTAGGATTGTTTTACTTTTTGAGCACTTGATTATTACTGAGGGTGAACACTCTTCATGCCCACCACCACTTGTGTTTCCTACAGTGTTTTATGCATCTTTGTATCTCCAACATCTACCATACATCCTGGATCACAGGATAAACTCAATATGGCTTCACCAGAAAGATGTGGTTATTTTTATTAACCTTGTACCTGAGACGGCTTAGAAAAATTGCTTTTGGAATTATTACCAATTAGATTATATACCATGGAGTTTTAGTGTTTGAATACTGATGATCTCAGGGAGGACTATAATAGTTACATCTAACACCGAACTTTTTCTATTTATTACACACTGTTCTAAAACTTTAAGTACATTATTTCATTAAACCTTCATAATAACCCTGTGAGGTACTTAGTATTAACCTCCCCATTTTAGCATTTAGAAGCTGAGACAGAGAGATGTTAAATCAATGGAACAAGGATTTCAACCTATGCAGTGTAATTCTAGAATGAATTTTTATTCAGATTCTCCAATGTGCATGGAAACTTTTGGGGATATCAAGAGGGGAAAATAAACATGGTCCTGGTCTTCCAAAGTTCAATCTGTTTGTGTAGACAAAATGAAACAGAGTAAATGTGGATAATAATGGTGATGGGAATAACCAATATTTACTGAGGGCCAGACACTGTCCTAAGCAGTAACTCCTTTCAAAATACGCATGCTATAGGCACTACTATTATTTTCATTTTACAGATAAGGAAACCGAAGCAGAGAGATTATGTAATTTGTCTGAGCTTACACAAGTAGTAACTGATGGAGCCAGGATTTGAATCTAGAAAGACTTCAGAGCCTACCTTCTTAACCACTTTGTACAGAACTTTCCATTGTTGCACACAAAAGGCTTGAAAATGGCACATGTCAGTGCATGCTTAACGATCAAAGAGGTAGACCTAATGTGTCCAGTGAATTCAGAAGACAACATGTTCGGAAGATATCATAAGCTGGAACAATTAGGAGTAATCCTACCATCCTTCACTATGAAATCAAAATGGCAGCTAAAGAAACATGGCAGTAGAGAAAAGGCCCAGAATGGAATCAGACAAATGTGGTTTTCAAATTCCAGCTCCACCCCTTCCTAGTGAAATGGGAATAAATACTCTTCTGTAATAAGGTCCTTATAAAGATGGTATAAATTGCTGTATATGTGGCATCTAGCAAAATTTCAAGCCTTTCGGTAAGAACACAAAAAATGAGATTTCTCTTATATAGTAGATACTGTGCATTGGCTCCCTCTTATCCTATCTTCTTGTACTGTAAGAGCATGAACACCAAAATATTTGATTTTCCAGCCTCCCAATGATATGGTCTGGGAAATGAGCAATAGGCAGATGTCTTTAGAAAACTGTCCATCCACAAATAAAAAGTGAATGCCTTGCAAGGAAAAGACCTTCCTTCTTCATCCTGCCCGGAGAGCTGAAATGATGCCAAGAGGAATAGCAGTCATTCTGAGAACATGAAGATGAAATCCTCATGCTAAAGACAGTGGAATAGAAAGAAAGAGCCTGGGTGCTTACTGACCTCTCTTTTAACCACTGTACCAGCCCTGGATTGCCTACTTCCATCCTTACTTTTACGTGAGAAAAATAAACACATGTTTAGGTCACTATTTATTGGATTTCTGTCATTTGCAGCTGAACATACGTTTATCTGACACACTTTCCTCAACATTTGCCAGTCACTTGTGTTTCCTCAGACGATGGAACACACGTATCTGAGGGTCACACTGCCCATCACCAAATGACAAACATCTACTTTTTTAGACTTAATGGTTCAACGTTCTTCATAGTTATGCCTCAGGATGTGAGGTTTAGGTGAGAAAGCATGAATCCTTCTGCCCATTAGCAGCCAGTTGGAGAGCTGGCTGGTTGTGGACTAGAATAAAAACTTGGGGTGACTTAGTCACATTTTAATCACCAGTGAGAACACAAGGCCCTACAGAACACAGGAGTATTGTATAAGTGGAAGAGAGACAGGCCAGATTCAAATTCTGGAATTGCTACACTAACAGTGACCATGAATAATTACTTTAAATGCTTGAGACCTCAGTTTTTACCTCTGTAAAATGGAGATAACTCTTACCATCTTGGGTTAGGGCTAAGATCATGTATTATCTGTAAAACAATGATCACAGTGTCTAGAAATCATAATAGGTGAACCCCCAAAATGGTTATAATGATGATTATTAAAGACAATCAGAAATAATAGTCTGAAATTCACTTAACTGCTATTCGTAAGAACCTACTGTGGGCCAGGCCCTGGGATTCTAGGAGCAAAGAAGAAAATTGTTTTCCTGTCTCCCTACTTTCCATCCACCTTCCCCCTACCATAGACCTGATATATTTTTTTTTAATTTTATTTATTTATTTAATTGAGAGAGAGAGAGAGACAGCGAGAGAGGGAACACAAGCAGTGGGAGTGGGAGAGGGAGAAGCAGGCTTCCCGCCGAGCAGGGAGCCCGATGTGGGGCTCGATCCCAGGACCCTAGGATCATGACCTGAGCCGAAGGCAGACGCTTAACGACTGAGCCACCCAGGCGCCCCTACCATAGACCTGATATTAACATGGGGAAAACAGAATGTACAAATAGACAAATCGATCAAGCAATCACCTAAGAGAGTGAGAAGAATTTGGAAAAAAATAAAGAAGGGTCCAGGGACTACAGGGTGAGTGTGGCATGAGAAGTCACGGGTGGGATGTCTTCACAGTTAGCAGACGGTGACCCTTTCGATTTCAGAACAAAAGGTGTGTCCCCATTTCACTTAAGGGAGGACAAAGGACCAGAGAATCCATCAGTTTGGTTGACTAACCTAAAGGTGATTTCTTCTGAATCTCACGCCCCATTAGAACACTAATTCTTCTGATTTAAAACATATTTAGTGTATAAGCAGATGCTGTTCTATATTTGTTTGCCAATTTAATTACTTTATTTTTTTAAATTTTTTATCGTTATGTTAATCACCATCCATTATATCATTAGTTTCTTTTTTAATAATTTTTTTTGTTATGTTAATCACCATACATTACATCATTAGTTTTTGATGTAGTGTTCCATGATTCATTGTTTGTGCATAAAACCCAGTGCTCCACGCAGAATGTGCCCTCTTTAATACCCATCACCAGGCTAACCCACCCCCCCAGCCCCCTCCCCTCTAGAACCCTCAGTTTGTTTTTCAGAGTCCATCGTCTCTCATGGTTCATCTCCCCCTCCAACTTACCCGCTTCATTCTTCCACTCCTGCTATCTTTTTTTTTTTTTAACATATATTGCATTATTTGTTTCAGAAGTACAGATCCGTGATTGATTCAACAGTCTTATACAATTCACAGTGCTCACCATAGCACATACCCTCCCCAATGTCTATCACCCAGCCACCCCATCCCTCCCACCCCCCACCACTCCAGCAACCCTCGGTTTGTTTCCTGAGATTAAGAATTTCTCATATCAGTGAGGTCATATGATACATGTCTTTCTCTGATTGACTTATTTCACTCAGCATAACACCCTCCAGTTCCATCCACGTCATTGCAAATGGCAAGATCTCATTCTTTTGGATGGCTGCATAATATTCCATTGTGTATATATACCACATCTTCTTTATCCATTCATCTGTCGATGGACATCTTGGCTCTTTCCACAGTTTGGCTATTGTGGACATTGCTGCTATAAACATTGGGTGCACGTACCCCTTCGGATCCCTACATTTGTATCTTTGGGGTAAATACCCACTAGTGCAATTGCTTTGTTGTACGGTAGCTCTATTTTCAACTTTTTGAGGAACCTCCATACTGTTTTCCAGAGTGGTTGCACCAGCTTGCATTCCCACCAACAGTGTAGGAGGGTTCCCCTTTCTCCACATCCCCGCCAACATCTGTCATTTCCTGACTTGTTAATTTTAGCCATTCTGATGGGTGTGAGGTGGTATCTCATTGAGGTTTTGATTTGGATTTCCCTGATGCCGAGCGATGTTGAGCACTTTTTCAGGTGTCTGTTGGCCATTTGGATGTCTTCTTTGGAAAAAGGTTTGTTCATGTCTTCTGCCCATTTCTTGATTGGATTATTTGTTCTTTGGGTGTTGAGTTTGATAAGTTCTTTATAGATTTTGGATACTAGCCCTTTATCTGATATGTCATTTGCAAATATCTTCTCCCATTCTTTTGGTTGTCTTTTGGTTTTGTGGACTGTTTCTTTTGCTGTGCAAAAGCTTTTGATCTTGATGAAATCCCAATAGTTCATTTTTGCCCTGGCTTCCCTTGCCTTTGGCGATGTTTCTAGGAAGAAGTTGCTGTGGCTCAGGTCGAAGAGGTTGCTGCCTGTGTTCTCCTTTAGGATTTTGATGGACTCCTGTCTCACGTTTAGGTTTTCAACCATTTGGAGTCTGTTTTTGTGTGTGGTGTAAGGAAATGGTCCAGTTTCATTCTTCTGCTTGTGGCTGTCCAATTTTCCCAACACCATTTGTTGAAGAGACTGTCTTTTTTCCAGTGGACATTTTCCTGCTTTGTCAAAGATGAGTTGACCGTAGAGTTGAGGGTCCATTTCTGGGCTCTCGATTCTGTTCCATTGATCTATGTGTCTGTTTTTGTGCCAGTACCCTACTGTCTTGATGATAACAGCTTTGTAATAGAGCTGGAAGTCCGGAATTGTGATGCCACCAGCTTTGCTTTTCTTTTTCAATATTCCTCTGGCTATTCGGGGTCTCTTCTGGTTCCATACAAATTTTAGGATTATTTGTTCCATTTCTTTGAAAAAGGTGGATGGTATTTTGATGGGGATTGCATTGAATGTGTAGATTGCTCTAGGTAGCATTGACATCTTCACAATGTTTGTTCTTCCAATCCATGAGCATGGAACGTTTTTCCATTTCTTTGGGTTTTCTTCAATTTCTTTCATGAGTATTTTATAGTTTTCTGAGTACAGATCCTTTGCCTCTTTGTTAGATTTATTCCTAGGTATCTTAGGTTTTGGGTGCAATTGTAAATGGGATCGACTCCTTGATTTGTCTCTCTTCGGTCTTGTTGTTGGTGTATAGGAATGCCACTGACTTCTGTGCATTGATTTTGTATCCTGCTACTTGACTGAATTCCTGTATGAGTTCTAGCAGTTTTGGGGTGGAGTCTTTTGGATTTTCCACATACAGTATCATATCATCTGCAAAGGAGAGAGTTTGACTTCCTCTTTGCCGATTTGGATGCCTTTGATTTCTTTTTGTTGTCTGATTGCTGTGGCTAGGACTTCTAATACTATGTTGAATAGCAGTGGTGAGAGTGGACATCCCTGCCGCGTTCCTGACCTTAGGGGAAAAGGTCTCAGCTTTTCCCCATTGAGAATGATATTCGCTGTAGGTTTTTCATAGATGGCTTTTATGATATTGAGGTATGTACCCTCTATCCCTATACTCTGAAGAGTTTTGATCAAGAAAGGATGCTGTACTTTGTCAAATGCT